>NC_081303.1:42396428-42699458 GCF_030435805.1 Mustela lutreola
CTTCCCTACCATGGGTAAGGAATTAAACATACAAATCCAAGAAACTAATAGAATACCCTATTATCTCATTGCAAAAAGGCCCTCCCCAGAATATCATGTAATGAAGCTGCCAAAAATCAATGATCAAGAAAGAATCTTTGAAGCAACCAAGGGTAAAAGAAAAAAAGTACCCTACAAAGGAAGCCCCATTAGGTTACCAGTGTATTTCTCAGCAGAAACTCTTTAGAACAGGAATGAGGAATGATATATTCAAAGTGGCAAAACAAAAACAGTCAGCCAGTGTATGTTTTCTAGCAAAATTAGCCTTCAGATATGAAGGAGAAATAAAGGCTTTCCCAGAAAAAAACTGAGGGAGGGTCACTACCACCAGACCTGCCTTACAAGTAATGTTAAAAGAATGTTTTCAGCTGAAATGAAAAGACATCAACGAGTGACAGAACAGCAAGTGAAAGTAAGCAGTACTCTAACAAAGGTGAAAAATAAAACAGAAAACCATAACTCTATTGGAATGGCATGTTAACCACCTAATTATAATAGAAAAACTTACAGAAAAGAACATTCATTAGAACTGTATCTACTATAATTTCTTAATGAATATACAACATGAAAAGAGGTAAACTAATAATAGAAATATAAAAAGCTTAATAGGTGAAGGAAGATAAGGTGTTATCAGCTCTGAAGCCTGCGAGGTCTGGAAGCCTGGGTAATCCAGGTTCAGCTAGGAGAAGCCACACTTCTCAGAGAACGTTTCAGAAAAGGTGACATGGAATGGGTATTCTGCAGACTCCTAAGAGACCTTCAGAGAAGACATGACTTGCAGAGAAAACATGGAGAGGACAAACAGAGTGCTAAGAATAAGTCAGCAGGATGCACTTAAACTTAACGAGGCTCTGGAGCAGCTGGTTTGGCCCCAGTTTACTCTGCTTTCATGGATGTAAGCCAGGTCCCTTCGCCCACTTTGAGCCAAAGTTGAAAAGGTTCTTGTGGATTTTTTTGTGGTGATTCACCATTTACTCTAAAAATGCAACTGTGGGACAGTCCATTTTGCATATTCAGTACATAAGCGATGTTTCCTGGAAGGCCAGGCCATGGCTACAGGAGCACTGGTACCACCTGTTTTGAAACCAGTGTCATTTGGGAAAGTGAGGCAGTGTGTGAATATTATGGTTGGACTTTTGAAATTACATGGGCTGATTAATATCTTGATTTTCCTTTAGAGGGGCAAGTTTGCAACTTTGACAGAACGTTCGGCATTCATTCTGTATGTCCCAAGCCCTGAAACAAAATGCGAAGTTAGGCTGTGAGTATATGACCAGGGAAATTCTCTGGTGTGGTTTTGCTGAGTTTCAGGTTTTTCTCTCTTACCATTTATTAATATCCAGAAGTTGAAAGCTAAGTGATCCTCAGGGTTTATTCCTTTTACTGGTGCACCTAACAGTGACAATACATTAGCCACCAGTGGCAGTGGGCAATGTTCTATGTGTGGAGAGTGCCTCCCGCCCATGCCTCACACCATAAGTGAGCATATCTTCTGTTCTACTGTGTGAAGAGTAGTTTCTTCTTTCACAGGTATTTTTCTTGTCCTAAGTGTGGCACAGATGTACATAGTCTGCAGCCACTGAAATCAGGAATGGAGATGTCAGAAGTGAATGCTCTTTAGAAACTAAGTTTGTTTCCTCTGAGAAAAAGTTTTATGTTCAAATCCTTAATATTCGTCATCCTACGAAAACTGTTTAGGTGTCTTTTATGAGAGCATGTGCTTCTCAGCTACCATCTTCTGTTCCTCTCCAAGCATGACGAGATTCTGCAATCACTAGGAACCACATGATTCTGAATATATTATGTAAACAATAATGTTTATTTTTCTTTAAATCAGTCCATTCAGTTCTATTTTTTTAAAGATTTTATTTATTTGACACAGAGAGAGAGATCACAAGTAGAGAGGCAGGCAGAGAGAGAGAGGGGGAAGCAGGGTCCCCACTGAGCAGAGAGCCCAATGCGGGGCTCGATCCCAGGACCCTGAGACCATGACCTGAGCCAAAGGCAGAGGCTTTAAACCACTGAGCCACCCAGGTGCCCCTCCATTCAATTCTTATTATGAGAATAATGGACTTTTTTTTTGGTCAGACTACTAAAGATCCTCTTTCATTTTGCTCCTTCCTAGAAAGATTTTGGAGACTCTAGGATGAATGTGTTTTTATTTTCAGAAATAGAATTATAACATCATAATCTGACAATGGTAAGACCCTGGTGTTGTGAGCTTTTAAATTGTAGTGACCCAGTTGTAATTTTTAGCTTTTCTCCAAACCCAGTTTTTGAGGGGTTCAGTTAGCTTCATTCTCAGGCAAAATGATGGCCACCAGAAGCTCCAGACTGATGTTCTACCAGCTTTCTAATCCCCTTGGAGTGAGAGCTTCTTGCATACTAGTTCCATCGAAGTTCAGGACCTCACTGTCATTAGTCTGCCTGGGATTACACATTTGTGAAGCATGACAAAAAAGGACTACTCTTGATTGCTAGATGTGTACCTCGTGGACCCATAATAGGAGAGCAGGCAGTTTACCACAGGAAACTCAGGTGCCATTAAAAGAATAGTGGATGCTGGGCAGGAAAAAACAACAGATCCCCAATGGAGTCTACATTGCCTTTTTCATATCAAAAGTCTGTATGCATTTTTTAATTTTACCAATGATCTGGGTTGATCAGGACATAAGTAACTGAATGATTGACTTTCACCGCAGATTTAAAAGGATTAAATAAATCAATACTTTGTTATACCAACAACAACAAAAAAGATAAGGTGTTATCAACATAAAAAGGACTATTTTCTCTATGAGACGTTTTGTATAAGCCACATAGTAAACCCAAAGCAAAAATCTAGGGTCATGAAACATAAAAAATGAGGATGATCAAATCACCATAGAAAACCACCATTTTGCCAAGATAGGCAGAAACAGAGGGGAAAAGAAACAAAGGAGGAACAGGAGGAACAAGACAAGCAGAAGGCAGATGATACGAAGGCAGTAGTAAGTCCTTATGTAGCAATAATCACTCAAAATACAAATGGATGACTACACCAGGTACAAGGCACAGAGTAGCTGAATGGATAAGAAAGAAGACCCAACTATATGCTGCCCCAGGAAACTAATTTCAGCTCTGAAGACACACATAGGCTCAAAATGAAGGGATGGAGAAAGATATTCTACGCAAATAGAAATCAAAAGAACGTGGGCATACTCATACTTTACATAACACAAAATAGACTTCAGGCCAAAAATGCTAACAAGAGATAAAGAAGGTCATTATAAAATGATAAAATGGTCAATCTATGTAGAAGATATAATATATAATTATATACATACCCAACATTGGATCACTAAATCTATTAGGGAAATATGCAGAGATCTAAAGGGAGAAATAGACAACTGTACAATACTAGTAGAGCACTTCAGTTCCTCTATATGAGCAATGAATAGATCAGAGAGAAAATTAACAAGGAACATTGGACTTGAACCATACTCTCAAATAAATGGACTTGACAGATAGATATAGAACATTCTATCTATCAGCAGCAGAATACACATTCTTCCTGAGTGCACACAAAACATTTTCCAAGATCACATGATAGGGCATGAAACAAATCTCAGCAAATTTAAGATGACTGAATTTCAGATAACTATTTCTTTTCTGACCTCAATAGACATATTTTTTTTCTAGAAATCTACAACAAGAGGAAACTGGAAAATCTATGTGGAAACTAAAAACTATGTGGAAACCAAACAACTCACTTCTGAACAACGAATGGATCAAAGAAGAAATTAAAAAGGATATAGAAAAATTATCACAAGATAAATAAAAATGGAAATAATAACATATCAAATCTTATGGGATGCCACAAAGGCAGTTCTGAGAGGAAAGTTTATAGTGATAAATGCATATATTAAGAAATTGGAAAGATCTCAAACAACCTAACTTTACACTTCAAGGAACCAGAGAAAGAAGAATGGATTAAGGCCAAAGTTATCAGAAGGAAGGAAACAATAAAGATCAGAGTGGAAATAAATGAAATAGAGAACAGAAAACTAATAGACAATATCAACAAAACTAAAAGCTGGTTTTATGTAAAGATAAACAAAACCGACAGACTTTTAGGCAGACTAACTAAAAGGGAGAGAGAAGACTAAAATAAAATTAGAAATGAAAAAGGAGACATTACAACAAAAATATATAAGACCATAAGACACTACTATTAGCAATTATAGGTCAACAAATTAGATAATCTAGAAGAAATGGATAAGTTTCTAGGAACATAAAACCTACCAAGACCATTTCATAAAGACATAGAAAATCTAGGGATGCCTAGGGGGCTCAGTTGGTTAAGCATCTGTCTTTAGCTCAGGTCATGATCCCAGGGTCCTGGGATTGAGCTCCCTTGGTGGGCTTCTTGCTCAGTGAGGAGCCTGCTTCTCCCTCTCCCTCTGCCTGCTGCTCTCCCTGCTTGTGCTCTCTCTCTCTCAAATGCATAATTAAAATCTTTAAAAAAAAAATCTGAAGGACCAGTAACTAGCAAAGAGATAGACACAGTAATCAGAAATCTCCCAACATTGAAAATTCTAGGGCTGATAGCTTTACTGATGAATTCTACCAACATTCAAAGAAAAATTAATACCAACCTCTCTCAAACCTTCCAAAACAACTGTAGAGATGAGAATGTGTCTAAATGTATTCTATGAGACAAGCATGAGATTGTCCAGACACCAATGCCTGATTGGGACACCAGAAGAAAAGTCAACTATAGAAAAATATCCCTGATGATATAGAGGCAAAGTTCTCAACAAAATATTAGGAAGCCCAATTCAAGAACACATTCAGAGGTTTATACACTATGACCAAGGGGGATTTATCCTTGGGATGCAAGGATGTTTCAACATACACAAATCAATAAATACAACACATCCCATTGATAAAATGAAAAATTTTAAATCATAGGATCATCTCAATAGATGCAGAAAAGAGCATTTGACAAAATACAACATTCTTCATGATAAAAGCCTTTGGCAGATTGGGTATAGAAGGAACATACCATAATGTAATAAAGGTCATATGTGACAAATCCATGCCTAACATTATATTCAAGAGAGAAAAATGGAAAGTTTTTTCCTCTAAGATCAGGAAAAGGATGAGGGTGCCCACTCTTACCACTCTTATTCAATGTGGTACTGGACATCCTGGCTAGAGCAATTAGGCAAGACAACAAAATAAAAGGCATACAAATTGAGAAGGAACGAGTAAAATGGTCACTATTTGCAAAGGTTATGATTCTGTAGAGTGAAAAATCCAAAAGACTCAAACAAAAACACTTGGAACTAATCAGTGACTTCAGTAAAGTTATAGGATATGAAATCAAGATACAGTAATCAGTTGCATTTCTATACACTAAGAATGAAACATCTGGAAAAGAAATCAAGAAAGCTTT
This sequence comes from Mustela lutreola, assembly GCF_030435805.1. Lineage (NCBI taxonomy): Eukaryota > Metazoa > Chordata > Mammalia > Carnivora > Mustelidae > Mustela > Mustela lutreola. The sequence continues at coordinate 42,401,905 of NC_081303.1, forward strand.
CCCATTAACAATAACATCAAAAAGAATAAAATACTTAGGAATAAACTTAACCAAGGAAGTGAAAAATATCTACAATGAGAACTACAAGACCTGGCTGAAAGAAATCAAGACACAAATGGAAAGACGACCTGTTTTCATGGATTAGAAAAATAAATATTGTAAAAATGTCTATACCGCCCGAGCCCATGTATAAATCCACATCAAAATACCAATGGCATTCTTCCCAGAAATAGAAAAAACAATCAGAAAATTTATCTGGAACCACCATGTAAACACAAATCAATTCCCAAAGACCTAGATTAGCCAAAGCAATTTCAATGAAAAAGAACAAAGCTGGAGGTATCATACATTCTGATTTCAAACTACACTACAAGGATACAGTAATAAAAACAGTATAGTACTGGCACAAAATCAGATACCTACGCCAACAAAACAGAATAGAGGGTCCAGAATGAACTTCCTGACTATACAGCCAATTAATAATTGACAAGAAAGCTAAGAGCACCACTCACAAAAATTCACTCAAAATGCATCAAAGGCTTAAATATAAGACCTGATACCATAAGACTCTCAGAAGAAAGTGAAGAGAAGCATCCTTGACATTGGTCTTAGCAATGACTTTTTGGATATGACACTAAAAGCACAAGCAACAAAAGCAAAATCAACAAATGGGACTACAGGAAACCTGAAAACTTTTGCACAGCAAAAGAGACAACAAAATGAAGAGGCAACCTGTAGGATGGGAGAACATTTTGCACGTGATAGATCAGATAAGGAGTTAATCTCCAAAATGTACAAAGGACTCATACAACTCAATAACAAAACCCAAACAATCTGATTTAAAAAGGATAAAATTACACATATCTTGCTGAGCACTAAGGTACAGAATTGTTGAGTCATTCTTTTGTACACCTTAAACTGATGTAACACTGTATGTTAATTATACTTCAACAAAAAAAATACACTTTTTTCCTAAGAAGACATAAAAATGGCCAACGGGTACATGAAGAGATGCTCAGCATCACCAGTTATCAGGGAAACGTAAATCTACACCACAATGAGGAATTACTTCATGTCCAATGGAATGGCCATCAGCAAGAAGACAAGTGTTATCAAGTGCTGCTGAGGATGTGGAAGAAGAGAACTCCTGCAAACAGGTGCTGCAGCTACAATGGAAAACAGTATTGAGGGCCCTAAAAAAAATTAAAAATAGTACTCAATATGATCCCGTTACCGATATGATTCCACTTCTGGGTATTTATCCCAAAGAAAATTAAAACACTAACTCAAAAATATATGGGGTGCCTGGGTGACTCAGTGGGTTAAGCCTCTGCCTTTGGCTCAGGTCATGATCCTGGCATCCTGGTATCAAGCCCAGCATCAGGCCCCCTACTCAGTGCGGAGTCCACTTCTCCCTCTCTCTCTGTGCCTTCCCCTGCTCATGCTCTCGCTCACACTCCCCCCGTCTCTCAAATGAATAAACGAAGCCCCCAAAACATGTATGTACCCCATCTCATTGCAGCATTATTTACAATAGCCGAGATTTGGAAACAATTGTGTCCAACGGTAGATGAATGGATAAAGGAGATGTGGTGCCCACATACCATGGAGTATTACTCAGCCATGAGAAAGGAGGACATCCTGCCGTTTGCTACAACATGGAGAGACTTTGCGCACATTATGCTAAGTGACATCAGTCAGTGAGAGAAAGAAAGTACTATACAGTATCACTAACACGTGGAATATAAAAAAAGAGAAACTTGTGAAAACAGAATAAAATGGTGATTACCAGGGGTTAGGGTATGGGGGGACAGGGCAGATGTTATTTAATAGTACAAACTTCCAGTGAGTAGTAAAGAAATCCTTATAAGGATAATACACAGCACAGTGCACACAGACAATGTTGGATGAGGAACATCAAATGTGCTAAGAGACGGGAACTTAATTATTCTAACTACTAAAGAGAAAGGATGATTATGTTAAAGTGGTAGAACTTTTAATGATCACTACAATGGCATCATATTACAATGTATGATAATAACAATGCTCTATGTCAAATATATTTCAAAAAAAGAAAAGGGAGAAAAGAAATGTAAAAGATAAGGCATGAGAAATGAAATATTCACAGATTCAGAGGTAAATGGTAAATGATTACTATGTTCTATCATTACATGAAAGTTTTTAAATACTCATATAATTACCTACATACATGTTCACATGCACATATATGGATAACCAATACTGACTCGGTTCAATGTGTATTGACCTATAAATGTAGATGTGGAAACATTTTTCATGAAAGATGTCCCCCTAGAAGACTGATCTAGTAAATTGATAGAATTTTCCTAACTTGGATTTTTTCAGAGAATTTTAAATTTTTGGTGGGTAAAGAAGGCATTTTATATATAACCCCTTGTCCATTTCTTTGAATCTTTAAAAGCCAATGCTATCTTCTTTTTATCAATACTATCTATCTATCTATCTATCTATCTATAATATCAATATAATGAACACATTTCTTAGAGGAAATTTATAAAATATGGACAAGCAAAGAGAAGAAAATGATGATGGACCAAAAAGAACTATTTTTAGCAACTTTATGTATATTGTTTCAGATGTGTTTGTGTGCATATGGTCCTGCAGCTATGGATATATTTTCTATAGTATCATTTTTAGTGCCTGTTAATATTTGAGCATGTAGATACATAAATATACTATCTGTTTCCACTTGGGTGAGGCAGCTCAATCTCTAATGCTCATGGTATACTTTTCTGCCTTTCTTCAAAACTTATCATACTTATTTCTTCTATTAACTGTATTCCAATCATACTGAACATTTAGATTCTTAACATTTTCCACTATCCTAAATATTGTTGCATTGAGTGCCTGTGGACCAAAATCATGGGGGAAATTCCATGATTATTTTCTTGGGATAAATTCTCAGATATAGAATTACTAGGTGAAAGGGCATTTACATTAAGGCTTTTGGACCTATTGCTCATAAGTCCTTCCAGAAGTTTGTGCCCACTTTCACTGTCCTCAGTTCTGTGTGTGATCCTGATTTCTTCCAGCTCGAATATTTTACCAATTTGCAATCCGTCAATCATCCGTCTGCTCAGAGCTTTGGAAGTTCACCTTATCACATCCCACTGAAAAGGTGCAGGGCCGACTAATCAAAAACAACTACAACCAGGACATGAACCTGAAGAATTTAAAGAAAGGGTGAAGTGCAAAATGACCAGAGACTTGGGGCAATCACTAAGATTTATGAGATCTTGTTTCATTTTTCAGAGTGAAAATAATACGGAAGGGAGTAAATCACTTCTTGGGCTTATAATGTGCTATGAAGAGGTGGCAGAGACAAATTTCATTTTCTTCACTGTCTTTTAAATTTAGTCACGAGGAAAATCTTTACCCTGGAGAACATTTTACTATCAAAGTAGGAAAGGAGGGCAATTTTACCCAAGTTCAGACCCACAGTTCCAGATAAATAACCTCCTAAAATAAACAAACAGCTGGAGGTCTATGCAGCCCAGGACTCCAGTTTTCGAATATCTGAGAGACTACTCTCTGCAAGATGGACCAGATTTCCTCTTTGTAACATGGGCAGATTTGGGTGGAACAGAGGGAATTATGGGAAGAAGGCCCCGTCAACTCACCCTCACACACAGGTGCTTCCTTATCCCAAGTGACAGTACTGCCCGACAGGAGACAAGCCGAGGAAGGGGAGCCAATGAGTCGATACCTAGAAGCAAAGAATGGAAAAATTATACTCTACACTTATTTTCTACTTAAGTCACTATGAGAAAAGAATTGTGGATAGAAGCTACAAATTACAGGCAGATTAAAACAGGAGATATCAAGGAAGAAACCTTATTTCCATCTGAAAATTGGCCATTTCTAAGGACAACAGGTTTAATTCTCACCGCTTTCATCCATGTTTCTTGCTAGTCCCTCATTACAGAATGCAGTAATGCCCTTCTTCATCAAGGGACATTTTGTACTTGTCTTTAGGGAATCTCAAGAGCTATTCTATCCATGTGCACATCCACCCAGGAAATGACAAGCTCCTTGATTAAGGGAAAATATCTTATTGAAATATTTATATTTTCTAGAACCTCACCTAGAGACTTTTAGCCATGTGGTACTTGAAAAATACCTGTTGAATGAAGGATAGGATGATGGTTTTGCTAAGATGACTCAAATGTAATAGATGGGAATACTTACCTATTGTGACATAAAATCATTCAGTGTAGGTCACCAAGATTGGAACATTTCATCACTTATTTTTTATTTAGTAGGTATCTATACTGTTATGGTAAGAAATGTCACAAAGGATATTCAGCTAAGGTATTCACACATTTCGTGTAGAGTAGGGTTAAACTTGATTAAGTAAAAGATAAGGGGTATAATGCAATGTCATATAATAGTGAGTAGTTACTGGAACAGCTAAGAACTTTGCTTCTTGATTATCAAAGATGTGATCAGGGCAGTAACCATTTGTAGTAGAGTCTCCTGCTATCTCTATTATCTACTTTCTTCTTTCTCATTAGCGATGGAGCCCTGTATTTTTAACTGGGCTTTTGGGCATCTTCATTAAAGGTTCCCTAGGGTTGTGTATAGCCATGTGACTAAGTTTTAGCTACAGGGATGCACCTAGAGGGTTGGGAGAAACTTCTGGAAAGTGTCTTTAAAGGAATGGCTGTTCCTTTCCTCCATTGTTTCTCTTGTCTGGCAAGAGCTGGACCATGTGATGACACAGAGTCTCAAGTGGAAGAATCCGAGGTTTATGTGGATCACGGAGTCACCTATTAGCCCTGGGTTTGTACGTTACTGTTTTCTTGAAGGACTTCCCCTGATTCTTAAACTGAGAGGGAAGTAAACTACTATCTTGTTTAAGCCTTTTATTTTGTTTGTTCTGTCTTTTACAGCTTAATCCAATCCTAACCTATACACCAGGTCTTCCAAAAACAGTGATATAAAGGTGACAGGAACTGTGTGGTAGAGCAATGATAGTGAGTACTTTTGTAAATGGGTCGAGGCACTTATATTGAGTTTTACTTATTGTTACTCTGTTTTATTGATATGTTGTAAAATCTTTTCCAGTGTGCCAACAAATATTTCAAATGCACCAACAAAATCCTCAAAATTTCTTCAAAGAAACTATTTGAGAAGCCCTACTGTATTTCCTTCTGCCTTTCTCCTATTCTACATTTAACAATTGTCTTAAAAGCACAGGATCATGGGTGTCATGACTTTTGACTATAGATGTTGCTTTTAATGTGTTCACTATGACTAAGTTAGAGAATTGGAGTAAAAAATGTGAGGCAGGTTCCAGTCTATGTATGGCTGTAAAAAACAGGGAATATTTTTTATTGTATTATGAGACACCAATATGCTCCAGTAGCAATTGTAATTTTTTCTGACTTGATTTCCCATCTCTCTGAAATTCTTTTACTCCAGCCTACTCCTTAGCTTCCCAGGACATTAGGAATTCAGGTGGCCTTGAAGCTAACCTCTGATCAAGAAAAGTCCTGATATACCTTTCCCTGTGAGCAAAATACACACTGTGCAGAAGCATGCTGACACAGACACTGGAGAGACCATTACATAAGGTCAGGGATGGGATATGTAAGAGCTGTGCTACCTCTATCCTTCCTATTTGTTCATGGACTTAGAATTAGTTTGGAGTAGAGGAAATCTATGGAGATATTCCATAGGCTGCAAATGATTAAAAGTAGCTCACAGATACGATTTTGTCTCACATTCAGTTGTGTGTTGTACTTTGTATTTTACAGAGAATGTAAGCTTTCTCTCAAGGAGTCATTTATAAAAGTTGTAACCTATCACTCCTCAGAGTGTATCTGAATACATTTGCACATAGGAAAAATCAAAACAGCTATATGTTCTCATTATAATACAATAACACTAGCAATCAATAACTACAGAATAAATAAAAAATTCAAAGGTTGGGTGGGATCTTGGTCAAAGACAAAAGTAAAACAGCCATTGCAGATTACCTTTAGGATAAGAATAACATGATCAGCGAGTCATGTGTTCCACTCTTCAAAGTGTTTGACATAGATTCACTTAATTAATTTTTAAAATGATGCTTTTAAGCAAATATTATGCCTAGCCCCCATTTTACAAAAGAGAAAACAGAGTTTAACAAATTTGTCCGAATTCACATGACAGTTACTAAGGTTAGAATTTAAATGCCAACTGGCCTCAACAACCTGTAGTGATAAACCTGACATTCATTATTCAGTGCCTTCCTTATAAATGCTGATGCAAATATTACTCTTTGAAAATTTCTGGGATGCTGATGTCAAAACTGCTTTAGAAAAATATTTAATACTTTTGTCATTTGACAAGAAAAAGTTCAGGGGTGCCTGGGTGGTTCAGTTGTTTAAACACCTGACTTTGGCTCAGGTCATGATTTCAGGCTCCTAGGATAGAGCCCCACACCCAGCTCTGTGCTAGGTGTGGAGTCTGCCTGTCCCTCTGTCCCCAACCCCCAAACTGTTTCTCTCTAATAAATAAATAAATAAGTAAAATCTTCAAAAAAATTTTTTTTTAATTTCATATAAATGAACCCAACATTTTACTTTAGATGTTTTATAGACTATAAACATGAACATATAAAGGAAGCTGGTCTGAGGAACCTGTAAAATAAACCAGTAAGTACAAAAAAGAGAATAGAAATGATAAGTAAATCAAAGAGCAGTTTCTTTAAAGTGGCTGATTAAAACAAACAAAACTTGGCCAATCATAACTTCACAAAATAACAAATCTACGGATACACATGAATGAGAAAATAGTTATCATTATAGATACTGAGGAAACTTCATAAAAAAGTACACATTAGGGGCACCTGGGTGGCTCAGTGGGTTAAAGCCTCTGCCTTCGGCTTAGGTCATGAACCTGGGGTCCTGGGATCCAGCCCCGCATTGGGCTCTCTACTCAGCAGGGAGCCTGCTTCCTCCTCTCTCTCTGCCTACCTCTCTGCCTACTTGTGATCTCTATCTGTCAAATAAATAAATAAAATCTTTTTTAAAAAGTATATATTAAAAGTACTTTATAAAAATGTTATGTCCTCTATCCCAATGAAATTGAAAATATCTGTGAGATGTGTCATTTTTGTAGGAAAAATGTAATTTATCAGGATGTACTTCAAAATAGGTAGAACAGCTGATAAACCTTTATCTGTCTGAGTCTCTGTTTTCAATCTGTTTGGATACATACCTAGGATTGGAATTGCTGGGTCACATGGTAATTCCATGGTAACTTTGGAATCACCAAACTATTTCCCACAGCGGCTGCACCAGTCCATATGCCCACTAGCAATCCCACTACCAACCATAATGGTTACATTTTCTCTACATCCTCCCCATAGTTTTATTTTTCATCAAAAAAAAACAAACCCAAAAACAAAACCAAAACACCCATTATTATTAGAGCCATCCTATAAAGTGTGAAGTGGGTTTGATGTGTGTTTCTTTAATGACTAATTATATTTAGTATCTGTTCGTGTGTTTCCTGGACATTTTCTTATCCTCTCTGGAGGAATGTCTATTTCAATTTCAATCCTTTGACCATTTTTTTTTTTTTTTCAATTACACTGTAAGCATTTCTGTAGTTGAGCTGCAGGACTTCTTTATATAATCTGCTTATGAAACCCTTGTTAGGGAAATGATTTATAAATTTTCTCTGCCTTTCTGTGGGCCCTCTTTTCACTGTCTTGATAGTGTCATTGATGTTGACTGGGGCAACAGTCATTTGAAGGACTGATGAACTGAGAAATCAGAAGCCCTTCTTGGGGGCAGGAGAGCAATGATAAGGGCAGAATCGATGCTTTCCAGATATGGCATTAATGTCTGTGTCCAATTTAACCAGCTCTCCCTTCTAAAGGCAATTGAGTTCAACAGACATCTGGGTTATATGTGAGTTATCAGATAAAAACCCTGGAAGAATTCATAGCAAAATATTAACTATGATGAGTGGTAGAATGTTGGATGTTTAATTTTTTGATCTTTGAGTTATTCATGGCTTCCAGATATGTCTAATGCATATAATATATGTTTCCTTTTGTAATCCAATAAAATTCTATTTTTTTCTCTGAATTTTTGTGGCAAGAGTTTAGTACACATTCCTTAGTTACTCCCTCTATGTTGAGGCACTGGTTTCTAGCAAGGTTCCCTGTGCCAGTGAAGAGTTAGGGCAAGAACTCCATGAATGTTCACACTCACTTGGCATATTAATACATTTCCCAGAGCTACTCCATTGAGACTGCCTCTCCAACCCCAACTTCAAAGTCCTCCAACTCAGCTATATATATACTTGCAGATCTTAGTTAAGAATGTTGCATGCAAAGTTCAGCTAGCAGTTCTCTTTTTACTCATGTAGCAGGCCAGTCCTTTTTATCCAGTGAGGATCTTACCAGGTTCCACATTACTACATTTAGCAGGACCCTGGTGCCCTCCCCTCATTAACATACAAATACAGGTTGCTACTTCTTTTTTATTTCCTTTGGTCATATCCCAGTGTTCAAGCTACCATCTCTACCCAGAAGTTCTTACTGCTAACTTTCTGAAGTGCAGGTGACAGTTTAGTTTGCCTTGTCAGACTAGGTCAGAGATAGTATTGTTGTTCTGGAGCTTATATCCTAGGGATAGTGCTCTCAACTCACCCTTCATTACAAGAATAATGAACTGTTGATCCAAACTGGGTATCTGTATTTATATGCACTGTGCCATTAAAGGGTTCTGGTGGAGCTCCACATGATTTTCCTGCAGGAAAGAAGCAGAATTTGGGGCTAAGTGTAGATTTCAATTCGGTTTTTAAGATTCAGCCCGGGGTGTAGCATACTGAACAGTATATACACATGTGATTGCTCCATAGAATTGACCATTTGAGGAAATTCACCATACAAGTTCAGAATCAAGCAGCTACAGAGCACTGCTTTATAAAAGACTACTCTGGATCTCCCAATAAAAGTCACTGATGGATAAAGAATTGTTTTCTTATCCCATCAGCCTGGATTAAAGGCCTCGAAATTTGGGATTTCACCTCCATCTGGGTTAACCAAGTACCATTCACCATTCATTCATTTATGTGACCTACATAATTTTCTTTGGCATCCCTATTTCATTCATTTCTGGGTTTTAGCCATCAAAGATCAACACCAGTGAATGGAAATTTCCCCTGGGCTTCCTTTTGTGAGAGACATTCCTGTGACATGAATATGGAGTCAAGGCACAGACTCCAGGCCATAAGAAAGGCTGACTGACAAAGTCTACCCTCCATTTAAATGACTTGGGCAAACCTTGATATCTTGCCTACAAAATCTGAACAAATTAAATTAGATCCCACAGATGCTTTGACATACATGAATTAGCTCCCAGGATGGCATTACTCACTTCTACAGATACCTTCGGCACTCGACCAGACCAAGTGCTCTAAGCAGGTGATAGAAAACATAGCTTCAAAATACCCAGGGGAACATTCATAATTCAAAGATGTCCCAATTAGAAACTCGGACTCATCAGTCAGGACTGTAGGCTTGGCAAATGGAAACTCTTCTGGGGCTTTACAGTAATCTGGAGAGCAAAATCACAGGAAAACCACAGTGAGCAGAGTGATTTCCAGCGTACCTCCTCATTCTTTCCAGTGAATCTGGTAGATGGGCTCAGAGAAGAAGACTTACAATAATGGCAAAAGGTTTTTCTTCCCCTTCAAGTTACCTTAGCATGGGGCTTTCCAACAGCAGCTACTCATCAGGAAATTTTTTACTACTAGGAAGACTGTTCACCTTTCTGGCCTTTCTGCTTTTGTCTCACCAAAGCAAGAATTTTAGCTCATGGTTTCATGTATCGGGCCCATTAGACTGCCTGTGTGTAGGGTTAACCATTCATATGCTCATTTCTTGGTGTTAATATACTCATGTATATCAACACATATTTTACCTTCTCTCTCCATTTATTCCTCCCTACCTCATTCTCAGGGTGTCCAACAAAAGCAGCCTCTCTGGCTCTAAATAGCAGTCACTAGTTGTAGTGGGTTGAATGATGTTACCCCAGAAGGTACATCCATCCAGGACCTCACTGTGGAAACTTACATGGAATGAGGGTCTTTTCAGCTATATTTAAAGTAACACTCTCAAAATGAAATTGTGTTTTTGAAAGGTATTTAAAAATTGTTTACTTCCTTGATATTTGCTATTTAAAATTGATTGATATTTATAATGCTACTGCTTTTGGCATAAATATTTATATATATTTCCTTTTCTTTCCATGGATTGCTTTTGTTTAATGTTTTTTAAGGAGCTTTCAATAGTGTGATGGGGAGAATAAAATTTCTAAGGAAAGAATGAAAAAAAAAAAAAAAGATGAGATCATCCTGGATTACCAGAGTGAGCCCTAAACCCAGTAATGGATGGTGTCTATATGAGAAGGAGAGGGACATTTGAGACACAGAAACACAGGGGAGAAGGCCACATGAAGACAGAGACAGGGATTGGAATGATGTGTCTATAAGCCAAGGAATACCAGGAGCTACCAGAAGCTGAGAAAGGGAGTGCAGACCTGCTAACACCTTGATTTCAGACTTCTAGTCCCCAGATCTGTGAAAGAAGACATTTCTGTTGTCTTAAGCCATTTAGTTTGTGGTAATTTGTATGGAAGCCCTAGGCAACTACTCACCACTCTTCTCATTCTGATGCTAAGCCAGATATTTAAGAACAAGAACAAAACAGACCAAGCCATTGAGCAGCTTTGTCTAAGCTGCTGTGTTTTCTTAATGAGAGGGTAGATCTCTCGCTGCATATTTTGAATAGAGTCTGTTATATTCAACTATCTCCCTTTTGGAGGAGACCAGCTTCTCTTTTGTCCATTCAATAGGCATGGCTTGTGGCCTAAGCAATTTCATTTAAGGAAATCTTGGATTCCGATAGAACCATCTAGCTGGAAGGGGAGGGATACCAAAGAAGGGTTAAATTCCTTTTATCATGCATTGCCTTTTCTCATTGGCATGCTTTTCTCTCTCATGAGGTATTCCACATCTGGTGCCATATCCCCAGTGTACTCCCGCTTCCATCCTGGGAAGGCCTACAGTCAGAACTCAAGAACCAGGTAACCTCAAGTCTTTAGGAAGAAAAAGCTTCTTTCTCTTTCGTACTCTTCCTTGAGCTTATTTTCCTTGCTTCTAACTCTCACAATGTAAAAATTCAAGGACAAAATTTAAGTTGGGACTCAGAAGCCAGCTGACAAATGGGCCTACTTTGAGTCAGGATCTTAAGCTACTGAAAGACCCCTCCCCTAGAAGATAGATAGGATAACTAACCGCTTGTTTGCTTTTCTGTGAACCGCTGGCTTTTAGGTGTAAATTAGGTTATTAATTGCTCTTTTGCCCTTCTGTAACTGCTTGGCTTATAGAAATAATAGAAGACGCCATGATGGCATTCCTACCTTCCCCCTTCTTGTTCCCCCTCCCTGCCTCTCTCCTCCCGCGCGCGGGCCCTCAGAACCAATCAGCTTGTTCCCCCTTCCCGCGCCTCTCTCATCGCGCGCGCGGGTCCCCAAAGCCAATCAGCAAACTCCACGTATGCCTTTTTCAAAAGTTCTAACTGTCAACCAATCAGTTGCGCCCCACCCAAAACTTGTTTGTACCTGTCTATAAAAACCCGGCACCACCCCAGCCGGGTGTGCTCAGCTAGCAGGAGCTGCTGACCACCCGCAGGCGCCTGCGTAACAATAAAGAACCTCTTGCTGATTGCATCCAGTGGCAGTGTTGGATTCTTGGGTAAGGGGATCCGCGGATCTTTCACTACCAAGGACACGTCTTTTTGGTAACTTAGCCTGTTCAGCATAGGACTAGCTAAAACCTTAGCTAAATACTCTCCATATTGCCAGTTTGATTCTTTGCATGCCCCTGCATCTGCGGGGAGTGTGTATCAGTTATCCTGGCATTGGTTAGTGTTCACAGCTAGTTATTATCATGTCCTCTCCAAAGAATATGTATTTCTTCTTGATTTATACATGGTGCTTACTGCCTTCCCCTCACCCTTCTCTCCCTCCTCTTACCCCACTCTGTTCACCACTACACCAGCAAGAAGAATTATTCACATCTTACTATTCAAGCTTGGAGTCCCCTGTTTTAGCTATGTGTGTAACTCTGACCCTTTCACTTATGACGATGTTCTGAATCCATTCAAGGTACATGGGTACTAACCTGCAGGACTAGCAAGTTCGCAGCGAGGGGCAGGGCCGCTCCAGATCCCGTTCCCTTCATCGTCACTTGTGCAGCGGAGGGTGCTCTCCCCAACGAGGTTGAAGGTCATCCCTCTGGCTGGGTGGTGGTCACACATGTAAGTTATTTCCTTTCCATAGGGAACATCTCCCTGAGAAGGCCCATTGTGCTGCCCATTGAGTATAGAGGGGGGATTTGGACAAAAGATTTCTGGAAAAAACCCAAGTGCTATAAGTTACATCAAAATGTTTCTATTTTAATCTGAGTTAATTCTACAATAATGGGATGCTGTGACTGTGTTGCCCATTAAATAATTAACTCTCAATGAGAGTAAGAACCAGAAGGTAAGTATATAAAGTCTCTGTTGAGATGCTTCTAAATGAAATGACACTGAAATCAAAGCCCAGAAGGGACCTAATCATCCTGACCCTTGGCAGAGTGAAGACTTTTGAATGACTGAGAGCTTGTTCTTTTAAAATAGACAAAAATCTTCTTAACCCCACTGAGAATAAAATCATCCATTTAATAAGAAAATTATCTATTAATTCAACAGGACTTTTTTGAGAACCTACTCTGTATCAAGTACTATTTTAAGTACAAGGTAGAGAAAATCTCTTTTGACATCAAGGATATTCATACCATAGAAATATTTCAAAATATATTATATATTTACTATTTGTCGATCACTGATTTACTCTCTTCCTGATGACTTGGGGCTATTATACTCAAAACCAAAACAGATGGTTATAGTAATGCCATCACAATGAGTGAAACATTTCAGTGTTCCTATGCACAGATCCAGAAGGTGCAGAAATGAAATGGCTTTTGAGATATTTATTGGTTTTTTCAAGGTGTTTTTTTTTTTTTTCCTCATTGAAGAAATGCACATTTCTTCTTTTGAGTGTAGCTCTCTGGAGATACGCCTTCCCCTTTCTGGTTTGATCTATATTTGGGAAGAGGACACCGCAGCTTGAAAGAATTATGAATGATCAAAAGGTGGAATGTTTACACTCTAGTAAGTGTATCTGGGTTCGTGGATGTATTTTTTCTTTCTTTCCCTCATGCTTCTTAACTACATTCTATGAAAGTTAAGATTTTCAAACAATTGACCTCCAGATATGAAGGATGTAATTATGGCGTTTCATTACATAAATCAATATAAAATTTCTAAATATTTTAGAGCAAGATACTCCTTTGAAAACCCTCTATTATAAACAGGTATTTTTCAACAGCTATGATCATAAGATGAAGCAACATCCTGTTTGATTTCATGAAGAAATACATGGGCAGACTGAATATATTAGTAGTGTTTCTGTATTTAACACACTATATTTCTGTTCCCTTAAAAACAAGTATAAAGAACAGGAAAGCAAGGCCCAAGTCTGTCTCATTTACAGGTGTATTCCCAATGTCTAATTTAGCGCATTACCCTATTTTTTTCATAATAACAGTTGGTATTACTTGAAGTAGTCTCTGTGTTTGCTTGTCATTATTTTTAAAGATTTAGTTATTTCAAGGTGGAGGGGGAGAGAGAAAGGGCAAAAACAGGAAAGGCAGAGGAAGAAGGAAAGAGATTGAAGCTGACTGAGCTCAGCTCTGAGCCTGATGTGGGGCTTGATCCCATGACCAATTGAGACCAGAACCAAAACCAAGACTCTGACTCTCAACTGACCTTGCTTACCAGGCAGCCCTGTTTGTTATTTTTTGGTCTTTCCCTCTACACAATAGTATAAACAACATGACAGCAGGGTGCTAGTCAGTTTTGTTTATAGGTGTATTCCCCGTGTCCAGAAGGCTGGGTGGCACCTACCAGATGCTCAAAAAAGTTTGTCAAAAGAATGAGGCTGGGAATGAATGCTGATTGAGGCAAGGATACAAAAACTATCCTTTCTACAGGAAACATGCTTCAGGCTCTAAATCCCCCTCCTCCTATGTAGATTTCTCTCCATTTGTAGCACACATTATGCTTATACACCCTTACAGGATGGTTCCCCAAGCATGTGATGCTCAGATTTATTTCCCCCAGAAAGAGCCCTTGCAGCAAAGAAAGATGTTGATCCAAAGTGAAATCAACAAAGGGACAAATCTTAGGTAATTTTATAGGCAAGACACATTAAAGGAACAAACCAGCAAGAAAACCAGGAGGGAGGTGCCGACCTGAACAGGCATTCCTTGTACTCACGTTCACACACAGGAGCACTGTCATTCCAAAGGCTTTCCATTTCAACCAAGACGCAGTAACTAGCAGAACTGCCCTTTAGGTGGAACCTGAGGAACAAAAGCACCAGTGGTGGGGTGAGCGCACCGTTTCTGTCTCCCCTTCCGCTGAAGTACAGTTTAGTGCCTGAGATAAATGCCAGGTGAGAAAAGCCCAGCTCATCGGCTTTCTCAGCTGCCAGAGGCTCTGAAATCAAAACATTTGCAAGATTGCGGTTTCCAGTGAGGAGTGATAGTGGTCTCTGGTTGTCAACCATCAGGGGGTCATCTGTCCATCCTGCCCTCTGACAGTTCCCTGTCTGTCTCTGTCAGCAACTCTGTTCTCCAGGCCACAACGTAGCACTCTCCTCTCTGGTGGCTCAGGAGGAAGACAACTCCCGATTCAAGTTGGTAAATCAGAAACAGTGAGGAGGGGCGCCTGGGTGGCTCAGTGGGTTAAGCCGCTGCCTTCGGCTCAGGTCATGATCTCAGGGTCCTGGGATCGAGCCCCGCATCGGGCTCTCTGCTCAGCAGGAGGCCTGCTTCCTCCTCTCTCTCTGCCTACCTCTCTGCCTGCCTCTCTGCCTACTTGTGATCTCTGTCTGTCAAGTAAATAAATAAAATCTTTAAAAAAAAAAAAAAAAAAAAAAAAAAAAGAAACAGTGAGGAAAGACAGCAGAGGCTGCTGTTTTGAGCCCACACTTTCAGAGTGTTCCAGATCAACACCTTTGGCATATCCCTAGTATTGATGAGTTAATGCAAATTATCTGGGAAAGGATGGAAAAGGTGAGAAGAGAGGGTTCTTTGGAGCGCTGGGGCTGCCTAGATTGCCTCCAGGGCTTTGTTGGAACAGATATCTGCTGCCTACCAAGGGATCCTCAGAATAGATGGAGGACAGCTGCTCTGTCATCCATGCTTTTAACCCGGCAGTGCTGTTGGAACATAACACGAAGGTCATTAAGATTCCCGTAGAGAGTTCATGACATTACTGCAAACATGAGCGTAGGTCTTCATACTCCTGTGATATAGCCTAACACTAATTAGCTGACATAAAACTAGATGGAAAACCATTCCTGTTGATACTTTGTTCCTATTCCAAATTTCACTATTGGCTGGTTTAAATTTTTCTTGGAACAATCCCTGCATATTACTTGTAAATAGCTTTCTTTGATATCCCAATCGTTTCATAAACAACCACTATGCAATATTTATCCTTTCGATCTACAAGTTACTTTTCATTCATACATATAATGTTTCACCTAAATATCCAAGATTTCTTGTTACTCTTCTGCTCTTTGGTGCATTTACTGTTTTTCCTTTTCAAGCACCTGTGCTGCTTGGTTCCGTCTGGTTCCCACCATACTTCCCAATCACTGTTTCAGGTATCAGTCCTTTCTGCTACTTCTTTGCCCTTAGGCAGCTTGCTCTTTGGGTAGACCCCCACTGGCCCCAGTGTCAGCATAGTAGCATCGAGTCCTGTGTCCCCCGTCTCTCTGCCAGGTCATACTCACCCCTCATTACAAACGAAGGACACTTTTGCCCCAAGCTGGAAATTCAGTGGTAAGAGCACACGGCCATTAGGGAGTTGGTCCCGGAAGTCTGCACATGATTTCACTAGCATAACAAGAGCAACAACAAGAACAACAACAACAAAAAAAGCAGATGTAAGATGGTCATGTGAGGATAGAAAAGACTTATCTGCAAGGAGATGACAGTGTAGGCACCTGTACATCTTGGGGCTGCTGGGCTCCAGTCTCCCTGAGGTGTACAGTGCAGAGACGCTGCCCCTTGGAGATCATAGCCGGGCTCGCAGCTGTAGGACACTTCCTGCCCCGGAGAGAAATCGGCCTGGTTTTCTGCACTGTGCATTCCGTGCAGAATTTCTGGAGGCCGCTGACATACTGTGGAAAGAACAGGTGTGAAGGACCAGTCAGTGACAGAGAAAGGTCTTTTGCTACATTCTAACCCTTCCATTAAAGGGAGGTCAGGTGTAACAGAGGAAATCAAGTGATGCTCCTGCCTCCTCCCTTTAACCGTTATGTAAAATCAGACAATGAAGGGATGTGCCCAAAGGCCTCACACCTAGATAGAGGCTGATCATTGGAGCTGAGTTCTTCCTGGCACAAGGTCAAATGCATGACCAGGACCCTGAGGGTGCTTTCTCCAGTGCTGGCCAGTCTACATGGAATTACTAGCCCTGTCATAAAGGAGAGCTGTGAAGGGCAGATGAGATAAGGCATTTAAAGTGCTTATTGCACAGCTGAGTAGAATGTGCACCTCAGCCTTCAGGATATTGGGGAGGTATTGGAGTTTGTATTTTGCTCTGAGGATGTTCGATATAAGAGTCCCAAAAGTCTCCTTCCTTGGTGATGAAGCTTCTACTCTCAAAGTGAAGGCAAAAGTGCGCGCGCACACACACACACACACACACACACACACTTTCATAATTCATGCTTCATCTGCACACATTGTTCCCCGCATACATCCTTCCCCCAGAATGAGCACTGACCTCCTGATCCGCTGCAACACATGCCCTTCGTCGGTCCCTTCAAAGCCTCAGTCAGACTCACCTCGAGAGCAGCTCGGCAACTCTGGCCCCCATTTGTTTTGGGCTCCGCATTGCACGCTGGAGGGTCCTTTCATGACAAAGCCGGGCTCGCAGATAAACCTCACGGTTTCATGTAAGGAAAAAAAGGTCTTGTTCTCAGACACCCTCACTGCGTTGTCAATGTGTGGAGGTGTGCACTTATTAGGTATGATGCACTGAGGCGGAGAGCCGCTCCATACGCCAACCTGATTGTCTTTGCTGGTGCAATATATCGATGGGTTGCCCACAAGCTCAAACTGCTTTTTTTCCCCTCTCTCTCCGGGATGGCAGCGATAGGTCACCACGCTTCCATAGGGAAACTCTTCTCCGTAGAGCTTAATGACATTTCCGTTGTCAATGGCTGGGGGTGGCCCACAAAGAATCGCTGAGAAAAGAGATGGCAACTTAAATAATAGTGGATCAAATAGCTCATCAGAAATGCAATGAACAGAACTAGTTTTGCATTTGTTATTGGTTTTACCAACTCATTTTTTCAAGCTGAAGTTTGATATCACAACAAGATGCCCCTGTAGACATGATCATATATTAGTCCAAAAAACATCCTGAATATATTTGAAAATGTATTCAGTGGACATAGTACATTATATTAATGTAATACTATATAACTAGAACTAAGTGATTTTATCCAAAATTGCAAAACACATGAAATTAAATATAACATTTCTTAGGGTTCCTGGGTGGCCTAGCCATGCAAGTGTCCAATTCTTGGTTTCCACTTGGGTCATGATCTCTGGGAGCTCTTAGGATTGACTGAACCTGGCAGTGAGTTGTGCTCTGTGCTCAGTTGGGAGTCTTTTTGAGGATTCTCCCTCTACCCCTCCCCTCCCCCCACCTCAACTGGCTGGCTCTCTCTCTCTTTAAAAAATCAATTAATCAATCTTTACGAAAGCAAATAAAAATAAAATAAAAATTCCCAAGAAGGCTTCTCCTTCTGGTAAGGGGAATCTTAATTAATTCAAATAAAATAATCAGTCTATTTCCCGTTCCTCCCCCCCAAAAATACTATAAATGCTGTATAAGTGATAAAATGTATCTGTGAAGGTATCAGAAAGATACATTCAAGCAAGAGAAATAAATAAAAATACAAGAAAGAAAGGGATTAAACATAGGATAATAATGTATCAGCGATATGATTATTTATGCAGCATATCCAAAAGTATATACAGATAAACTATTGTATTTATAAGTAAATTTAGCAAGATTGTTGGGTCCAAGGTCAAACTATTGCATATTTAAGAAACAATTAGGTAATGTTACATTTTCCAATGTTACATTTCTATGTTTACATCATTTTCTAAAATGTAAATTGGTAAGTATTATGGAGAGAAATTAAAGAAATTTCAGAAATGGCAAAACATATCATGTTCATGAATTTACAACTCAAAAATGTAAGTATGTTAGTGGTCCACAGATTGATCTATGAAGTCCATACAAAGTAAGCAGGAATTTGAGTAGGTTTCTTTTTGTGGAAACTGACAAACTGATTCTCAATTTTGTCTGAAAATGCAAAGGGGCAAGAATTACCAAATCAATCTGGGAAGAAGTACATGGTTCGAGAATACACCAGCAGGTATCAGTTCTTAATATATGTTATAGTCATAAAAACAGTGTGATAAATCAACCAGTGGAACAGAACCTCTCTGAAATGAGACCCACCTATAATGTCACCTGATTTAGGGTATTATACTATTGCACTGTGATCTATGGGAACTGGTCTTTCTTTTTTCTTTTCTTTTTTTATTTTTTTTAAAGATTCTACTTATTTTAGGATTATTTGCTACAGCTATTTGAAAAATACTGGTGGAATTTTGATCAGAATGGCATTAAAAGAATAGATTACTCTAGGCAGTATAGACATTTTATTAACAATGTTTATTCTTCCGACCCAAGAGCATGGAATAGTCTTCCATCTTTTTGTGTCTTCTTCAATTTCTTTCATGAGTGTTCTGTAGTTCCTCGAGTACAGATCCTTTACCTCTTTGGTTAGGTTTATTCCCAGGTATCTTATGGTTCTTGGTGCTATAGTAAATGGAATCGATTCTCTAATTTCCCTTTCTGTATTTTCATTGTTAGTGTAAAAGAAAGCCACTGATTTCTGTACATTGACTTTGTATCTTGCCACATTACTGAATTGCTATATGAGTTCTAGTAGTTTGGGGGTGGAGTCTTTGGGGTTTTCCATATAAACTATCATGTCATCTGTGAAGAGAGAGAGTTTGACTTCTTCATTGCCAATTTTGATACCTTTTATTTCTCTTTGTTGTCTGATTGCTGTTGCTAGGACTTCTAATACTATGTTGAGCAAGAGTGGGTGAGAGTGGGCATCCTTGTCATGTTCCTGATCTCAACGGAAAGGCTGCAAGCTTTTTCCCATTGAGGATGAAATTTGCTATGGGTCTTTCATAGATAGATTTTATGAAGTTCAGAAATATTCCCTCTATCCCTATACTTTGAAGCATTTTAATCAAATGCTTTTTCTGCATCAATTGAGAGGACCATGTGATTTTTCTCTCTTCTATTATTGATTTGTTCTATTACATTGATTGATTTGTGAATGTTGAACCATCCTTGTAACCCAGGGATGAATTCCACCTGGTCATGGTGAATAATCTTTTTAACGTGCTGTTGGATCCTGTTTGCTAGGATCTTGTTGAGAATCTTAGCACCCATATTCATCAGTGATATTGGTCTGAAATTCTCCTTTTTGGTGTGGTCTTTGCCTGGTTTGGGGATCAGAGTAATACTGGCTTCATAAAGAGTCTGGAAGTTTTCCTTCTGCTTCAAGTTTTTGAAACAGCTTCAGGAGAATAGGTGTTATTTCTTCTTTGAAAGTTTGGTAGAATGCCCCACGGAATCCTTCAGGTCCTGGCTCTTGTTTTTTAGGAGGTTTTGGATCACTGCTTCAATCTCATTACTAGATATCGGTCTATTCGGGTTGTCAATTTCTTCCTGGTTCAATTTTGGGAGTTTATACTTTTGTATGGAATCAGAAGAGACCCGAATCACAAAGGAAATGTTGAAAAACAAAAATAAAACTGGCGGCATCACATTACCTGATTTCAAGCTTTACTACAAAGCTGTAATCACCAAGACAGCATGGTACTGGCATAAAAACAGACACATAGACCAGTGGAACAGAGTAGAGAGCCCAGATATGGGCCCTCAATTCTATGGTCAAATAAACTTCGACAAAGCAGGAAAAAATATACAGTGGAAAAAAGACAGTCTCTTCAACAAATGGTGCTGGGAAAATTGGACAGCTATATGTAGAAGGATGAAAGTCAACCATTCTCTTTCACCGTACACAAAGATAAACCCGAAATGGATAAAAGACCTCAACGTGAGGCAGGAATCCATCAGAATCCTAGAGAACAAGGCAGTAGCCTCTTCGATATCAGCCACAGCAACTTCTTTCAAGATATGGCTCCAAAGGCAAAGGAAACAGAAGCGAAAATGAACTTTTGGGACTTCATCAAGATCAAAAGCTTCTGCACAGCAAAGGAAACAGTCAACAAAACAAAGAGGCAACCCACGGAATGGGAGAAGATATTTGCAAATGACAGTATAGACAAAATGTTAATATCCAGGATCTATAAAGAACTTCTCAAACTCAACATACACAAAACAGATAATCATATCAAAAAATAGGCAGAAGGTATGAACAGACATTTCTCCAATGAAGACATACAAATGGCTATCAGACACATGAAAAAATATTCATCATCACTAGCCATCAGAGAGATTCAAATTAAAACCACATTGAGATACCACCTTATACCAGTTAGAATGGCCAAAATTAGCAAGACAGGAAACAACATGTGTTGAAGAGGATATGGAGAAAGGGGAACACTCTTTCACTGTTGGTGGGAATGCAAGTTGGTGCAGCCACTTTGGAAAACAGTGTGGAGATTCCTTAAGAAATTAAAAATAGAGTTTCCCTATGACCCTGCAACTGCACTACTGGGTATTTACCCCCAAAATACAGATGTAGTGAAAAGAAGGGTCATCTGTACCCCAATGTTTATAGCAGCAATGGCCACGGTTGCCAAACTGTGGAAAGAATCAAGATGCCCTTCAACAGACGAATGTATAAGGAAGATGTGGTCCATATACACTATGGAGTATTATGGCTCCATCAGAAAGGAAAGAATATGAACTTTTGTACCAACATGGATGGGACTGGAAGAGATGATGCTGAGTGAAATAAGTCAAGCAGAGAGAGTCAATTATCATATGGTTTCACTTATTTGTGGAGCATAACAAATAAAATGGAGGACAAAGGGAGATGGAGAGAAGAGAGTTGAGGTAAATTGGAAGGAGAGGTGAACCATGAGAGACTATGGACTTTGAAAAACAACCTGAGGGTTTTGAAGGGGCAGGGGGTGGAAGGTTGGGGGAGCAAGATGGTGGGTATTAAGCGGGGCATGTATTGCATGGAGCATTGGGTGCGGTGCAAAAACAATGAATTCTGTTATGCTGAAAATAAATTAAAAAAAAAAAGATTTTACTTATTTATTTGGTAGACAGAGATCTCAAGTAGGCAGAGAGGCAGGCAGAGAGAGACAGGATGAAGCAGGCTCCTCATGGAGCAGAAAGCCCAATGCAGGGCCCAATCACAGGACCCTGGGATCATGACCTGAGCCAAAGGCAGAGGCTTTAAACCACTGAGCCACCTAGGCGGCCCTGGAATGAGTCCTCTTAAATGGTTTTTTAAATAAATGCTATTATAGCCACAATGTCCGCAAAGGCCAAACTATGGAAAGAGCTGAGGTGTCTATAGACAGATGAATGGAGAAAAAAGATGTGGCATTAGGCAGAGGCAAATAAATCAATCAGAGAAAGACAATTATCGTATGGTTTCACTCATATATGGAATATAAGAAATAGCACGGAGGATCATATAGGAAACTGAATGGGAAGAAATCAGAGAGGGAGACAAACCATGAGAGTCTCAACTCTAGGAAACAAACTGAAGGTTGCTATTTTGTTTTTGTTTTGCAGGTGTCATTTTATTTCTCATAATGTTCAAATAGCCAACATAATTAGTTTTTGATGTAGTGTTCAATGAATCATTAGTTGTGTATAATACCTAGTGTTCATTGCAATACATGTGCTCCTTAATAAACATCACCTGGTTACTCCATCACCCCACCCGCCTACCTTCTGTAACCCTCAGTTTGTTTCGCAGAGTCCAGAGTCTCTCATGGTTTGTCTCCCTCACTGATGTCTTCCCATTCGTTTCTCCCTACATCCCCAATGGTCCTCTATGCTCCTCCTTATTTTCCACAGAGTGAAATCATGCGATAATTGTCTTTCTCAGCTTGACTTATTTCACTCACCATAATCTCTTCCAGTTCCATCCATGATGATGCCAATGGTGGCTATTCATCCTTTCTTTTAAAGGCTGAGTAATAATCCATTGTATGTATGTACCACAATCTCTTTATCCCATTCATCATTTGAGCAGCAACCTGGCTCCTTCCACAGTTTGGCTATTGTGGATATTACTGCTACGAACACTGGCCATTATATGCAATGGATGAATTATTGAACTCTACATCCAAAATTAATGCTGTACTATATGTTGGCTAATTGAATTTAAATTTAAAAAATGATATTAGATGAGTTGCCCATCCATTAGGAAAAACAAAGAAACAAAATGAGCAAACCAATTCCTTGACCAGACCCTAAAGCTTAAAAAAATTAATTTGAGATGAATCACAGACTTAACTTGAAAGACAAAATGATGGGCAAAGTTTTCTTATGGAGAACACAGAAAGTAGTGGCCAGAAAGGATAGACGTAGTAAGTCTTACTATTAAAGGGCACTTGTAAAGTGCACATTATCTATCATCAAGAAACATCATAAGAAAGCAAAGGATGAGTTTTAGCCTGAAGAAAATATGTATGTTAGGCTTATTGGAAAATCTGAGATTGGATAACGAATTCCTCAAAGCAATAAAGAGATACACAAACTAGCAAGATTGGAAGACAGTTTTTTTTTTTTTTATTTTTTTTTTTTTTATTTTTTTTTTTTTTTAATTTTTTATTTTTTATAAACATATATTTTTTATATACATATATTTTTATCCCCAGGTCTGTGAATCACCAGGTTTACACACTTCACAGCACTCACCAAATCACATACCCTCCCCAATGTCCATAATCCCACCCCCTTCTCCCCAACCCCCTCCCCCCGGCAACCCTCAGTTTGTTTTGTGAGATTAAGAGTCACTTATGGTTTGTCTCCCTCCCAATCCCATCTTGTTTCATTTATTCTTCTACCCACTTAAGCCTCCATGTTGCATCACCACTTCCTCATATCAGGGAGATCATATGATAGTTGTCTTTCTCTGCTTGACTTATTTCGCTAAGCATGATACGCTCTAGTTCCATCCATGTTGTTGCAAATGGCAAGATTTCATTTCTTTTGATGGCTGCATAGTATTCCATTGTGTATATATACCACATCTTCTTGATCCATTCATCTGTTGATGGACATCTAGGTTCTTTCCATAGTTTGGCTATTGTGGACATTGCTGCTATAAACATTCGGGTGCATGTGTCCCTTTGGATCACTACATTTGTATCTTTAGGGTAAATACCCAATAGTGCAATTGCTGGGTCATAGGGCAGTTCTATTTTCAACATTTTGAGGAACCTCCATGCTGTTTTCCAGAGTGGCTGCACCAGCTTGCATTCCCACCAACAGTGTAGGAGGGTTCCCCTTTCTCCGCATCCTCGCCAGCATCTGTCATTTCCTGACTTGTTGATTTTAGCCATTCTGACTGGTGTGAGGTGATATCTCATTGTGGTTTTGATTTGTATTTCCCTGATGCCAAGTGATATGGAGCACTTTTTCATGTGTCTGTTGGCCATCTGGATGTCTTCTTTGCAGAAATGTCTGTTCATGTCTTCTGCCCATTTCTTGATTGGATTATTTGTTCTTTGGGTGTTGAGTTTGCTAAGTTCTTTATAGATTCTGGACACTAGTCCTTTATCTGATATGTCGTTTGCAAATATCTTCTCCCATTCTGTCAGTTGTCTTTTGATTTTGTTAACTGTTTCCTTTGCTGTGCAAAAGCTTTTGATCTTGATGAAATCCCAGTAGTTCATTTTTTCCCTTGCTTCCCTTGCCTTTTGCGTTGTTCCTAGGAAGATGTTGCTGCGGCAGAGGTCGAAGAGGTTGCTGCCCGTGTTCTCCTCAAGGATTTTGATGGATTCCTTTCGTACATTGAGGTCCTTCATCCATTTTGAGTCTATTTTTGTGTGTGGTGTAAGGAAATGGTCCAATTTCATTTTTCTGCATGTGGCTGTCCAATTTTCCCAGCACCATTTATTGAAAAGGCTGTCTTTTTTCCATTGGACATTCTTTCCTGCTTTGTCGAAGATTAGTTGACCATAGAGTTGAGGGTCTATTTCTGGGCTCTCTATTCTGTTCCATTGATCTATGTGTCTGTTTTTGTGCCAGTACCATGCTGTCTTGATGATGACAGCTTTGTAATAGAGCTTGAAGTCCGGAATTGTGATGCCACCAACGTTGGCTTTCTTTTTCAATATCCCTTTGGCTATTCGAGGTCTTTTCTGGTTCCATATAAATTTTAGAATTATTTGTTCCATTTCTTTGAAAAAGATGGATGGTACTTTGATAGGAATTGCATTAAATGTGTAGATTGCTTTAGGTAGCATAGACATTTTCACAATATTTATTCTTCCAATCCAGGAGCATGGAACATTTTTCCATTTCTTTGTGTCTTCCTCAATTTCTTTCATGAGTACTTTATAGTTTTCTGAGTATAGATTCTGTGTCTCTTTGGTTAGGTTTATTCCTAGGTATCTTATGGTTTTGGATGCAATTGTAAATGGGATTGACTCCTTAATATCTCTTTCTTCTGTCTTGCTGTTGGTGTAGAGAAATGCAACTGATTTCTGTGCATTGATTTTATATCCTGACACTTTACTGAATTCCTGTATAAGTTCTAGCAGTTTTGGAGTGGAGTCTTTTGGGTTTTCCACATATAGTATCATATCATCTGCGAAGAGTGATAATTTGACTTCTTCTTTGCCGATTTGGATGCCTTTAATTTCCTTTTGTTGTCTGATTGCTGAGGCTAGGACCTCTAGTACGATGTTGAATAGCAGTGGTGATAATGGACATCCCTGCCGTGTTCCTGACCTTAGCGGAAAAGCTTTCAGTTTTTCTCCATTGAGAATGATATTTGCGGTGGGTTTTTCATAGATGGCTTTGATGATATTGAGGTATGTGCCCTCTATCCCTACACTTTGAAGAGTTTTGATCAGGAAGGGATGTTGTACTTTGTCAAATGCTTTTTCAGCATCTATTGAGAGTATCATATGGTTCTTGTTCTTACTTTTATTGATGTGTTGTATCACATTGACTGATTTGCGGATGTTGAACCAACCTTGCAGCCCTGGAATAAATCCCACTTGGTCGTGGTGAATAATCTTTTTAATGTACTGTTGAATCCGATTGGCTAGTATTTTGTTGAGTATTTTCGCATCTGTGTTCATCAAGGATATCGGTCTATAGCTCTCTTTTTTGGTGGGATCCTTGTCTGGTTTTGGGATCAAGGTGATGCTGGCCTCATAAAATGAGTTTGGAAGTTTTCCTTCCATTTCTATTTTTTGGAACAGTTTCAGGAGAATAGGAATTAGTTCTTCTTTAAATGTTTGGTAGAATTCCCCCGGGAAGCCGTCTGGCCCTGGGCTTTTGTTTGTTTGGAGATTTTTAATGACTGTTTCAATCTCCTTACTGGTTATGGGTCTGTTCAGGCTTTCTATTTCTTCATGGTTCAGTTGTGGTAGTTTATATGTTTCTAGGAATGCATCCATTTCTTCCAGATTGTCAAATTTATTGCCGTAGAGTTGCTCATAGTATGTTCTTATAATAGTTTGTATTTCCTTGGTGTTAGTTGTGATCTCTCCTCTTTCATTCATTATTTTATTTATTTGGGTCCTTTCTCTTTTCTTTTTGATAAGTCGGGCCAGGGGTTTATCAATTTTATTAATTCTTTCAAAGAACCAGCTCCTAGTTTCGTTGATTTGTTCTATTGTTTTTTTGGTTTCTATTTCATTGATTTCTGCTCTGATCTTTATGATTTCTCTTCTCCTGCTGGGCTTAGGGTTTCTTTCTTGTTCCTTCTCCAGCTCCTTTAGGTGTAGGGTTAGGTTGTGTACCTGAGACCTTTCTTGTTTCTTGAGAAAGGCTTGTACCGCTATATATTTTCCTCTCAGGACTGCCTTTGTTGTGTCCCACAGATTTTGAACCGTTGTATTTTCATTATCATTTGTTTCCATGATTTTTTTCAATTCTTCTTTAATTTCCCGGTTGACCCATTCATTCTTTAGAAGGATACTGTTTAGTCTCCATGTATTTGGGTTCTTTCCAAACTTCCTTTTGTGGTTGAGTTCTAGCTTTAGAGCATTGTGGTCTGAAAATATGCAGGGAATGATCCCAATCTTTTGATACCGGTTGAGTCCTGATTTAGGACCGAGGATGTGATCTATTCTGGAGAATGTACCATGTGCACTAGAGAAGAATGTGTATTCTGTTGCTTTGGGATGAAATATTCTGAATATATCTGTGATGTCCATCTGGTCCAGTGTGTCATTTAAGGCCTTTATTTCCTTGCTGATCTTTTGCTTGGATGACCTGTCCATTTCAGTGAGGGGAATATTAAAGTCCCCTACTATTATTGTATTGTTGTTTATGTGTTTCTTTGATTTTGTTATTAATTGGTTTATATAGTTGGCTGCTCCCACGTTGGGGGCATAGATATTTAAAATTGTTAAATCTTCTTGTTGGACAGACCCTTTGAGTATGATATAGTGTCCTTCCTCATCTCTTATTACAGTCTTTGGCTTAAAATCTAATTGATCTGATATAAGGATTGCCACTCCTGCTTTCTTCTGATGTCCATTAGCATGGTAAATTCTTTTCCACCCCCTCACTTTAAATCTGGAGGTGTCTTCGGGCTTAAAATGTGTTTCTTGGAGGCAACATATAGATGGGTTTTGTTTTTTTATCCATTCTGATACCCTGTGTCTTTTGACAGGGGCATTTAGCCCATTCACATTCAGGGTAACTATTGAGAGATATGAATTTAGTGCCATTGTATTGCCTGTAAGGTGACTGTTACTGTATATGGTCTCTGTTCCTTTCTGATCTACCACTTGTAGGCTCTCTCTTTGCTTAGAGGACCCCTTTCAATATTTCCTGTAGAGCTGGTTTGGTATTTGCAAATTCTTTCAGTTGTTGTTTGTCCTGGAAGCTTTTAATCTCTCCTTCTATTTTCAATGATAGCCTAGCTGGATATAGTATTCTTGGCTGCATGTTTTTCTCGTTTAGTGCTCTGAAAATATCATGCCAGCTCTTTCTGGCCTGCCAGGTCTCTGTGGATAAGTCAGCTGCCAATCTAATATTTTTACCATTGTATGTTACAGACTTCTTTTCCCGGGCTGCTTTCAGGATTTTCTCTTTGTCATTGAGACTTGTAAATTTTACTATTATGTGACGGGGTGTGGGCCTATTCTTATTTATTTTGAGGGGCATTCTCTGAACCTCCTGAATTTTGATGCTTGTTCCCTTTGCCATATTGGGGAAATTCTCCCCAATAATTCTCTCCAGTATACCTTCTGCTCCCCTCTCACTTTCTTCTTCTTCTGGAATCCCAATTATTCTAATGTTGTTTCGTCTTATGGTGTCACTTATTTCTCGAATTCTCCCCTCGTGGTCCAGTAGCTGTTTGTCCCTCTTTTGATCAGCTTCTTTATTCTCTGTCATTTGGTCTTCTATATCACTAATTCTTTCTTCTGCCTCATTTATCCTAGCAGTGAGAGCCTCCATTTTTGATTGCACCTCATTAATAGCTTTTTTGATTTCAACTTGGTTAGATTTTAGTTCTTTTATTTCTCCAGAAAGGGCTTTTATATCTCTCGAGAGGGTTTCTCTAATATCTTCCATGCCTTTTTCGAGCCCGGCTAGAACCTTGAGAATTGTCATTCTGAACTCTAGATCTGACATATTACCGATGTCTGTATTGATTAGGTCCCTAGCCTTCGGTACTGCCTCTTGTTCTTTTTTTTGTGGTGAATTTTTACGTCTTGTCATTTTGTCCAGATAAGAGTAAATGAAGGGGCAAGTAAAATACTAAAAGGGTGGCAACAACCCCAGGAAAATATGCTTTAGCCAAATTAGAAGAGATCCAAAATCGTGAGTGGGGAGAAAGGGGATAAAAAGAGGTTCAAAAAGGAAGAAAGAAAAAAGAAAAAAAAAAAAAAAAAAAAAAAAAAAAAAAAAAAAAAAAAGAAAAGAATTTTTTTTTAAAAAAGAAAACACCTAAGAAAAATGTAAAAAAATATATATATATATTAGATAAACTAGTAAAAAATCGTTAAAAAAGAAAAAGGTAACAGTTAAAAAAAAAAAAAAATTTTACCCGAAGGCGAGAAAAAAAAAAAAAAAAATGAAAAAGAAAAAATTAAATTAACTGCAAGACTAAAAAAAATCACAGGAAAGAAGCCATGAGTTCCGTGCTTGGCTTTCTCCTCCTCTGGAATTCTGCTGCTCTCCTTGGTATTGAAACCGCACTCCTTGGTAGGTGAGCTTGGTCTCAGCTGGATTTCTTGTTGATCTTCTGGGGGAGGGGCCTGTTGTAGTGATTTTCAAGTGTCTTTGCCCCAGGCGGAATTACACCGCCCTTACCCGGGGCCGGGGTGAGTAATCCGCTCGGGTTTGCTTTCAGGAGCTTTTGTTCCCTGAGCGCTTTCCGTAGAGTTCCAGAGGACGGGAATACAAATGGCGGCCTCCTGGTCTCCGGCCCGGAGGAGCCGAGAGCCCAGGGCCCCACTCCTCAGTGCGCCCTCAGAGAACAGCGCCCAGTTACTCCCGTCTGCCTGACCTCCGGCCGCGCTCCGAGCTCACCGAGCCTGCGACCGGTTCAAGGTAACACGGAGCTGCGAGCTTACTGTCGGCTCTGTCTCTGTAGCCGGCTTTCCCGTTCCAATACCCGCAAGTTCTGCGACACTCAGACACCCCCGATCCTTCTGTGACCCTGCGGGACCTGAGGCCACGCTGACCCCGCGTGGGCTTCGCTCCGGTTTAGCCTCTGGAGCGATGTCCCTCCGCGGAGCAGACTTTTAAAAGTCCTGATTTTGTGCGCGGTTGCTCCGCCGCTTGCCGGGAGCCGGCCCCTCCCCCCGGGGTCTATCTTCCCGTCGCTTTGGATTCACTTCTCCGCCGGTCCTACCTTTCAGAAAGTGGTTGTTTTTCTGTTTCCAGAATTGCTGTTCTTCTTCTCTTCGATCTGCCGATGGATTTTCAGGTGTTTGCAATCTTTAGATAAGCTATCTAGCTGATCTCCGGCTAGCTGAAGCAGTCTCAGCTTGCTACTTCTCCGCCATCTTGACTCCTCCCCCTGGAAGACAGTTTTGAACAGGCACTACACAAAGATATGAAAGGTGCTCAGCATTCTCAGTCTTCTGGAAAATGCAAATGAAAGCAGCAGTGAGCCACAGCACAGCCAAAATTTAAACACGTGATAAATACCAGGTTGGCAGAGATATGGAACAGCTGGACTTTTCAGATGCCTCTGGTGCAAGAGTAAATTTGTCTACTCACTGTATAAAATCTTTCGGCATTATCTATTAAGACTGACCACGTTCATACCCAACAATTCCACTTATAGCAATGTCAACACTGTTTACATAGAACATGTAAATGTTTTATCCAGTTGTGCATATATATAAACATTTGAATATTTACATGTGTATATGTGTACATTTATTGCCTATGCACAGGCATAAAATACTACTGACATATAAACAGCTGAATTTACAAATAAATTGTTAAGTTCACACAGTGAAATATAATACAATGAAAAAGATCCAGTTAATCTTACATGCAACAACGTGAATAAATCTCCTACACATATCATTCAATAGATGCTGGACACAAAAAAGTACATGCTTTTTGATTCCTTTAATACAAATTCAAGCAGAGTTAAAACTAAGCTTTGGTGATAGAAGCCCAATAAATGGTCACTTTGGGAAGACAGTAACTGAAAAAGGGCATAGGTGAGGCTTCTGAGGTGGTAAAATGGACTAAATCTTCTCTGAATGCTGTTTATATGTGGGTGTTCACTTAGAAAAGAGTCATTGAAGTGAATAATTAATATTGTGTATTATATTATGTGTATATGTATATATAGAGGTACATATCTATCTATTTATGTATATATATATATATATATATATAAAGTCTATGGGGTATGAATCTATCTATCTATCTATCTATCTGTTTATTTATATATACATGTAGTCTACTGTGTATGAAAAATGTGCTGGAAAAAAGACTTCCCAACAGCATAAACTCCAGGAGATATGGCTTTATGGGTGAATTTTTTTTCAGACATCTATGGAAGAAATAATGCTAGTATTACCTAAACTCTTCTAGGGAAACAAATAGATGGAAAACTATCAGCTGGCTTTATGAGATGATCATAAGTTTGATATCAAAAGCTCCTAAGGTTGTTTGGACTTCTAGCTTTGGTTCAGGTTATGATCCCAGGACCCTGGGATTGAGCCCTGTGTTGGGTTCCCTGTTCAGTGAGGAGTCTGCATTCTCCCTCTCGTGGTCCCTCTGCTTATGCTCTCGTGCTCTCTCTCTCTCTGTGTCAAATAGATAAAGAAAATCTTAAAAGAGAAAAAAAAAACCCTCATAAGGACCTTCCTGGGAAAAATATTATAGTCTAATCTCTCTAAAAATCAATAGGAATGGAATGATAAAAGTGTTCTAGAATTAGTGGTGCTGGTCTCACAACTGCATTAATACAGTAAAAATCATTAAATTTATATTTTAAAAGTATAAGTCTTATGATACATAAATTTTATCTCAAAAACATCTAAAATATATTACAAAAGTATATTGAACAACATAAAAGAATTATTAAATCTTATGACCAAGTCGTTTTATTCCAAGAAGGTAAGATTAGAATTCAAAATCAGCTTGCTTTTCAAAAAGTAAGGAAAACATTCCCACCAACAGTGTAAGAGGGTTTACCTTTCTCCACATGCTCTCCAACAGTTGTTATTTCTTGCCTTGTCAATTTTGACTGTTCTGACTGGTGTAGGTGGTATCTCAATGTGGTTTTCATTTGAATTGCCCTGATGGCTAATGATGTTGAACATTTTTTCATGTGTCTGTTAGCCATTTGTATGTCTTCTCTGGAGAAATGTCTGTTTATGTCTTCTGCCCATTTTCTGATTTGGTTGTTTGGTTTTTGGGTTTGAATTTGAGAAGGGATTTCAGCCCTTTATCTGTAATGTCCTTTGCAAATATCTTCTCCCATTCCGTGGGTTGCCTCTTAGTTTTGTTGACCATTTCCTTGGCTGTGCGGAAGCTTTTGATCTTGATGAAGTCCCAAAAGTTCATGTTTGCTTTTATTCCCCTTGCCTTTGGAGACATGTTTTGTTTTTTTTTCTTAAGATTTTATTTATTTATTTGACAGACAGAGATCACAAGTAGGCAGAGAGGCAGGCAGAGAGAGAGAGGGAAGCAGGCTCCCCGCTGAGCAGGGAGCCCAATGCGGGGCTCGATCCCAGAACCCTGGGATCATGACCTGAGCCGAAGGCAGAAGCTTTAACTCACTGAGCCACCCAGGCGCCCCTGGAGACGTGTTTTGAAAGAAGTTGCTGTGGCCCAAAGTCAAAGAGGTTACTGCCTATGTTCTCCTCTAGTATTTTGATGGATTCCTGTCTCACATTGAGGTCTTTCATCCATTTTGAGTTTATCTTTGTGTATGATATGGTTGAGTTACACTCTTGGTGGGAAAGCAAGCTGGAATAGCCACTTTGGAAAACACTGTGGAGGTTCCTCAAAAAGCTAAAAATAGAGCTATGCTATGATCCAGAAATTGCACTGCTGGGTATTTACCCCAAAGATACAGACGTAGTGAAAAGAAGGGTCACATGCACCCCAATGTTCCTGGGATCAATGTCCACAATAGTCAAATTCTGGAAGGAGTCAAGATGCCCTTCAACAAATGAGTGGATAATGATGTGGTTCATACACAAAAAGGATTATTACTCAGCCATCAGAAATGATGAAATTGCATTGACGTGGATGGAACTGGAGGGGATTATGCTAAGTAAAATCAGTCCAGCAGAGAAACACAATTGTTACATGGTTTCACTTATTTGTGGAACATAGGACTAGCATGGAGGACATTAGGAGAAGGAAGGGAAAACTGAAGGGGAGGGGACTCAGAGGGGCAGATGAACCATGAGAGGTGTAGGACTCCGGGAAACAAACCGAGGGTTTCAGCGGGAAGGAGGTGAGGGGCCTGGGTTCGGCTGGTGATGGGTATGAAGTTGGGCATGTACTGAAATGAGCACTGGTGTTATATGCAAATAATGAATCATGGAACACTACATCAAAAACTAATGAAGTATGTATGGTGACTAACATAACATAAAAAAAGCCATGAAAACAATTCGTTCCATTAAGAGAGTAATGGAGAAACAATATGATTATTTCCAGATATGTAGCCAAAGTGCTTGATAAACTTCAACATGACTTAATGACAAAAAATTCTTAGCCATGAAGAATATTAGCGAATTTCCTTTCCCTGAAAATGGGGATCTACAAAAGCCTATAGCAAATACTCCATTAATGGTGAAGAATTTCAAACGTTCCCTTTGAGTTGGGGAACAAGAGCAGGACACCCTGTATCCCCAACCATATCAAAAATGTTAGTGGTGGTCCTAGCCAGAATATGAGAGAAATAGGGAGGGGTGAAAGGAAGGGAGGCAGGAGAGGAGGAGGGAGGGCAGGAAGAAAAGAGTTGGTTGGTTGGTTACTTCTAAGTGCATTGAAGACTTTAACAGAAAGAAAAAGCTTTAAATTCCTGCTCAGGGTCTGCCTCTGAACGCTTCTATTATATGCCCGAAAAGAAACTTGCACTGTGTAGCTACAGAGCCCAGATTTCTGAAGAACAAATCCAACATCTAATCCTGTGGCTGGATTCCAAGGTAAATTGACTTCTCTTATGTTAAAAAGTCTGAGCATTGATTAGGAAAAGGAAGACTTTAAAAATGGAGATGGAGAGGGGTGCCTTCCTGGCTTAATCCTTAAATGTCTGCCTTTGGCTCAGGTTAGAATGCCAGGGTCCTGGGATGGAGCCCTGCATGGGGCTGTTTGCTGGGCAGGAAGCTTGCTTCTCCTTCTCCCACTCCCCCTGCCTGCTTGTGTTCCCTCTCTTACTGTCCCTCTCTCTGTCAAAAAAGAAATAAAATCTTAAAAATACAAATAAAATTTGAGATGGAGATACATGGGTAGATTCTAAGGATGCTGAATACCTTGTACCTGGAAATTCTGCTGAAATTCTCTTTTGCTAGAAGCAGCAGCCCCTCCTCCCCTGTGTGAGGAGTTAAGCCTCCATTTGTTCAAAGAACTTGTAATGACCTGTCCTGAGTAGCTGCCCTGGTAGGGTTGCCAGAAAAACACAGATGTCCAGTTAGACCTGAATTTCAGAAAAACAATGAAAGCTAGTTCTAAGTATAAGTATATCCCAAATATTGCAAGGCACATATTTACAATAAAAAAGATGTGTCGCTGTGCTGAAATTCAAGTTTAACTGGCTATCTTGTGTTTTTATTTACTAAATCTGGCAACTCTAATTTCAGGGACGGCGGATCTTCGTCAGGACCTACCCTTAATACTTCACCATAATTGTGGTTCTTTAACCTGATTTAACTCCTAAAAGACCTGGAAGTGGAGTTGGGGTGGTGGTTGCAGGGGTAGGGGAAGGGGGTCACCAATTAGGACCGGCAAGAAGGTATCCCCCAAAAGAAAAGGAATTAAGATTGTGAATTCACTGTGTTAGAGGCTGACCTACATTAAATGAAGCTGAAATATAGGACCTTTCTTACTGTAGTCCTGAGGAAGAAATCCTATGGCTTAGGGATTTAGGAATGCCAGAGTGGACTTATGTGAGCCTGATTGTTCATCCACTCCTTATGTGCCTGAGGGGTGGGGTGTTCAAAGAGACACCTTTTATCCTTTCACCCAAGGCTTTGAGAAATACATTTCTGGGGAATTTTCCGTATTTTTGACAGACTCTCTGATGGCTATTCTCTGTAGGCTGGGAATGACACTGGTAACACTGGGAGCTTTGTTATTGATCTGGGTTTCCTGAATTCAGTGGAGACCAAAGGACCTCAGGCTGGCAGGAGCCAAGTGGCAGCACTTAATAGCCAGAGGCAACTGAAACAGAGATCAGAATGACTTGCCTGCAGAGATCTTTGTCCCTGGCTAGTTGTTGTGGATCTTTTAAAACTGAAATAGATGAAGAGTGCAGTTCAGTATTATTTGATGGCTAAAAGCAGGAAAAATCTACCTCTGATTGAATCACTGAAAAAAAAAAAAAGTAATGGTTATTCATCAACCATTTCCCAGACTTGGGAGCCTATGGACAGATTCAAAGCAGCTCAAATGAACAGAAGATATGATCTTCTCCTCCTCCTCCCCTCCCCCTCCTCCTCCCCCCTCCTCCACCCTCCCCTTATTCCCCTTCCCGGATTTTTAATTATCCTTTAAAATGAAATTTAATTATCCTTTAAAAATTAAAAATTTTTAAATTTTTTTTTAAAATTATCATCTGGAGAAAGCATGCTGCTACATGGCCAGAACATATACCGAAGTTTCTTCCCACCTTCACCAAGGAGGCTTCAAGTCATTCAGCAAAGATTAGTATGAGAAAGGTTAAAGAATTAGAATAAAGATGAAAATCTAGTTATAGATAGAGGTGTATTGCCTTTAAATAAAGAGATCTAGCCAGAGTACTGTTTTGTCATCTGATTTTTTTCACATAAAAGCATATAATTTACATGTTTATATATCATTAATTGTTTCTCCATGACACTGTGTTTCTTTGGTCTTTTGTTTTTCTTATTTTTAGCTGAATAACATTCCAGTGTATGGATGTAGTTCCTCTTCTTCCTCTTCCTCTTCGTCTTCTCTTCCTGTCCCTCCCCACTCCTCCTCCTCCTCCTGCTTCTACTTCCTCCCCCTTCTTTGTCTTCTTCATCTTCTTCCTCCTCTAGCTCCTCCTCTTCTTTTGTAAGTAGGCTCCAAGCCAAGTGTGGAGTCCAGCATAGGGCCCAAACTCACAACTTTGAGCTCAAGACCTCAGCTGAGACCAAGAGTCAGACATCTAACAGACTGAGTCACCCACGTGCCCCTGGATGTATCTCTTTTAGTTCTGCAGGGCTCGATTTCGTGTTTCTTAAGGAATTCTCGGTAGTCATTTTTAACAAGGCTCTTTTCTTCCTGTACTTTCCAATCCATAGCTGGAAACATTTAGGTTACCTTAACATTTTTGCTGTTATAATGAATGAAGCAATGAAAAGTGTATAGTGAATTCCTAGGAAAAGTCTGTATTTATCTCCCAAGTACAAATTCTAAGAAGTGAATCAAAATCTATGTCCATTTTGAGGCTTATAGCACATGGTGCCTCTCAAGAGGTTTTGTGGACCTCCACGTGTGTGTGAGTGTTGATTGATCCACAGCTTCACCAGCCTTGGAGAGCATCGCTTTAGAAAAATCTTGACTAATTTGCCAAGTAGAACGATTGTTATACTGGGGGTGGCACAATCAACGTCATTCTGAATTAACGGAAGGAAAATTAAGGTTTGAAGGCTTTTATGCATTAAGTCCCCAGATTCATAAAAGGCACAACATAAGGAAAAAACATAAGGAAACAGTTGCCAGAAATCCTATAGGTTTTGAGGGATAGAATGCACAAAAGGAATCCACTTAAGATTTGTATAACTTTAGGGGGAAACTTAGACTCTATTGGAAAAGGTAATAACAAGGACTATTTCAACTCACTCTCACAAATAGGTGGATCGTCATCCCAGGAGACAGTCTTGCCTGAGATGGTGCATGCAATAGAGGTCTTACCAATAAGTCGGTATCTAGAGGGAAAGAAGAATGAATGTTATTTTCCCTGTTCATTTTCCTACTGAAATGGTTACTTACAAGACAGTGTATCCTGGAGAATTCAGAAGGACAATTTCCATTTGTCATAGTATTTGACATGGTATATACTTTGTATATGTGTGTTTATATATACATATATGTACATATATATATTATATGTCATAGTACATATATCACAATTTGTGATAGTATACTACCACTTTCCCAAATTTTATATCTTTATTCGGATGTCTTAGCTAAATGGGTCCTCTGCTCTTAATTACTTTGAGCTACATTTTAGTTTAAGCCTAACATGTTTAAGGTTCTTCAAATGAGAACCAAAGGAAATCCAAGCAGAGCAAAACAAGCTGAACACGGATTTCCTATGTAAAATGTTAAAGGCAGCGATTCTCACATAGTATGCCACAAACTCTTCAAAGTGTGCCATAAGACTTGGAAAATGTAAATTTCTCCCATGGATAATGTCTTGCATAACTGTAGCAAAATAATAAATCAGGATTCTGACATAGGTATGATCACCAATTTTATTCAGGACTAATTTGTAGATATGTGAGTGTGCTTACAAGTATTCAATTTTTATACAGACTATTTTTAAGAGCTGTTCTGGGTTCACAGTAATATTGGCCAGGGGACACAGGGGATTTCCCATATACTCCCTTTCCCTACACATGCATACCTTCCCACATTATCCACATCCCCCACCAGACTGGTACGGTGGCTTGCAACTGATGAACCTACACTGACACATCATTATCCCCTGTAGTCCATAGTTTACAGCAGGTTTCAGTCTTAGCGTTGGATAGTCTATGGGTCTAGACAAACACATATGGACATGGATGCACCCTTACAGAATGACACAGAATAGTTTCACTGCCCTAAACATCTTCAGAGATCTGCCTATTAATCTCTCCCTCCTCGCACCCCTTGGCTACTACGGATCTTTTCGCTCCATATTTTCTTTTCTAGAATGCCAGCTCCCTGGAATTACACAGTATTGAGCCTGTTCAGATTGGATTCTTTCACTTAGCAAAATTCAATTAAGTTTCCTCCTGGCTTTCCATGGCTTGTTAACTCATTTGTGTTATCCAGGGAGGGTTTACCAGTTTATGTTCCTATCAGCAATGAACGTGTAATCCAGTTCCTCTACAACCATGCTAGCATCTGCTGTTGTCACTAGTTTGTATTTTTGCCACTCAGATATATGTGTTTTATTGTTTCACTGTTGTTTTAATTTGTATTTTCCTAACGGCTAATGAAGCTGAATATCTTTTCCTGGTCTGTCTTTCCATCGATAAAATCCCTTCAGTGAAATTTCTGTTTGTGTGCCTCCAAATTCCTGAAACCTTAGAATATGACTTTTTTTTGGAAACAAGGTCTTGCAGATATAAGAGAGTTAAGATGAGGTCATACTGGATTAACATGGGCCCTAATGCAATGTCTGTTGTCCTCAGAAGAAGAAGGAAATCTGGACAAGGAGACAGACAGAAAATGCTGACACATACAGAGGAAAAGTCACGTGAGAACAGACGCAGAGGTAGAAATGATGTGTTTATAGCTCATGATGCCAAGGACAGCTGACAAGCACCAGAAGCTAGGAGAAAAGCACGAAATGGATTCTTTCTCCGAGCTCCTAGTAGGAACCAACTTGCTGACACCTTGATTTCAGATGTGTTCAAGGCTATCTAACTTGCTGTGAGTTGGTATCATGAACTGATACTGGATTTTGCCAACTGCATTTTCTGTCAATTGCTAGGGGCCTATACATTTTCTTCTTTAGCCGGTTTATAGAGTTGATCATGTTGATTGATTTTTGAATGTTCAATATGTCTTATATACATGGAGCAATTTCCAGTGTGGTCTTTGGCTGCAATTCTTTTAATGCATTGTTGGGTTTGATTTGCTAATATTGTATAGATGCAAGAAAGTCATCAATAAAGTATAACAAACCAAGCCCAGCAGTATATGAAAAGGATCATATACAATAACCAACTGGGATTTATTCCAGGTATGCAGTTACTATTTTGAAAGAGACAGAATTCACACTTAGTAAGTTCTTTTCTTTCAGTCCTTAAAACACTTCCTTCTGGTCTCCATATTTTCAGGTATAAAATCCACCACCAATCAGACTGTATTCCCCTATAAACAGCATGTCCTTTCCTTCTGGTTGCCTTTAAGAGTTTTTTTCAAGGGAATTTGTAATTACTTGTTGAAGTGATTTTATGATGGCTGCTTTAAAATCTTCATTACAGAGCTCCAACATGTACTTTTCTTGGTCATAGCCTCAGTGGATTATCTTTTCTCAGTGGAGTTGTGATTTTTCTGGCTCTTGATGTGACTCGTGGTTCTCTATTGTATCTTGAACATTCTGGATATTAAGTTAAGAGACTCTTGATCTTATTTAATGTATCTTAGCATGTAACCTCCCTCTGTAGGGTAGTGTGTAGATTCTGGCCTATTTTCACAGGCTTTGGTTCCAATGACAATTTAATTTTCCAGTCTTGCAGTGCTATTCTGGGGCTTCATTCTCCTGGCTCCTCTTAAATGCCTGATGCATCCTTGCTGATACTGCTGTAGACAGTGTAGGTGCTTCTCTGAACTTCCTGGTGTCAGTAGGTGAGGAAGGTGAGATGTTGGGACCTTGGATGGAGAATAAGGCCTCTGGCCTTCTATGGCTATCTGGCAAAGGTGGCGTTCCCCCTTTATTTGTGTCACTGCCGCCAGGGGAGGGAAGCATCTATCTGGGCTACATTTTGCTGCTGGGTAGAGAACCAGGAGACATGGGCCTGGAATGCTTTCTCCTGCTGGATGGAGGATCCAGAAACTCCAGACATGGTTTTCCTTCTGCTGCTGGGTTGGTGACTCCCTGCCATGGGTTGGGGATCAAGAGATGCTGGGCCTGGAATGTTTTCTGCTGCTGTGTCTCATAGGACTGGGCTGCTGGGCCTTCTGGCTTCTGTGGTGTGAGTGGAGGAACCCTCTTACTGCTGGCTTAAAGTCTAGGGGTTGCCACCTGAGCTCTGTTGACACTGTCACCACAGGCAGAATAGGGCTCACTGCTGCTGGCTGGTGTGGGGCATGTGGTAAATTTGTTATTGAGACTAAAGCCCAGGTTTTCCCATTAATACAGCTGCTGGTGGACTGGGATCTGCTGCTTCCCAGGACTGTGGGACATAAGAAGGATAGACTCCCCAACCCACCCCTGATTCTGCTTATGCTGTTCATGTGAGCAGACTGAGCCACTGGAACCATCAATGTGTCTTCCCACTACGTCCTCACTGAGCTTCCCTTTTCCCAGTCCTTTGACCAGACTTTACTCTCCCTGTCTGTCCCTGCCTGTTGACTATCTGGGATTGCATTCCTTTCTAGCATCCAGTCTGAGACATAAAGAGAAAACCCAGGGGCATCACTGCAGTGTCATTCTTTAAGCTTTGAGGTCCCCAATCATCTTCTTTCCAAGTCTTTCTATGCTTGCATGTTGAACAGTTTCCAGGGTATTTAGTTATATGTAGAGAGAGATTCAGGGAAAATTGAGTTTGCCCGTTTTGTCTTGGAACTGAAACTTCTAGTAATTGCTTCTTAAATCTGGATTAAAAGTTGATATGTATACAACGTAGTCAAAAGTGAGAGGTACAGAACTCCCAGTAATGTAAAACAAAATTACCCAAACTCCTTCTTACAGAAGTTAGCATAGTTCTAGTTTAGGGAAAGGCTTTTCAAAAGTTTTATGTGCCTCAAAATCATGCAGGGATCATGTGAAAATGTGATTCGGATTCAGTAGGTATGAAGATTCTACATTTCTAACAAGCTCCCAGAAGATGCTGACCTTGAGGGTCTGTGAGCCAGCCTTTGGGTGACAGGGGCTTCCATCTTTTGTGTAGATATGCTTATAACAAGAACATCGGCTGTCCTCCTACATGGATTAATTTTTCTATATTGTGAGTTCAGTTGGAGATTATATTTAAAAATTTTTATCCTACTGGGTTAAATCCATTAAGATCCATATGAATTTCTTTGTCCTTTTTTTTTCAGGTCAAGACTGAGCCATTGGACTATAATGCTAGCCCTTGACATTTTTTCCTTAACTTCTAGCTTTCTATATTGATTACACAAATTCATAAATGAATGTGATCACATAAATTCAATGTACTATTGACTATATTTGCAAATGCAAATTTGTTGAAATTTTCTTACATCCATGTGTTGCAGCAGGGAGATAAATGTAGGGATTAACTTTTGCATTTTTCAAGTATACAAGTTAAAATTTCCAGGGGGAAATTCTCAGTAAATAGAAATAGAGCCTCTATTTTCCAAGCTAGTGAAGGACATAATGGAAAAAGAATATAAAACCTAATGAACACCAAAGTTGAGGAAGTGTGAAAACATAAAATTGGTATAAATAGAAACAAAATCAGGTAGTAGGCAGTAATTTGAAATAGTAGTAGTTACATTAAAAGCAAATGGATTAAACTCCTTAGTTAAAAGGTAGACATTATCAAACTGGATGAAGGAAATCTAACTATTGATTGTTTATCAGAGACTCACCTAACATAGAATGACACAGGAGAGTAAAAAGTAAAAAGATTTAAAGAGAGTGGGTAAATAATCAATAATCAATGTAGTTATATTAAATATATAATAGGAGTATAAGTGTACACATGAAATAGACTAACTGAAAGGCATTATTAGAAAGAAGGAGCAACCCACTATAATAAGTTTTAATACTCTTGGAAGTATTCAATGTGCATGCACCTAATTACATAGCCTCAAATATATTTAAAAGAACACAGAAGTACAAGAAGATATTGGAAAAAAAGATTGATGGATCCAGACTGCTATGGGGAAAAAAAAAAAAAAAAAAAAAAAAAACAGGCTCTGCTCATTTTATATAGATAAATTGGTTGTAAAGCCAGACAAGGACAGGTTGAGAATGGAACATTATTAAGCCTATCATTCCTATGAGAATAAAAGGAAAAAATGTGAAAGAAGATATTATAAAACAAATGTAGCAAAGCAGAGATAATATTTATTATACTTCTAGATCAAGTGGGGTTACTCAAATATTTCAGGCTTAATCTGTTAACATAATTCATGATACTCATTCCTCCTACTTTGTGGGTTTATATTTGGTTGTTTAGTTGCCCCAAGACCAGTTGTTGAAAAGACTATTCTTTCACCATTGGATTGTCACCCTTGCTGAAACAGAGTTGACCATAAGTGTGTGAGTTTACTTCTGCATTCTCAATTCTATTCTATTAAACTATACATCTATACATTTCCAGAGAGATTCTGGAGAGGGGGAATGGGAACAGGAATGGGAACAGAAAAAACAGGAACCTTAGATGGAGACATCTAAGGTTCTAGCAATGTTTCCTAAGGTGGATAGCATATACCCTGAAGTTCATTTTATTTTTTCCTGATTTTAATGATCACTTATGTTGAATTATATGTCTTTTAAGTAAGCAATAAAAAAGTTTTTCTTTAAAAAGCAAAAGTAAAGATATAAGGCAAAGCATTCTCCTTGCTTCTTTCCTGAATTGGTCATCTCCTTTAAAGGTAAGCCACAGCAAATTTCTGCACCATGCACATTTCTGGAGAGGGGCTATAACAATCAAGATTTGCCTCTGCACCGCAGGGCTCCATCATCCTAAACAACTCATTCTTTCCCACTTCGGAATCCACCATCTCCAGCATTTGTTGCTTTGGGGTGGGAATATGTGCACGGAGCCACTAATGGTTGTTCCATTTGCTTCTTTAGAGACCTGGTCCTTCCCATTTAGTGAACATTTCACTTGGTTCCAGGTGCATGAATTTGATGTGCCATAGACATCTTTCCTCCCCACCCCCAAGTTTCTAGCACAGATACAGGTGTTTCCTATTTTTCAAATATTTGTTTAGTCTTTTCAAATGTAGTTTAATACCTGGATTCAAGCCACCACATCTACTTAGAAATCTTATTGCTATGGTTTGAATGGACGGGAAGACTTTCTAAGACTCTTGTTTAGAGATTGGTGCTACAGTTCTGGAACTGTCAACCCAAATGATGCTGCTGCCAACTCACCCTTCATTACAGACGTAATTAACAGTTGACCCAAACCGGGCATCTCCGTTTATGATCATTTTGCTATTGGCGGGTTCTGGAGGAGTTCCACACGATCTCCCTGTGGGGGGAGAAGCAGAATTGAGGGATTGGGTATAGAACAAACCGAACTTCTCTCAGTAATACATAAGGTCCTAACCTGGCTGAAGCTTCCTGAAAAGTATTTGCCATTCTGCAGATTTTGCCACCTCGGAGAAACTAACAAGACTGCCTCAGAGTCAGCCACTTACTAAGCTCCACTTCCAAAAAAAGATCTCCCCTCCTAATTGATCTTTTCCCTGTGTTGTGCTTCCCAGAAAAATGCAAACTTTACTTTTTACCTTAGTGGTTATTTTGTCATCCAAACAGCTGAAATCAGAGATCTCGACGTCAGGATTCTTTCCCCACCTACAATTTTCTTCCCTTTTCTGAGTCATTGGTGACGCAGTTTCAATGGTGACAATGAGAAACCCCTACTGAATGGAGCTTTTCCCTGCATTGTGCCTTGTGATGGTCATTTCTCATGAAGTGACCTTGTAATGGAGGTGCCAGCAAGTCAGAGCAGTAGGTAGATGTGACAGAAAGAATAACTGTCACATGTACTCTACTTGAGGCAAATTTAACAATTGTATATGTCTTGGTTCCAAAATCTGATCAATTGATTCAGCTCTATGGATGTTTGATTGACACAGAGTTCTCAGTCCAGAGGTACTTACGCTGACACTTGTCTTTGGCGCTTGACCAGACCGAGTTGGAGAGGCAGGTGATAAAGAACCCTCTCCCAGAGTAACCAGGACGGCACTCATACTTCAGAGATGTCCCAATGGGATACTCAGACTTGTCCGTAGCATTTGCCAACTTGGTGAATGGAAGGTGTTCTGGGGCTTTGCACTGACCTAGAGGCCAAGACCAAAATGACATACAAGTTCATGGAGAAACTTCTATTTACTTCCTCTTTTTCTCCAGTGTGCTTCATAGATGCGATCAAAGAAACAGAACATCTTAATAATGGTAAAATGTTTGCATCTCTTACTAGTGAACATAGACATGAGCTTTTCATTTTGTTCTAAAGCTTTATTTATTTATTTATTTTGAGAGAGAGCAAGAGAGAGAGATGGAGTGAGCATGCATGAGTGGGAGAGGGGCAGAGGGAGAGAGAATCTCAAGCAGACTCCCTGCTGAGTGCTGAGCCCAATGCAGGTCTTGATCCCAGGAATCTGAACTCATGACCTGAACTGAAATCAGCCACTTCACCAACTGAGGCGACCCTGTCCACCATTCTTCATAGTGGGATGCTGAGCACTGCTCAGCTTCTCAAACCATAGAATTGAATTGTAATCCATCACCTCATTTATTATTCTACAAAAATTGTCTTTGATACTTTTATCACAGCCACTGCTAAAAGCCCAGTTTTGCAAAGATTTGTTGTCACCAAGAGTGACCTACCGAAAAATAAATAAATAATAACTTTACTGCAAGCGAATGTAGCCAAGGCCTATTGGGAGCCAGTGGTTGCACAGTATCAGAGAAATACCCAGAATTGTTGTTCCACCCAAAATGTAAAATAGCCCATGGATCTCCTCTGAGATCCTGGAGGTTCCCAGGGCACATCAGCTGCTGGTTTAGGAAATGAAGCACTCCACTAATCTTTATCTGTAAAGTGGAATTGTCTATTTATTTTACCATAGTTGTTGATATATTCATGATTAGATCTATCATCTTATTTTTTATTTGTCCTTCCTTTCCTATGTTCCTTATGCTCTTCTCTTTTGCCTTCATTTTGAGTATGAGAAAAGATTTTATTTATTTATTTACAGAGAGAGAGCTAGCGAGCAAGAGAGAGAGAGCATGAGTAAGCAGGAGGAGGGGCACAGTGAGAGGGAGAGAGAGAGACAATCTCAAGCAGACTCTGTGCCGAGTAGCACCTGAATTCATCCGAAATCAGGAGTTGGACACTCAACCACCTGAACCACCCAGGAGTCCC
Organism: Mustela lutreola; assembly: GCF_030435805.1. NCBI lineage: Eukaryota > Metazoa > Chordata > Mammalia > Carnivora > Mustelidae > Mustela > Mustela lutreola. The sequence goes on from NC_081303.1 coordinate 42,446,035, forward strand.
TATTGTTATTTCTTCTTATTAGATTATTTGATACACACTCTTTTATAGCTCCTTTAAAGATGACATGCATTTTTACCAAGTTAATGTGCAATGAACAATTGTTATTTCCCAGCATGCAAGAAACATAGAAAATGCTCACTCCATTTACTTCTTTCCTTCTTTTGTTCTATCATGTTTATTTTTTTAGATTCTACATATATTTTATGCTCTCGTTAGCCATATTCAGTGTACACCCTGCCTACTGCTTGCTGTTGCTGGGCTACAACCATTTGCTACTAAGCTGGACTCTAATGGTAATGGATTCCATCAGCAGGCTCCACTAAGATTTTGAAAATCTGTAGAAATATGTGGTTGCCTAAACCATGAACTCCCAAAGACATCCATGCCCCAATCCCTGAAGCTTGCAAATTTTACCTCACAAAAGTCCTTAAAAGAGGGAGGTGAAGGATCCAAGACAGATGAAGGAGATTTAAAGACATTACAGTGCTGGCTTTGAAGGTAGAGAAAGAGAGCCATGAGCCAAAGTATGCAGCTCTTTTCTCTGGAAGAGAAAAGAGCTGGGAAACCTAATCTCCCTTGGACCCTCTAGAAGAAACACAGTCCTACAGACCCATTTGAGAATTTGATCTCTGGAACTGTAAGAGAATAAATTTCCATTATTATAAGCCATTTAGTTTGTGGTATTTGTTAGAGTAGCAATAAGAAACTAATACAAGAGATATTAATGTATAATTTTAGAAACTGGATTCCTAGAGAACAGAATTTGAACCTTCTTCTTACTGTGAGGGTCTTCTTCTTACTGTGAGGTAGAAGTAAAAATGTAAATTGGGATAATAGCTGAAATAGAAAGAAACATATGAGCCTTCACTAGAGAAAGACTGATCTGGTTTCCTTTTCCTCCTTCATTGCCAATCCCTCAAATTCTAGGAAGTATATTAATATGAACGCCATAAACTCAACACCTACTATAGTTCATTTAAAAAAAAACTCTTCATAGCTTTAGGATATATTAGATACAATAGTTGAATAATATTTAAAGTATATAACGTGATGAAAGTGACACGTGTGCACCATGAAACCATTTCCACAATCAAGATAACAAACATTTCCATCACTCCAACAGTTTTCTCATTTTACTTTATAATCCATCTGTCTCTCTACCTCCTTCTGTAGGCCATCTCTTGCCTGCTTCTTCTTATTTCAGATTGATTTGATCTTTTAGAATTTCATATAAACCAACTCACTTGGTTCGTACTCCCCCCCCCCGTTTCATTGGTCTAGCTTTTATACAGAATGATTATTTTTGAGATTCACTCAGCTTGTTGCATATATCATATATAAAAAGTATTTCTTCTTTTGCTGGGTGATAATCCCTTGTACGGATATACTTAAATTTGATTTGCCTAATTGGCTGTTGAATGCCACTTAGATTATTTCTAGTTGTTGGCTAGTAGAAATAAAGCCATTTTAAAAATCCATGCCCAAGTCTCTGTGTGATCAGATGCTTTAATTTCTTTTGAGTCAGTACCAGGAGTAAAATGCTCAGTCAGAGCATACATTTGCATTTACCTTAAAAAAATCTTTCTATTATATTATTTAGTCACTGTACAGTACTTTATTACTTATTGATGTAGTGTTCCAAGATTCACTGTTTACCTATAACACCCAGTACTCCATGCAATTCGTGCCCTCCTTAATATCCATCACTGGGCCAACCCATCCCCTCACCCCATCCCCTCTAAAACCCTCAGTTTGCTTCTCGGAGTCCACAGTCTCTCATGGTTTATCTCCCCCTCCATATGGACCATATCTTCTTTATCCATTCATCTGTTGAAGGACATCTTGTCTCTTTCCACAGTTTGGCTGTTGTGGACATTGCTGCTATGAACATTACAGTACCTATGGCCCTTCTTTTCATTACACCTGTATCTTTGGGGTAAACAACCCAGTAATGTAATTGCTGGGTCTTAGGGTAGGTCTATTTTTAATTTTTTGAGGAACCTCCAAACGGTTTTCCAAAGTGGTTGCACCAACTTGCACTCCTACCAAGAGGAGTGTTAGAGGATTCCCCTTTCTGTATATCCTCTCCAACATTTGTTGTTTCTTGCCTTGTTAATTTTTGCCATTCTAACTGGTGTAAGGTAGTATCTCAAGGTAGTTTTGATTTGAATTTCCCTGATGGCTAATGATGATGAACATTTTTTCATGTGTCTGTTAGCCATTTGCATGTCTTCATTGGAGAGCCTTAAAGAACTGGAGAATCAACAAAAATTAAGCCTAGTCCATGCAGGAGAAGGGAAATAATTAAGATTAGAGCAGAGATCAATGAATTAGGTATCACATCATCAAAACTAGAAGCTGGTTCTTTGAAAGAATTAATAAAATAGATAAACCACTGGCCAGACAAATCCAAAAGAAAAGAAAAAGGACCCAAATTAATAAAATTACGAATGAAAGGGAAGAGATCACCACTAACAACAAGGAAGTAGAAACAATCATCAGAAATCATTATCAACAGGTATGGCCAATAAGTTAAGCAACCTAGAAGAAATGGGTGCATTTTGGAAGCCTATAAACTTGCAAGACTGAAACAAGAAGAAACTGACAACCTGAATAGACTAGTAATGGGATTGAAGCAGTGATCAAAAACCTCCCAAAAAATAAGAGTCCAGGACCTGATGGATTCATGGGGAAATTTTACAAGGAAACATTCAAAGAAGAAATAGTACCTATTCTCTTGAAGGTGTTTCAAAAAATAGAAACAGAAGGAAAACTTTCAGACTCTATGAAGCCAAAACTACCTTGATCCCCAAACCAGACAGTGACCTCATCAAAAAGGAGAATTTCAGACCAATATCCCTGATGAATATGGATGCTAAGATTCTCAACAAGATCCTAACTAATAAGATCCAAGAGTACATTAAAAAAATTATTCACCATGACCAGATGGGATTGATCCCTGGGGTGCAAGTTTGGTTCTACATATGCAAATGAGTTAATGTGATATAATACATTAATAAAAGAAAGAACAAGAACCATAAGATACTCTCAACAGATGCTGAAAAAGCATTTGACAAAGTACAGCATACTTCCTTGATGAAAACTCTTCACAGTGTAGGATAGAGGGTACATACCTCAATATCATAAAAGCCATCTATGAAAAACCCACAGCAAATATCATTCTCAATGGGGAAAAACTGAGAGCTTTTCCACTAAGGTCAGCAACACAGCATCACTATCCACTCTCACCACTGCAATTCAGTATAGTACTTGAAGTCCTAGCCTCAGCAATCAGATAACAAAGAGAAATAAAAGTCATCTGAATCAACAAAGAAGTCAAACTCTCACTCTTTGCAGATGATATGATATTTTATGTGGGAAACCCAAAAGACTCCAGTCTAAAACTGTCACAACTCATATAGAAATTCAGTGAAGAGTCAGAATATAAAATCGGTGTAGAGAAATCATTTGCATTTCTATACACCAACAACAAGACAGAAGAAAGAGAAATTAAGGAGTCGATCCCATTTACCATTGCACCCCAAAACCATCAGATACCTAGGAATAAACCTAACCAGAGAGGTAAAGAATCTGTGCTCAGGAAACTATAAAGTACTCATGAAAGAAATTGATGAAGACACGAAGAGAATGGAAAAACATTCCATGCTCATGGATTGGAAGAACAAATATTGTGAAAATGTCTATACTACCTAGAGAAGTCTACACATTTAATGCAATCCCTATCAAGATACCATCAACTTTTTTCAAAGAAATGGAACAAATAATCCTAAAATTTATATGGAAGCAGAAGAGACCTTGAATTGCCAGAGGATTGTTGAAAAGGAAACCGAAGTTGGTAGCATCACAATTCCAGATTTCAAGCTCTATTACAAAGCTATCATCATCAAGACAGTATGGCACTGGCACAAAAACAGACACATAGGTCAATGGAACAGAATAGAGAGCCCAGAAATGGACCCTCAACTCTATGGTCAACTAATCTTTGACAAAGCAGAAAAGAATGTCCAATGGAAAAAAGACAGCCTCTTCAACAAATGGTGTTGGCAAAATTGGACAGCCACATGCAGAAGAATGAAACTGGACCATTTCTTTACACCACACACAACAATAGACTCAACATGGATGAAAGACCTCAATGTGAGAGAGGAATCCATCAAAATCCTTGAGGAGAAAACAGGCAGCCACCTCTTTGACCTCAGCCACGGCAACTTCTTCCTAGGGACATCACCAAAGGCAAGGGAAGCAAGGGCAAAAATGAACTATTGGGACGTCATCAAGATCAAAAAGTTTGCGCAGCAAAGGAAACAGGCAACAAAACCAAAAGACAACTGACAGAATGGGAGAAGATATTTGCAAATGACATATCAGACAAAGGGCTGGTATCCAAAATCTGTAAGGACTTATCAAACTCAACACCCAAAGAACAAATACCCCAATCAAGAAATGGGCAGAAGACAGGAACTGACATTTCTGCAAAGAAGACATCCAGATGGCCAATAGACACAAGACAAAGTGCTCAACATCACTCGACATCAGGGAAATACAAATCAAAACCACATTGACATACCACCTCACACCAGTCAGAATGGCTAAAATTAACCTGGCTGGAAATGACATAAGGATGGTGAGGATGTGAAGAAAGGGGAAACCTCCTGCTTTCTTGGTGGGAATGCGAGCTGTTGCAACCACTCTGGAAAACAGTATGGAGGTTCCTGAAAAAGTTGGAAATAGAGCTACCCTCTGACTCAGCAATTGCAATAACATTTATTTACCTTAAAGATACAAATGCAGTGATCTGAAGGGGCACGTTCATTTGAATGTTTATAGCAGCAATGTCCACATTAGCCAAACTATGGAAAGAGCCTAGATGTCCATCAACAGATGAATGGAAAATAAACATTTTAAATGCTTTGCTAATCAGGAAGACCCAAAGCTGGCAGGTCCCAAAGCACTACTTATTTACCATCCGTGGCAAAGTGATTCTTTAAATGTAGACCTTCAGCCTTTAAACAGGATGACCCATATTCTCTACCTGCAAACTGCATCACATAGAGTACCACCAGGTTCTACAAAGGACCACTTTGGCCCTGTCTGTCCTTATTGGCACACAGAGCTGGTGTGGAAAAGCACAACCATGAATGAGCCCCGGATTGTCAGGTATTGTCATTTAATGCCAGATAATATGTAAAAATATGTAAAAAGAAGGAGTTGCCAAGAGCACAACCTTGAATTTCACTTCTCTAGGCCATCTTGAGTGCCTGTTGCTAAAAGTGAGATGAAGGGTCAACAAAACATTCCTTAGAAGGAACAAAAGCAATACAAATGCCTGCCTTGGAATTTCTTTAGTTATTTCCATCGCATCAAATCTAAAGTAAAATATAGTCATCAACATGTGCTTTTTGCTCAGCACACACATCTATCCAATAGAAATACAACAGGAGCTCCATGCCCATTAGGGAGCTCGATGTGGGGCTGAACTCATAACCCTGAGATCAAGACCTGAGCCCAGATCATGAATCAGCCACTCCACCCACTAAGCCACGCAGGTGCCCCAAAATACAACTTGTAATAGAGATGGTATGACAGAGTGTTTTCTTTGGCATTTGTTTTTAGTGCTTGAAAATGGTCTCTGTAAAGTCTGGGCCTCACTGATTCTTCCCACTGTCTCCCTCCTTCTCTTGTCACTGTCCCACACTCCTTAACCCAGCGGGAAGGGCCATCAGAGTACCACCAGTTGGGACACAGCAAGGCACATCTAGAACCCAGCTTCCATTCTTCCAGTAGGTAATTCTGTGTGCCTTACTTTTACAAGAAAGTCAAGTTCCCAAGCCAAAATGACTGTACCAATAGAAATAGGGAGGTTCTCACCCAGATATTCTGATCTAGATGGGACATAGGGCAATATGCACTGACCTGCAGGACCAGCAAGTTCGCAGCGAGGGGCAGGGCCGCTCCAAATCCCGTTCCCTTCATCGTCACTTGTGCAGCGGAGGGTGCTCTCCCCAATGAGGCTGAAGTTCATCCCTCTGGCTGGGTTGTTGTCACACGTGTAATTTATTTCCTTTCCATAGGGAAAGTCTCCCTGAGAAGGTCCAGTGTGCTGCCCATTAAGGATAGAGGGAGGACTTGGACAAAAGATACCTGGAAAAAACCCAAGTGCTATAAGTTACATGAAAATGTTGATATTTTAATCTGAGTTGATTCCTCAATTACGGGATGCTGTGACTGTGTTGCCCATTAAATAATTAACTTTCAAGGAGAGTATGAACCACAAAGTAAGTATATAAGGTCTCTGCTGAGATGCTTCTAAATAAAATGACACTGAAATCAAAGCCCAGAAGGGACTTAATCATCCTGAACTCCTGGGAGAGTGAAGGCTTCTGAATGACTGAGAGCTCTTTCTTTTAAATAGACAAAAATCTTCTTAAGCCCATTGAGAAGAAAATCACCCATTTAATAAGAAAATTATCTATTAATTCAACTGGACTTTTTGAGGACCTACTCTATATAAAATACTATTTTAAGTTCAAAGTAGAGAAAAGGCTTTGTGACATCAAGGATCTTCATACCAGAGAAATCTTTCAAAATATATTATACATTTACTATTTGTCTATCACTGTCTATCACTATCTAATCTTTTCTTGATATACTCAAAACCAAAACAGATGGTTATAGCAATGCCATCACAATGAGTGAACATCTCAGTGTTCCTATGCCGGATCCAGAATATGCAGCAATGTAATGGCTTTTGAGATATATATTGGTTTTTTCAAGGTGTTTTTTTTTTTTTTCCTCATTGAAGAAATGCACATTTCTTCTTTTGAGTGTAGCTCTCTGGAGATACGCCTTCCCCTTTCTGGTTTGATCTATATTTGGGAAGAGGACACCGCAGCTTGAAAGAATTATGAATGATCAAAAGGTGGAATGTTTACACTCTAGTAAGTGTATCTGGGTTCGTGGATGTATTTTTTCTTTCTTTCCCTCATGCTTCTTAACTACATTCTATGAAAGTTAAGATTTTCAAACAATTGACCTCCAGATATGAAGGATGTAATTATGGCGTTTCATTACATAAATCAATATAAAATTTCTAAATATTTTAGAGCAAGATACTCCTTTGAAAACCCTCTATTATAAACAGGTATTTTTCAACAGCTATGATCATAAGATGAAGCAACATCCTGTTTGATTTCATGAAGAAATACATGGGAAGACTGAATATATTAGTAGTGTTTCTGTATCTAACACACTATATTTCTGTTCCCTTAAAAACAAGTATAAAGAACAGGAAAGCAAGGCCCAAGTCTGTCTCATTTACAGGTGTATTCCCAATGTCTAATTTAGCGCATTACCCTATTTTTTTCATAATAACAGTTGGTATTACTTGAAGTAGTCTCTGTGTTTGCTTGTCATTATTTTTAAAGATTTAGTTATTTCAAGGTGGAGGGGGAGAGAGAAAGGGCAAAAACAGGAAAGGCAGAGGAAGAAGGAAAGAGATTGAAGCTGACTGAGCTCAGCTCTGAGCCTGATGTGGGGCTTGATCCCATGACCAATTGAGACCAGAACCAAAACCAAGACTCTGACTCTCAACTGACCTTGCTTACCAGGCAGCCCTGTTTGTTATTTTTTGGTCTTTCCCTCTACACAATAGTATAAACAACATGACAGCAGGGTGCTAGTCAGTTTTGTTTATAGGTGTATTCCCCGTGTCCAGAAGGCTGGGTGGCACCTACCAGATGCTCAAAAAAGTTTGTCAAAAGAATGAGGCTGGGAATGAATGCTGATTGAGGCAAGGATACAAAAACTATCCTTTCTACAGGAAACATGCTTCAGGCTCTAAATCCCCCTCCTCCTATGTAGATTTCTCTCCATTTGTAGCACACATTATGCTTATACACCCTTACAGGATGGTTCCCCAAGCATGTGATGCTCAGATTTATTTCCCCCAGAAAGAGCCCTTGCAGCAAAGAAAGATGTTGATCCAAAGTGAAATCAACAAAGGGACAAATCTTAGGTAATTTTATAGGCAAGACACATTAAAGGAACAAACCAGCAAGAAAACCAGGAGGGAGGTGCCGACCTGAACAGGCATTCCTTGTACTCACGTTCACACACAGGAGCACTGTCATTCCAAAGGCTTTCCATTTCAACCAAGACGCAGTAACTAGCAGAACTGCCCTTTAGGTGGAACCTGAGGAACAAAAGCACCAGTGGTGGGGTGAGCGCACCGTTTCTGTCTCCCCCTCCGCTGAAGTACAGTTTAGTGCCTGAGATAAATGCCAGGTGAGAAAAGCCCAGCTCATCGGCTTTCTCAGCTGCCAGAGGCTCTGAAATCAAAACATTTGCAAGATTGCGGTTTCCTGTGAGGACGGAGCAGTGACAACAGTCTCTGGTTGTCAACCATCAGGGGGTCATCTGTCCATCCTGCCCCTCTGACAGTTCCCTGTCTGTCTCTGTCAGCAACTCTGTTCTCTAGGGCACAATGTAGCACTCTCCTCTCTGGTGGCTCAGGAGGAAGACAACTCCCAATTCAAGTTGGTAAATCAGAGACAGTGAGGAAAGACAGCAGAGGCTGCTGTTTTGGACCTACAGGTTCAGAATGTTTCAGATCAATACCTTTGGCGTATCCCCAGTATTGATGAGTTAATGCAAATTATCTGGGAAAGGATGGAAAAGGTGAGAAGAGACCGTTCTTTGGAGAACAGGGGCTGCCTGGATTGCCTCCAGGGCTTTGTTGGAACAGATATCTGCTGCCTGCCAAGGGATCCTCAGAATAGATGGAGGACAGCTGCTCTGCCGTCCATGCTTTTTACCCAGCAGTGCTGTTGGAACATAACACCAAGGTCATTAAGATTCCCGTAGAGAGTTCATGACATTACTGCAAACATGAGCGTAGGTCTTCATACTCCTGTAATACAGCCTAACACTAATTAGCTGACATAAAACTAGATGGAAAACCATTCCTGTTGATACTTTGTTCCTATTCCAAATTCCACTATTGGCTGGTTTAAATTTTTCTTGGAACAATCCCTGCATATTACTTGTAAATAGCTTTCTTTGACATCCCAATCGTTTCATAAACAACCACTATGCAATATTTAACCTTTAGTGCCTACAAGTTACTTTTCATTCATACATGTAATGTTTCACCTAAATATCCAAGATTTCTTGTTACTCTTCTGCTCTTTGGTGCATTTACTATTTTTCCTTTTCAAGCACCTGTGCTGCTTGGTTCCGTCTGGTTCCCACCATACTTCCCAATCACTGTTTCAGGTATCAGTCCTTTCTGCTACTTCTTTGCCATTAGGCAGCTTGCTCTTTGGGTAGACCCCCACTAGCCCCGGTGTCAGCACAGTAGCATCGAGTCCTGTGTCCCCCATCTCTCTGCCAGGTCATACTCACCCCTCATCACAAACAAAGGACACTTTTGCCCCAAGCTGGAAATTCAGTGGTAAGTGCACACGGCCATTAGGGAGTTGGTCCCGGAAGTCTGCACATGATTTCACTAGCATAACAAGAGCAACAACAAGAACAACAAGAACAACAAAAAAAGCAGATGTAAGATGGTCATGTGAGGATGGAAAAGACTGATCTGCAAAGAGATGACAGTGTAGGCACCTGTACATCTTGGGGCTGCTGGGCTCCAGTCTCCCTGGGGCGTACAGCGTAGAGAAGCTGCCCCTCGGAGATCATAGCCGGGCTCGCAGCTGTAGGACACTTCCTGCCCCGGGGAGAAATCGGCCTGGTTTTCTGCACTGTGCATTCCGTGCAGAATTTCTGGAGGCAGCTGACATACTGTGGAAAGAACAGGTGCGAAGGACCAGTCATTGAGGGATAAACATCTTTTACTACATTCTAAACCTTCCGAGGAGTCCCAGGCTTATCATTAAAGGGGAGCTCAGATTTAACAGAGGGAATCAAGTGATGCTCCTGCCCCCTCCTTTAACCGTTATGTAAAATCAGACAATGAAGGGATGTGCCCAATGGCCTCACACCTAGTTAGAGAGCGATCACTGGAGCTGAGTTCTTCCTGGCACAAGGTCAAATGCATGACCAGGACCCTGAGGGTGCTTTCTCCAGTGTGGCCAGTCTACATGGAATTACTAGCCCTGTCATAAAGGAGAGCTGTTAAGGGCAGATGAGATAAGGCATTTAAAGTGCTTATTGCACAGCTGAGTAGAATGTGCACCTCAGCCTTCAGGATATCGGGGAGGTATTGGAGCTTGTATTTTGCTCTGAGGATGCTTGATATGAGAGTCCCAAAAGTCTCCTTCCTTGGTTGATGAAGCTCCTACTCTCAAAGTGAAGGCAAAAGTGCACACACACACACACACACACACACACACTTTCATAATTCATACTTCATCTGCGCACATAGCTCCCCGCATACATCCTTCCCCCAGAATGAGCACTGACCTCCTGATCCCCTGCAACACATGCCCTTTGTCGGTCCCTTCAAAGCCTCAGTCAGACTCACCTCGAGAGCAGCTCGGCAACTCTGGCCCCCATTTGTTTTGGGCTCTGCATTGCACGCTGGAGGGTCCTTTCATGACAAAGCCGGGCTCGCAGATAAACCTCACGGTTTCATGTAAGGAAAATAAGGTCTTGTTCTCAGACACCCTCACTGCGTTGTCAATGTGTGGAGGTGTGCACTTATTAGGTATGATGCACTGAGGCGGAGGGCCGCTCCATACGCCAACGTGATTGTCTTTGCTGGTGCAATATATCGATGGGTTGCCCACAAGCTCAAACTGCTTTTTTTCCCCTCTCTCTCCGGGATGGCAGCGATAGGTCACCACGCTTCCATAGGGAAACTCTTCTCCGTAGAGCTTAAGGACATTTCCATTGTCAATGGCTGGGGGTGGCCCACAAAGAATCGCTGAGAAAAGAGATGGCAACTTAAATAATAGTGGATCAAATAGCTCGTCAGAAAGGCAATGAGCAGAACTAGTTTTGCATTTGTTATTGGTTTTAATCTTTGTTAACATGGAGATACATGTCTACAAGATTGTGATTTGGGTGGGCATAATAGCATGCCTTCTGCCTTTCCTGCTTATACTGTTTCCTATGAGCATATGCATTTTAAATGGGTATTTACCCCAAAGAGACAGATGTAATGAAAAGAAGGGTCACATGCACCCGAATGTTCATAGGAGCAATGTTCACAATAGTCAAATTCTGGAAGGAGTCAAGATGCCCTTCAACAAATGAGTGGATAATGATGTGGTTCATACACAAAAAGGATTATTACTCAGCCATCAGAAATGATGAATATTGCGCTGACGTGGATGGAACTGGGAGGGACTATGCTAAGTGAAATCAGTCCAGCAGAGAAACACAATTGTTACATGGTTTCACTTATTTGTGGAACATAAGGACTAGCATGGAGGACATTAGGAGAAGGAAGGGAAAACTGAAGGGGAGGGGACTCAGAGGGGCAGATGAACCATGAGAGGTGTAGGACTCCGGGAAACAAACCGAGGGTTTCAGCGGGAAGGAGGTGAGGGGCCTGGGTTTGGCTGGTGAAGGGTATGAAGGTGGGCATGTACTGAAATGAGCACTGGTGTTATATGCAAATAATAAATCATGGAACACTACATCAAAAACTAACATTAAAAAAAATCATGAAAACAATTCATTCCATTAAGAGAGTAATGGAGAAACAATATGATTATTTCCAGATATGTAGCCAAAGTGCTTGATAAACTTCAACATGACTTAATGACAAAAAATTCTTAGCCATGAAGAATATTAGCGAATTTCCTTTCCCTGAAAATGGGGATCTACAAAAGCCTATAGCAAATACTCCATTAATGGTGAAGAATTTCAAACGTTCCCTTTGAGTTGGGGAACAAGAGCAGGACACCCTGTATCCCCAACCATATCAAAAATGTTAGTGGTGGTCCTAGCCAGAATATGAGAGAAATAGGGAGGGGTGAAAGGAAGGGAGGCAGGAGAGGAGGAGGGAGGGCAGGAAGAAAAGAGTTGGTTGGTTGGTTACTTCTAAGTGCATTGAAGACTTTAACAGAAAGAAAAAGCTTTTAATTCCTGCTCAGGGTCTGCCTCTGAACGCTTCTATTATATGCCCGAAAAGAAACTTGCACTGTGTAGCTACAGAGCCCAGATTTCTGAAGAACAAATCCAACATCTAAACCTAGGGCTGGATTCCAAGGTAAATTGACTTCACAACTTAACAGCTCTCTTATGTTAATGTCTGAGCATTGATTAGGAAAAGGAGGACTCTAAAAATGGAGATGAAGGGGGTGTGGTGCCTGTGTGGCTTAATCCTTAAATGTCTGCCTTTGGCTCAAGTTAGAATGCCAGGGTCCTGGGATGGAGCCCTGCATGGGGCTGTTTGCTGGGGTGGAAGCCTGCTTCTCCCTCTCCCACTCCCCTTGTGTTCCCTCTCTTGCTGTCCCTCTCTCTGTCAAGAAAGAAATAAAATCTTTAAAAAAAGAATAAATTTTGAGATGGAGATACATGGGTAGATTCTAAGGATGCTGAATACCTTGTACCTGAAAATTCTGCTGAGCCTCTTTTGCTAGAAGCAGCAGCCCCTCCTCCCCTGTGTCAATGAACCTGTTCAAAGAACCTGTAATGACCTGTCCTGAGTAGCCTGCATTGGTAGGGTTGCCAGAAGAACACAGATTTCCAGTTAGATCTGAATTTCAGAAATATAAATATAAGAGGTGGGGGGTGGGAGGTCGGGGTATTACAGGTGGTGGGTATTACAGAGGGCACAGATTGCATGAAGCACTGGGTGTGGTACAAAAATAATGAATACTGTTTTGCTGAAAAAAAAAAAGTAAATTAAAAACAAAACAAAACAAAAAACAAACAGAAAACAAACAAACAAACAAAGTATATCCCAAATATTGCAAGGCACATATTTAGAATACAAAAATATGTGTTGCTGTGCTGAAATTCAAGTTTAACTGGCTATCTTGTGTTTTTGTTTACTAAATCTGGCAACTCTAATTACAGGGACGGCGGATCTTCGTCAGGACCTACCCTTAATACTTCACCATAATTGTGGTTCTTTAACCTGATTTAACTCCTAAAAGACCTGGAAGTGGAGTTGGGGTGGTGGTTGCAGGGGGAGGGGAAGGGGGTCACCAATTAGGACCGGCAAGAAGGTATCCCCCAAAAGATAAAGAATTAAGATTCTGAATTCACTGTGTTAGAGGCTGACCTACATTAAATGAAGCTAAAATACAGGACCTTTCTTACTGTAGTCCTGAGGAAGAAATCCTATGGCTTAGGGATTTAGGAATGCCAGAGTGGACTTATGTGAGCCTGATTGTTCATCCACTCCTTATGTGCCTGAGGGGTGGGGTGTTCAAAGAGACACCTTTTATCCTTTCACCCAAGGCTTTGAGAAATACATTTCTGGGGAATTTTCCGTATTTTTGACAGACTCTCTGATGGCTATTCTCTGTAGGCTGGGAATGACACTGGTGACACTGGGAGCTTTGTTATTGATCTGGGTTTCCTGAATTCAGTGGAGACCAAAGGACCTCAGGCTGGCAGGAGCCAAGTGGCAGCACTTAATAGCCAGAGGCAACTGAAACAGAGATCAGAATGACTTGCCTGCAGAGATCTTTGTCCCTGGCTAATTGTTGTGTATCCCCTAAAACTGAAATAGATGAAGAGTGCAGTTAAGTATTATTTGGTGGCTACAAGCAGGAAAAAAATCTACCTCTGATTGAATCACTAAAAAAAAAAAAAAAAAAAAAAAAAGTAATGGTTATTCATCAACCATTTCCCAGACTTGGGAGCCTATGGACAGACTCTAAGCAGCTCAAATGAATAGAAGATACAATCTTCTTCTTGTTTTTTTTTTTTTTTTTTTTAAGTATGACCACAACTTAAATGGATATATCATATATATATACACACATACATACATACATACATACATATGTATATATAGTATTTTTTTCCATTTTTAAAACATTTATTTTCAGCTTAACAGTATTCATTGTTTTTGTACCACACCCAGTGCTCCATGCAATCCGTGCCCTCTAGAATACCCACCACCTGGTACCCCCACACAAAAAAATTTTTTAATCATTATTTTGAGAAAGCATGCTGCTACGTGGCCAGAAGATATACTGAAGTTTCGTCCCACCTTCACCAAGAGGCTTGAAGTCATTCACCAAAGATTAGCTATAAGAAAGGTTAGAGAATTAGAACTAAAGATGAAAATCTAGGAATAGATATAGGTGTATTACCTTTAAATAAAGAGATCTAGCCAGAGTACTCTTTTGTCATCTGATTTTTTTCACATAAAAGCTTATAACTTACATATTTATATGTCATGGGATCTCCATGACATCATGTTTCTATGTTCTTTTGTTTTTCTTATTTTTAGCTGAATAACATTCCAGTGTATGGGTGTAGTTCCTCTTCTTCCTCTTCCTCTTCTCCTCCTCCCCCTCCCCCCTTCATCTCTTTCTCCTTCTTCCTCCTCCTCCTCCTATTCTTCTTCTTTTCCTCCTCCTCCTTCTCCTCTTCCTTCTTTGTCATCTTCATGTTCTTCCTCCTCTAGCTCCTCCTCTTCTTTTGTAAGTAGGCTCCAAGCCAAGTGTGGAGTCCAGCATAGGGCCCAAACTCACAACTTTGAGCTCAAGACCTCAGCTGAGACCAAGAGTCAGACATCTAACAGACTGAGTCACCCACGTGCCCCTGGAAGTATCTCTCTTAATTCTGCGGGGCTCGATTTCGTGTTTCTTAAGGAATTCTCGGTAGTCATTTTTAACAAGGCTCTTTCCTTCTTGTACTTTCCAATCCATAGCTGGAAACATTTAGGTTACCTTAACATTTTGCTGTTATAATGAATGAAGCAATGAGAAGTGTATAGTGAATTCCTAGGAAAAGTCTGTATTTATCTCCCAAGTATAAATTCTAAGAAGTGGATCAAAATCTATGTCCATTTTGAGGCTTATTGCACATGGTGCCTCTCAAGAGGTTTTGTGGACCTCCACGTGTGTGCGAGTGCTGATTGATCCACAGCTTCACCAGCCTTGGAGAGCATCGCTTTAGAAAAATTTTGACTAATTTGCCAAGTAGAATGATTGTTATACTGGGGGGTGGCACAATCAACGTCATTTTGAATTAATTGAAGGAAAACTAAGGTTTGAAGGGTTTTATGCATTAAGTCCCCAGATTCATAAAAGGCACGACATATGGAAAAAACATAAGGAAACAGTTGCCAGAAACCCCATAGGTTTTGAGGGATAGAATGCACAAAAGGAATCTACTTAACATTTGTATAACTTTAGCAGGAAACTTAGAATCTATTGGAAAAGGTAATAACAAGGACTGTTTCAACTCACTCTCACAAATAGGTGGATCGTCATCCCAGGAGACAGTCTTGCCTGAGATGATGCATGCAATAGAGGTCTTACCAATAAGTCGGTATCTAGAGGGAAAGAAGAAAGAATGTTATTTTCCCTGTTCATTTTCCTACTGAAATGGTTACTTACAAGACAGTGTATCCTGGAGAATTCAGAAGGACAATTTCCATTTTTCATAGTCTATAACCTAGTATATACTATGTATATGTATATACATATACATATATGTATACATATACTATGTAGACATAATATATGACATAGTGTATACTATCACTATTTGTGATAGTATACTACCACTTTCGCAAATTTTACATCTTTATTCGGATGTCTTAGCTAAATGGGTCCTCTGCTCTTAATTACTTTGAGCTACATTTTAGTTTAAGCCTAACATGTTTAAGATTCTTCAAACTAGAACCAAAGGAAATCCAAGCAGAACAAAACAAGTTGAACACGGATTTCCTATGTAAAATGTCAAAGCGATTCTCACGTAGTATGCCACAAACTATTCAAAGTGTGCCATAAGACTTGGAAAATGTAAATTTCTCCCATGGATAATGTCTTGCATAACTGTAGTAAAATATTAAAACCAGGATTCTGACATAGGTATGATCACCAATTTTATTCATACTTCCTCAAGACTAATTTGTGGATATGTGAGTGTGCTTACAAGTATTCAATTTTTATACAGACTATTTTTAAGAGCCGTTGAGGGTTCACAGTAATATTGGCCAGAGGATACAGGGGATTTCCCATATACTCCCTTTCCCTACACATGCATACCTTCCCACATTATCCACATCCCCCACCAGACTGGTACAGTGGCTTGCAACTGATGAACCTACATTGATACATCATTATCCCCTATAGTCCATAGTTTACAGTAGGATTCCTTCTTTACGTTGTATAGTCTATGGGTCTGGACAAACATCTAATGACATGAATGCACCCTTATAGAATGACAGAGTAGTTTCACTGCCCTAAACATCTTTGGAGCTCTGTGTATTTGTCTCTCCCTCCTCCTACCCCTTGGCTACTATGGATATTTTTATTCCATATTTTCTTTTCCAGAATGCCACTTCCCTCAAATTATACAGTATTGAGCCTGTTCAGATTGGATTCTTTCACTTAGTAAATTGCAGTTAAATTTCCTCCTGGCTTTCCATGGCTTGATAGCTCATTTGTGTTTTCCAGAGTGGGTTTACCAGTTTCTGTTCCTATCAACAATGAATGCATGATCCGTTTCCTCTACAACCATACTTGCATCTGCTGTTTTCACTAGTTTGTATTTCTGCCACTCAGATACATGTGTGGCATTATTCTATTGTTGTTTTAATTTGCATTTTCTTAATGGCTATTGAAGTTAAATATCTTTTCCTGTACTTACTTTCCACTGATAGACTCTCTTCAGTGAAATGTCTGTTTGTGTCTGTACCAGGTGCAATTGGTGTCTCCAAATTCCTGTCCTGAAACCTTAGAATATGACTTTTTTTGGAAACAAGGTCTTACAGATATAAGAGAGTTAAGATGAGGTCATACTGGATTAACATGGGCCCTAATGCAATGACTGTTGTCCTCAGAAGAAGAAGGAAATCTGGACAAGGAGACAGACAGAAAATGTTGACACATACAGAGGAAAAGTCACATGAGAACAGACGCAGAGGTAGGAATGATGTGTTTATAGCTTATGATGCCAAGGACAGCTGACAAGCACGAGAAGCTAGGAGAAAAGCACGAAATGGATTCTTCCTCCGAGCTCCTAGTAGGAACCAACCTGCTGACACCTTGACTTCAGACGTGTTAAAGGCTATTCCTAACTTGCTGTGAGTTTCTATCATGAATTGATATTGGATTTTGCCAACTGCATTTTCTGTCAATTGCTAGGGGCCTATACATTTTCTTCTTTAGCCGGTTTATAGAGTTGATCATGTTGATTGATTTTTGAATGTTGAATCTGTCCTGTATACCTGGAGCAATTTCCAGTGTGGTCTTTGGCTGCAATTCTTTTAATGCATTGTTGGGTTTGATTTGCTAATATTTTATGGATGCTAGAAAGTCTTCAATAATTTATAACAAACCAAGTCCAGCGGTATATGAGAAGGATCATATACAATGACCAATGACACATGGTTCTCTGTTGTATCCTGAACATTTTGGATGTTATGTTAAGAGACTCTTGATCTTATTTAATGTATCTTAGCATGTAACCTCCCTCTGTAGGGTAGTGTGTAGATTCTGGCCTACTTTCATGAGCTTTAATTTTCTAGTCCTGTCTTGTGTTTTCTTCTGGGGCTTCATTCTCCTGGCTCCTCTTATATGCCAGATGCATTCCTGCTGATACTGCCTGTAGACAGTGGAGGTGCTTCTCTGAACTGTCTGGTGTCAGTAGGTAAGGAATGGGAAATGCTGGGACCTTGGATGGAGAATAAGCCCTCTGGCCTTCTATGGCTATCTGGCGAAGATGGCATTCCCCCTTCATTTGTGTCATTGCCACCAGGGGAGGGAAGCATCTATCTGGGCTACATTTTGCTGCTGGGTAGAGAACCAGGAGACATGGGCCTGGAATGCTTTCTCCTGCTGGATGGAGGATCCAGAAACTCCAGACATGGTTTTCCTTCTGCTGCTGGGTTGGTGGCTCCCTGCCATGGGTATAGGATCAAGAGATGCTGGGCCTGGAATGTTTTCTGCTGCTGTGTCTCATAGGACTGGGCTGCTGGGCCTTCTGGCTTCTGTGGTGTGAGTGGAGGAACCCTCTTACTGCTGCCTTAAAGTCTAGGTATTGCCACCTGAGCTCTGTTGACACTGTCACCACAGGCAGAATAGGGCTCACTGCTGCTGGCTGGTGTGGGGCATGTGGTAAATTTGTTATTGAGACTAAAGCCCAGGTTGTCCCATTAATACAGCTGCTGGTGGACTGGGACCTGCTGCTTCCCAAGGCTGTGGGACATAAGAAGGATAGACTCCCCAACCCATCCCTGATCTGCTTATGCTGTTCATGTGGGCAGACTGAGCCACTGGAGCCATCAATGTGTCTTCCCAGTATGTCCTCACTGAGCTTCCCTTTTCCCAGTCCTTTGACCAGACTTTACTCTCCCTGTCTGTCCCTGCCTGTTGACTATCTGGGATTGCATTCCTTTCTAGCATCCAGTCTGAGACATAAAGAGAAAACCCAGGGGCATCACTGCAGTGTCATTCTTTAAGCTCTGAGGTCCCCAATCACCTTCTTTCCACCTTTCCAAGTCTTTCTATGCTTGCATGTTGAACAGTTTTCAGGGTATTTAGTTACATGTAGAGAGAGATTCAGGGAAAACTGAGTCTGCCCGTCTTGTCTTGGAACTGAAACTTCTAGTAATAGCTTCTTAAATCTGGATTAGGAAGTTAATATGTATACAACATAGTCAAAAGTAAGAGGTGCAGAACTCCCAGTAATGAAAAACAAAATTACCCAAACTCCTTCTTACAGAAGTTAGCACAGTTCTAGTTTAGGGAAGGCCTTTCAAAAGTTTTATGTGCCTTAAAATCATGCAGGGATCATGTGAAAATGTGATTCAGATTCAGTAGGTATGAAGATTCTCCTTTTCTAACAAGCTCCCAGGAGATGCTGACCTTGCTGATCTGTGAGGCATCCTTTGGATGACAGGGGCTTAGAGTCAATCCTTCAATCTTTTGTATAGATATACTTATAACAAGAACATCGGCTGTCCTCCTACATGGATTAATTTTTCTATATTGTTATTTCAGTTGGAAATTATATTTAAAAATTTTTATCCCTACTTGTTAAATTTCATTAAGATCCATATGAATTTTTTTTCTCCATTCTTTTTTGGTCAAGATTGAGTCATTGGACTACATTTTCACATTTTTTCCTTAACTTTTAGCTTTCTATATTGATTACACAAATTCATAAGTGAATGGGATCACATAAATTCAATGTACTATTGAGTATATTTGCAAATGTAAATTTGTTGAAATTTTCTTACATCCATGTGTTGCAAGCAGGGAGATAAATGTAGGGATTAACTTTTGCATTTTTCAAGTATACAAGTTAAAATTTCCTGGTAAACTTCTAAATAAATAGAAATAGAGCATCTATTTTCCAAGCTAGTGAAGGACATAATGGAATAAGAATATAAAACCTAATGGAAAAAGCTGAGGAAGTGTGAAAACATAAAGTTGGTGTAAATAGAAACACTAAATCAGGTAGTAGGCATTAATTTGAAATAGTAGTAATATCATTAAAAGAAAATGGATTAAACTCCTTAGTTAAAAGGTAGACATTATCAAACTGGATGAAGGAAATCTAAGTATTGATTATCAGAGTCTCACCTAACAGAATGATATAGGAGAGTAAAAAGTAAAAAGATTTAAAGAGAGTGGGTAAATAATCAAAAAGCAATGTAGTTATATTAAATATATAATAGGAGTATAAGTGCACACATAAGATAGCCTTTAACGCAAAAAGCATTATTAGAAAGAAGGAGCAACCCACTATAATAAGTTTTAATACTCTTGGAAGTATTCAGTGTGCATGCACCTAATTAAATAGCCTTAAATATATTTAAAAGAACACAGAAGTACAAGAAGAAATTGGAAGAAAAGATCGAGGGATCCAGCCTTCTTTGGAAAAGAAACGTGCTCTGCTCATTTTATATAGATAAATTGGTTGTAAAGCCAGACAAGGACAGGTTGAGAATGGAACATTATTAAGCCTATCATTCCTGTGAGAATAAAAGGAAAAAATGTGAAAGAAGATTTTCTAAAACAAATGTAGCAATGCAGAGAAAATATTCATTATACGTCTAGGCCAAGTGGGATTACTGTTAATCTGTTAACATAATTCATGATACTCATTCTTCCTACTTCATGTGTTTTTATTTGGTTGTTTAGTTGCCCGAAGACCAATTGTTGAAAAGACTATTCTTTCACCGTTGGATTGTCCTGGCACCCTTGCTGAAACGGAGTTGACCATAAGTGTGTGAGTTTACTTCTGCATTCTCATTTCTATTCTATTGATCTATATATCTGTCCTTAGGCCAGTACCACACATTCTAGATTGCTGTGGGTTTAGAGTAAGTTTTAAAGTGAGACTTTCTTCTTTTTCAAGACTGTTTTAACTGTTTAGGTGCCTTGCATTGCCAGAAGAATTTTAGGATCAGTTGTTGATTTCTGCAAAAGGATGCTGGAATTTTATGGGCATTGAATAAAATCTGTACATCAATTTGGTGAGATCAATATTATATAATTCTGTAGTATTCAATATTGTTACAATGTTAGCAATATTAAGTTATGTAATCCAGGAATATAGGATGTGGTTCCATTTATTTAGATTTTGATTTTGTTTTCAGCAATGTTTCATAATCTTCAGTGTACAATCTTACATTGCTTTAGTTCAGGTTATTTTGAACTTAAGTTGTTCTTTTTGATGTTATTGTAGGTGGAACTCCTTTCTTAATTTCATTCTCCTAGTGTTCATTGTTAGTGTATAGAGATGCAATTTAATTTTGCATGTTGGTCTGATATGTGAATATTGCTGAACTATCTGTTAGATGTAATGGGTTTTGGGTGTGTGTGTGTTTGTGTTCATTCCTTAGGATTTTCTATACAAAACACATCATTTGCAAACAGAGATTGATTTGATTCTCCTTTCCAATTTAGATGCCTTTTATTTCTTTTTCATGACCAATTTTCTTGGCTTGAACCTCCAGTATGCTGTTAATTAGAAATGGTAAGAAGTTTTTGGTACTTTATATAAATGTGTGTGTGAGGTGTACGTGTGTCAGTGTGTATATGTATTGTAAAATATATTTCTTAGCTGTGCATTATAACAAAATAAGTGTGAAAACCACTGTCCCTGAGAAACTTGCACATGGGCACTAGGAGACATGTGTATTTATATTGGGAATACTTATGATTTCAAAACAAAACAAAGAAAAACATATGAGAAACAATCCAAATATAACAACCAAGAGAAAATGAGTAGTGGTATATCCATTCAAGGATATTTTCCCAAGTGAAACTGAATTAACTACAACCACATGGATAATTGTGAGAAATAAAATGCTCAGTGAAAAAGCAAGCTGCAGAGAAACACATGTAATAGCATGCCATTTATATAAAGCTGAAAATATGTAAAGCGAAATCTAAACTGAGTAGGGATATATGGGAGAAAATGGAAAACAAATGCAAGAGAGTGAATGACATAGAATTCAGGACAGTGATTTCCAGAGAGATTCTGTAGGTGGAGGAATGGAAACTGGGAAAGACACAGTGGAGATGTCTAAGGTTCTAGCAATGTTTCCTAAGGTGGATAGCATATACCCTGAAGTTCACTTTATTTCTTCCTGATTGTAATGATCACTTATGTTATATTATATGTCTTTTAAGTAAGCAATAAATAAGTGTTTTTTAAAAAGCAAAAAGTAAAGCAGTCTCCCTACTTCTTTCCTGAACTGGTCATCTCCTTTAAGGATGAGCCACAGCAAATTTCTGCACCGTGCACATTTCTGGAGAGGGGCTATAACAATCAAGATTTGCTTCTGCACCCCAGGGCTCCATCATCCTAAACAACTCATTCTTTACCACTTCGAAACCCACCATCTCCAGCTCTTGTTGCTTTGGGGTGGGAATATGTGCACGGAGCCATTAATGGTTGTTCCATTTGCTTCTTTAGAGACCTGTCCTTCTCATTTAGTGAACGTTTCACTTGGTTCTAGGTGCATGAATTTGATGTGCCATAGACATCTTTCCTCCCCACCCCCAAGTTTCTAGCACAGATACAGGTGTTTCCTATTTTTCAAATATTTGTTTAGTCTTTTCAAATGTAGTTTAATACCTGGATTCAAGCCACCACATCTACTTAGAAATCTTATTGCTATGGTTTGAATGGACGGGAAGACTTTCTAAGACTCTTGTTTAGAGATTGGTGCTATAGTTCTGGAACTGTCAACCCAAATGATGCTGCTGCCAACTCACCCTTCATTACAGACGTAATTAACAGTTGACCCAAACCGGGCATCTCCGTTTACAATCATTTTACCATTGGCAGGTTCTGGAGGAGTTCCACATGATCTCCCTATGGGGGGAGAAGCAGAATTGAGGGATTGGGTATAGAACAAACCGAACTTCTCTCAGTAATACATAAGGTCCCAACCTGGCTGAAGCTTCCTGAAAAGTATTTGCCATTCTGCAGATTTTGCCACCTCGGAGAAACTAACAAGACTGCCTCAGAGTCAGCCACTTACTAAGCTCCACTTCCAAAAAAAGATCTCCCCTCCTAATTGATCTTTTCCCTGTGTTGTGCTTCCCAGAAAAATGCAAACTTTACTTATTACCTTAGTGGTTATTTTGTCATCCAAACAGCTGAAATCAGAGATCTCGACGTCAGGATTCTCTCCCCACCTACAATTTTCTTCCCTTTTCTGAATCATTGGTGACGCAGTTTCAATGGTGACAATGGGAAACCCCTACTGAATGGAGCTTTCTCCTGCATTGTGTCTTGTGATGGTCATTTCTCATGAAGTGACCTTGTAATGGAGTTGCCAGCAAGTCAGAGCAGTAGGAAGATGTGACAGAAAGAAGAACTGTCACATGTACTCTACTTGAGGCAAATTTAACAATTGTATATGCCTTGGTTCCAAAATCTGAACAATGATTCAGCTCTACGGATGTTTGATTGACACAGAGTTCTCAGTCCAGAGGTACTTACGCTGACACTTGTCTTCGGCGCTTGACCAGACCGAGTTGTATAGGCAGGTGATAACGAACCTTCTCCCATAGTAACCAGGACGGCACTCATACTTCAGAGCTGTCCCAATAGGAAACTCATTCTTATCAGTAGGATTTGTCAGCTTGGCAAATAGGAGGTGTTCCGGAGTTTTGCACTGACCTGAAGGTCAAACCACAGTGACATCCAAGTTAATGGAGAAACTTCTATTTACTACCTCTTTTTCTCCAGTGTGCTTCATAGATGCGATCAAAGAAACAGAACATCTTAATAATGGTAAAATGTTTGCATCTCTTACTAGTGAACATAGACATGAGGTTTTCATTTTGTTCTAAAGTTTTATTTATTTATTTAGAGAGCAAGAGAGAAAGAGAGAGGGAGCGAGCATGGACAAGTGGGAGAGGGGCAGAGGGAGAGAGAATCTCAAGCAGACTCCCTGCTGAGCACACAGCCCAATGCAGGCCTTGATCCCAGGAACCTGAAATCATGATATGAACCGAAATCAGCCACTTCGCCAACTGAGGTGACCCTGTCCACCATTCTTCATAGTGGGATGCTGAGCACTGCTCAACTTCTCAAACCTTAGAGTTGAGTTGTAATCCACCACCTCATTTCTTATTCTACAAAAATTTTCATTTGATGCTTTTATCACAGCCACTGCTAAAAACCCAGTTTTGCAAAAATTTATTGTCACCAAAAGGAACCCACTGAAGATAAAATAAAAGAACTCTACTGCAAGCGAATGTAGCCAAGGCCTATTGGGAGCCAGTGATTGCACAGTATCTGAGAAATACCCAGAATTATTGTTCCACCAAAAATGTAAAATAGCCCATGGGTCTCCTCTGAAATCCTGGAGGTTCCCAGAGCACATCAGCCAACAATTTGGGAAATGCAGCACTCCACTAATCTTTGTCTGTAAAGTGGAATTGTCTATTTATTTCACTATAGTTGTTGACATATTCATGATTAGATCTATCATCTTATTTGATTTTTATTTGTACTTCCTTTCCTATGTTCCTTATGCTCTTCTCTTTTGCCTTCATTTTGAGTATGAGAAAAGATTTTATTTATTTATTTACAGAGAGAGAGACAGACAGAGAGAGAGAGAGAGAGAGCACGAGTGTGAGTGAGCCGGCAGAGGGGCACAGCGAAAAGGAGAGAGAGAATCTCAAGCAGACTCCATGCTGAACAGCACCTGAATTCATCTGAAATCAGGAGTTGGACACTCAACCACCTGAGCCACCCAGGCATCCCTATTGTTATTTCTTCTTATTAGATTATTTGTTACACATTCTTTCATAGCTCCTTTAAAGATGACATGCATCCTTACCATGTTAACATGCAATGAACAATTATTTCCCCAGCAATGCAAGAACTGTAGAAAATGCTCACTCCATTTACTTTCTCCCTGTCTTTTGTTCCATCATGTTTATGTTTTTAGATTCTACATATATTTTATGCTTCCATTAGCCATATTCAGTGTACACCCTGCCTGCTGCTTGCTGGGCTACAATCATTTGTTACTAAGCTGGACCCTAATAGTAATAGATTCCACCAGCAGGCTCAGCTAAGATTTTGAAAATCTTTGAAAATATGTGGTTGCCTAAACAAGGGGCTTCCAAAGACATCCATGCCCTAATCCCCAGAGCCTGTGAATGTTACCTCATATGGCACCAGGCTTTGCAGATGTAGTTAAATTAAGAATCTTGTGATGGGAAGATTATCTTGGTTTATCTGGGTGGCCCTCAATGTAATCACAAAGGTCCTTAAAAGAGGGAGGCAGAGGATCCAAGATAGAAGAAGGAGATTTTAAGACATTCAAGTGCTGGCTTTCAAGGTAGAGAAAGAGAGCCATGACCCAAAGTATGCAGGCAGCCTCTGGACGAGAAGAGCAGGGACCTAATCTCCGTTGGAGCCTCCAGAAGAAACACAGCCCTACAGACCCATTTGAGAATTTGACCTCCGGAATCATAAGAGGATTAATTTCTATTGTTGTAAGCCACTAAGTTTGTGATAATTTTTTAGAGAAGCAAAAAGAAGCTTATACAAGAGATATCAATGTATAGTTTTAGAAACTGGATTCCGAGAACAGAATTTGAACCCAAATTTATCTTCTTCTTACTGTGAGGTAGAAGTAAAAAATGTAAATTGGAATAATAGCTGAAATAGAAAGAAACATATGAGTCTTCATTACAGCAAGCTTGATCTGGTTTCTTTTCCTCCTTCATTCCTAATCCCTCATATATTAATCCCCGTATATTAATATCAATTCCATAAACTCATCTACCATAGTTTATTTAAAAAAAAACTCTTCAGATTCCATACGAATTTTAGGATTATTTTCTCCAGCTCTTTGAAAAATACCAGTGGAATTTTGATTGGAATGGCATTAAAAGTATAGATTGCTCTAGGCAGTGTAGACATTTTAACAATGTTTAATCTTTCGATCCAAGAGCATGGAATGGTCCTCAATCTTTTTGTGTCTTCTTCAATTTCTTTCATGAGTGTTCTGTAGTTCCTCGAGTACAGATCCTTCACCTCTTTGGTTAGGTTTATTCCCAGGTATCTTATGGTTCTTGGTGCTATAGTAAATGGAATCGATTCTCTAATTTCCCTTTCTGTGTTTTCATTGTTAGTATACAATAAAGCCACTGATTTCTGTACATTGACTTTGTATCCTGCCACATTACTGAATTGCTGTATGAGTTCTAGTAGTTTGAGGGTGGAGTCTTTGGGGTTTTCCATATAAAGTATCATGTCATCTGTGAAGAGAGAGAGTGTGACTTCTTCATTGCCAATTTCGATACCTTTTATTTCTCTTTGTTGTCTGATTGCTGTTGCTAGGACTTCTAATACTATGTTGAACAAGAGTGGTGAGAGTGGGCATCCTTGTCATGTTCCTGATCTCAACGGGAAGGCTGTGAGCTTTTTCCCACTGAGGATGATATTTGCTGTGGGTCTTTCATAGATAGATTTTATGAAGTTCAGGAATGTTCCCTCTATCCCTATACTTTGAAGGGTTTTAATCAGGAACGGATGCTGGATTTTGTCTAATGCTTTTTCTGCATCAATTGAGAAGATCATGGGGTTCTTCTCTCTTCTCTTATTGATTTGTTCTGTTACACTGATTGATTTGTGAATGTTGAACCATCCTTGTAACCCAGGGATGAATTCCACCTGGTCATGGTGAATAATCTTTTTAACGTGCTGTTGGATCCTGTTTGCTAGGATCTTGTTGAGAATCTTAGCATCCATATTCATCAGTGATATTGGTCTGAAATTCTCCTTTTTGGTGTGGTCTTTGCCTGGTTTGGCGATCAGGGAAATGCCTGCTTCATAAAAAGAGTCTGGAAGTTTTCCTTCTGCTTCAATTTTTTGAAACAGCTTCAGGAGAATTGATGTTATTTCTTCTTTGAAAGTTTGGTAGAATTCTCCAGGGAATCCATCAGGTCCTGGGTTCTGGTTTTTTGGGAGGTTTTTGATCACTGCTTCAATCTCATTACAAGATATCAGTTTATTCCGGTGGTCAATTTCTTCCTGGTTCAATTTTGGGAGTTTATAGTTTCGTATGGAATCAGAAGAGACCCCGAATCACAAAGGAAATGTTGAAAAACAAAAATAAAACAGGCAGCATCACGTTACCTGATTTCAAGCTTTACTACAAAGTTGTGATCACCAAGACAGCATAAAAACAGACACATAGACCAGTGGAACAGAGTAGAGAGCCCAGATATGGGCCTTCAACTCTATGGTCAAATAATCTTTGACAAATCAGGAAATAATATACAGTGGAAAAAAGTCTCTTCAATAAATGGTGCTGGGAAAATTGGACAGCTATATATGGAAGAATGAAACTCGACCATTCTCTTACACCGTACACAAAGATAAACTCGAAATGGATAAAAGACCTCAATGTGAGACAGGAATCCATCAGAATCCTAGAGGAGAACATAGGCAGTAACTTCTTAGATATCAGCCATAGCAACTTCTTTCAAGATATGTCTCCAAAGGCAAAGGAAACAAAAACGAAAATGAATTTTGGGGACTTCATCAAGATCAAAAGCTTCTGCACAGCAAAGGAAATAGTCAACAAAACAAAAGGGCAACCCGCGGAATGGGAAAAGACATTTGCAAATGACAGTACAGACAAAAGGTTGATATCCAGGATCTATAAAGAACTTCTCAAACTAAAAAACACACAAAACAGATCATCATATCAAAAAATGGGCAGAAGATATGAACAGACACTTCTCCAATGAAGACATACAAATAGCTATCACACACATGAAAAACTATTCATCATCTCTAGCCATCAGGGAGATTCAAATTAAAACCACATTGAGATATCACCTTATATCAGTTAGAATGGCCAAAATTAGCAAGACAGGAAAAAACGTGTGTTGGAGAGGATGTGGAGAAAAGGGATCCCTCTTACACTGTTGGTGGGAATGCAAGTTGGTGCAGCCACATTGGAGAACAGTGTGGAGTGAAATTGACACATGTGTGCACCATGAAACCATTACCACAATCAAGATAACAAACATTTCCATCACTCCAACAGTTTTCTCATTTTGCTTTATAATCCATCTGTCCCTCTACCTCCTTCTCTAGGCGATCTCTGGCCTGCTTCTTACTACAGATTGATTTGATCTTCTAGAATTTCATATAAACCAACTCATTTGGTTTGTACTCCCCCCCCCCCATTTTGTTGGTCTAGCTTTTACACAGAATGATTATTTTTGAGATTCACCCAGGTTTTTGCATATATAAAAGTATTTTTTTTTTTTTTTTTTGCTGGGTGATAATCAGTTGTACCAATATATGTTAATTTGATTTGCCTGTTTGGCTGTTGAGTGCCATTTAGATTATTTCTAGTTGTTGGCTAGTACAAATAAAGCCACTATGAAAATCCTAATCTCTGTGTGGTCAGTTGCTTTCATTTCTCTTGAGTCAATACCTGGGAGTAAAATGCTCAGTCATAGACACATTTGAGTTTAGCTTTTTAAGAAATTTCCCAAATGCTTTCCAAAGTGGTTGTATCATTTTACCAAGGAGTAGTGATTCCAGTCTTCACCTTATTGCCAACACTTGCTATGGTCAATTTTTAACATTTTAGCTTTTCTAGTAGGTGTATATTTTCATCTCATTGTGGTTTTCGTCTTGGGTGTCAGAGTCCACTTGGAAATACTCCTGATTCAAACATGCATTCAAGGCAGATGGTTTTATTCTGTGCTAGAAGCACAATCTACTTATTACTTCCATGTTCTGTTTCAAACATAAACTGTCAACCTGGACTACACTCTGCTCTCCATTCTGCATATTCTACTCTTTTATGAAAAGATCTGCAAGTGTTTTATTTAAACACTTCTATCAGTTAAAGAAAAAGAAGAGCATGCACTTTTAAAAATTTTATATTTTAATGTCAAAATCTTTATATATTGATATTATTATTATACTATATATTATATTTGGTATAATATATAATCTTATTTAATATATAATAAGATACCTAGGAATAAACCTAACAAAAGAGGTAAAGGATCTATACTCTAGGAACTACAGGACACTTATGAAAGAAATCGAGGAAGACACAAAAAGATGGAAAAACTTTCCATGATCATGGATTGGAAAAATAAACATTGTTAAAATGTCTATCCTTTCCAGAGCAATTTATACTTCCAATGCCATCGCTATTAAAATACCATTGACATTTTTCAAAGAGCTGAAACAAAAAATCCTAAAATTTTTATGGAACAGGAAAAGACCTGAATCACCAAGTAAATGATGAAAAAGAAAAACAAAGCTGGGGGCCTCTTGTTGCCTGATTTCAAGCTTTATTACAAAGCTGTGATCACCAAAACAGCATGGTATTGGCACAGAAACAGACACATAGACCAATGGAACAGAATAGAGACTCCAGAAATGGATCCTCAACTCTATCGTCAACTAATCTTTGACAAATCATGAAAAAATCTTTAATGGAAAAATGACAGTATCTTCAGTAAGTGGTGCTGGGAAAATAAGACAGCTATATATAGAAGAGTGATAATGGACTATTACCTTACATCATACATAGGAAAATTCAAAATGGATGAAAGACCTCAATGTAAGACAGGAATCCATCAAAATCCTAAAGGAGAACATGGGTAGTAACCTCTTTGATATCAGCAACAGCAACCTCTTTCAAGACACATCTCTAAAGGCATATAAACAAAAGCAAAAATGAACTTTTGGGACTTCATCAAGATCAAAACCTTCTGCACAGCAAAGGAAACAGCCAACAAAACTAAGAGGCAGCCCACAGAATGGAAGAAGATGTTTGAAAATGACATTACAGATAAGGGGCTGATATCCAAAATCTATAAAGAACTTTTCAAACTCAACACTCAAAAAATTAATAACCCAGTCAAAAAATGGGCAGAAGACATGAACAGACATTTCTCCAAAGAAGACATACAAATGGCTAACAGACACATGAAGAAATGTTCAACATCACTAGCCATCAGGGAAATTCAAATCAAAACCACACTGAGATACCACCCTATACCAGTTAGAATGGCCAAAATTGACAGGGCAAGAAAAAACAAATGTTGAAGTTGTAGAGAAAGGGGAACCCTCTTACACTGTTGGTGGGAATGCTCTCCGGAAAACAGTATGGAAGTTCCTCAAGGTGTTAAGAATAAAGCTACCCTACAATCTGGCAATTGCACTACTGGTATATATACCAAAGATACATATGTAGTGAAAAGAAGGGCCACATGCACCCCAGTGCTCATAGCAGCAATGTCCACAATAGCCAAACTGTGGAAGGAGCTGAGATGCCCTTCAACAGATGAATGGATAAAGAAGATGTGGTCCATATATACCATGGAATATTATTCGGCCATTAGAAATGATGAATATGTACCATTTGCACTGACATGGATGGAACTGGAGGGGATTATGTTAAGTGAAGTAAGTCAAACTGAGAAAGACAATTGTCATATGGTTTCAGTCATATATGGAACATAAGCTTTAGCACGGAGGACCATCAAAAAAAGGGAGAGAAATCCAAAGCGGGAGAATCAGAGAGAGAGTTGAACCATGAGACTATGGACCCTGGGGAAACAATCTGAGGATTTCAAAGGGGAGGAAGGTGAGGGGAGGAGGTTACAGGGTGATGGATATTGAGGAGGGCAAGTGTTGTGATCAGCACTGTGTGTTATACTTAGCTAATAAGTGATTGAACACTAAATCAAAAACTAATTATGTACTGTACAGTGGCTAACCGAACATAATTTTAAAAATTTATGTATTTATGCTTTATGTTTAAAAATATTTATACATTCATAATATTAGTATATTATGTATTTGGTATATTACATAATCTAATTTAATATGTAATAGTATGATTCTAATATATAACTTGGCATGCTATATATAAAACATTAATTTATTATATTACAATACATATATATTTTACAGATTAATGTATATTATAAATTACAAACCTCATAAACTATGCCAACTTAATACTATAAATTATATTCATATCATATAGCTTAAGAAGCTATTATGTGTGATATTTAATGCAATTATATATTAATTTTATAACAATGAATTATAATTTATAATGTCCTCTACATAAATATTGCATAATATATAAATATAAACTGTTATATAACAGAAATATAACTATTTTATATTACAGGTAACATATTATATATAGTAAAATATTAAATATATTTAAATATCTATACTAGTTTTTATTTATAACCATGTAATTTATATTACATATAAATAGAAATTTAAAAATATGATACAGATGAAATAAACATTTTAAGTGCTTTGCTAATCATGATGATTTAACATAATCATTAATTAACATCTACAAGGACATAATAGTCACAATGAGTTTCTCTGTTTACAAGTGGATGTTGGGACGCCTGGGTGGCTCAGTTGGTTAAGCAGCTGCCTTCGGCTCAGGTCATGATCCCAGCGTCTTGGGATCGAGTCCCACATCGGGCTCCTTGCTCCGCAGGGAGCCTGCTTCTCCCTCTGCCTCTGTCTGCCATTCTGTCTGCCTGTGCTTGCTCTCTCTCTCTCTCTGATAAATAAAATCTTTAAAAAAAAAAAAAAAACAAGTGGATGTAAAGCTATCATTTCAACCACTCTTGTTACTTTCTGAGTTTTTGGTTTTTGTCAACTTTTGGTCACTTGTAATTAGACTGACAATGTTTCTTCCTCTTCATGTCTCTGACAGAGAGCCTGCATGTGTGTATGCCTGTGTGTGGGGCTGTGTACGTATGTGTGGAAGGTATTGTCAGCTATGCTGTTTTCTTATTTGCTTAAGCTGTTCTTATTAGAATTCTCTTCATTCTGCTTCTATGCAGAAAAACTTTGAAGTTACTTGTCCAATCACAAAATTTAGATTAGATAAAACGAGGTAATATAAACCATAAATCTGCTCATCTGAGCGTATCTGAACCCAAAAGGTGGCAAATCACAGAAAGCGACTGGCCTTCCCTCCTTTCTACCTAGCCATCTTTATACAAAGCGGGGCAACAGAGCCGCATCTCACCCAAGGGCCAGAAGAGGGCGCCAGAAGCTGCCCTATAGTCTACACTGTCCTAGTAGGCTTAATAGGCCAATTTGTATGTAAAAAAACTACCTCTGTGAGTCAGCCTGCGTGGTCATTGCTGGATTCAATCTTTACCTGTTTCTAAATCCATGCTCCTTCCCACTCAGCCTTCTCTGATCACCGAAGCTGAGATTCTCCCTTTACAGACATGTGGTGGCGGTTAGACTCTCTTGAGGGACGTTCCTACTCATGGCTTCATATATCTGCATGGGGATTTTCAGGTTTCGTAACCCTGTCACATACACTACCTCATTTGCTTTTTACAGTAATCCTCTCAGATTGCCAGATGTGAATTATGTCCATTTGATATACACGGACACTGAAACTCAGGGAACCTATTGACTTGCTGACCCCAGGCACATAACCACTCAGTAGCAGAGGCTGAAAAAACCCCCAGAACCCTGGCCTCCCAATTAAGGAGATTTCACAAAACCCTACCACCCAACTTCCATATGCATGCACCTTGAAGACATAGCTCTCTCATCACGTCCAAAGTGCTTTGATCAGCATTCCGTCAGCACTTTCTGTGCCTACATTCCTTTAGCAAGTAAATTACCAGATAGTTTAGCTGTTTCACATTTTGAAGTTATTATGATAACCTTAGTAAATATATATTTGTATATATTTTGCAATTAACATTCCAGTACGAAGAGGACCAGATACTCATAAGGTCCACAAACATTTCTAAGCACTGACAACAGATTGCTTAGTTTACTTGGCATGCCTCTCTTCTGAAAATAAAACTTTTAGGTTTTATCACGTTTCTTCACTTGACAGGTTACTTTACGATGTCTAAGGAAATAAAATACTAATAACAACTCTTTAAAAAAGATTATTCCATCTATTCACTTGACAGAGCTCGATCCCAGGACCCTGGGATCAGGACCCGAGCCGAAGGCAAGTCGAAGGCAGCCGCTTAACTGACTGAGCCACCGAGGCACCCCAACAACAGCTTTTTAAAAAAGATTTTACTTATTTACTTGCCAGGGAGAGGAAGAGAGAGAGAGAGACTGAGCAAGTGGGGGGAGTGGCAGGAAGAAGGAGAAGCAGGCTCCCTGCTAAACAAGGAGTTTGATGTTGAAATCATGACCTGAACCAAGGGCAGAGGCTTAACGGACTGAGCCACCCAGGCATCCCTAATAACAACTTTTGTGGAAACTTGGTTTTACCTTGTTCCTTCCTCTCTTAGAAGAGAAGGCACAAGCAGTAATGAATGTGTAATGTCTAGTGACAGTGGAGAACAAAATCAGTCGCCAAGAAGAGGCTGGACAAAAGCAATCAAGACTCTCATTTCAACTAAGATGTTGTCAGGGAGTCCAAGCAAACTAAGACGACTTCTCAGAAGACCAAAAATAAGAGAAGGATTCTAAATGTAGGTGTTTACCTATTCAAAGGGAAGGAAGGACAGGAAGATGCCTCCACAAACTTTCCAAATAGTTATAACAGGTTATATTTTTTACTAACCACATGACTAAAATACCACACTGTGTAAACATCTCACATTTCCCTCTGTCTGCAGCTTGTGACAGCGAGGGCCCTGGAGCTTCCCAGGAGCTTGCCCTTCTAACCCCAAGTGCTGCCATGGGATTTGTGCAAACGAAGGCTCTCCGTGAGTGTCTGTGGTGGGTTGGGGGCGCGGGCGGGTGAATGCAGTCTGATGCAGGGCAGTGTAAGGTGAGAACTTCACCCCCAGGACTGCTTGTCCAAACACCCTGGTGAACGAAGGGCAGAAGTAACGGCTGGGGGCTAGAACATGAATAAGTGGCAGGCTCTGTGCTAGACCCCGACACGCTTTATGCCATTCAGGTAACACTACCATGAGGTGGAGATCAGTGTTTGCCACCGCACAGAAGAGGAAATCCTTTCGGACAGGTGTAGTAACTTTCCTCACACTTAAGAACTTGCTAAAATTAGAACCCAGGTTAGTCGCATTTCCCACCACCCTTTCCTTCGCTGAGGTCAGCACTCCACTCTGCTCCCGCGGGGCTTCGTTAACACACCAAAGCAGGTAATTACCCGCGGCACCTGCCGAGCACCTGCGCGCTCCCGGCTGGCACCACACCAGCGCCCCCAGCAGGAGGCAACTCCTCGTTCACCCGGAGGCCACCAGGGTCCCCGCACAAACGGGGACCCCAGAGCCCACCTGCCTTTGCGCGCCACCCCGAGGACCCGAAAGCCCAGCCCCGCGTCTCACCCCAGGCGTCCGGCAGTGCGAGCAGCACCAGAACCGCCAGGAGGGCTCCTCGCGAGCCGGAGAGAGGGGGCTCCGGCGGCCCGAGAGGCTGCAGGCTGCTCCGAGAAGACGCTGCCATCCTCCGCAGGACCTCGAGGAAGTAGGTGCGACCTCGAAGGCAAGCGCAGGGAGCGAGGCGAAGAGGTGAGACAACGCACTCCGCTCCCAGAGTCTAGGGAGTGCAGCGGGGAGGCCGGGACGGAAGCCTTTGACCGCAGCTTCCCCTTAATGGGCGAGGTCTTGTTTACTCCTCATTTGCATTGTTTCCAGCGAACCTGGCTCTCACCGACCACCTTAGAGACGCATCTACAGGAGCAAAACTTGGCGATGCTTCAGCTCCTTGATGCAGTCCGCGCGGAGGATGGGCGGCCCCGGCTAAAGGCGGTGATTCTCCCAGCCCGGCTTTCACACGCCCGGGCGTGGCTTTTCCCCTTTGCAAGAATCCGCGTGGGTAGGTCAGAGGACGAAATGCCAGCTCTCTGTGTTAGAGCCACAATTTTGGACAAATATGTGCAGTGTACGGGAAATATGAAGAACCATTTCCTTTATGTTGAATTGAGATATACCAAGCCATTGAAAAAACAATTTTTAAACAATGACTTAATCAGATTTGCATTTTTAAAATACAGTTGTCTATACTGCGGAGAGACTGGATTGGAATAAGGCAACAGGGAATGGGGCTGACCAGCCGGGAGGTTTTGCTATCATCCAGGTGAAATATGACCGTGGCCTTGACCAGAGATTAAGTGGGCAATTAAGACATCAGAGACAGAATCCACAAAACTTATTCATGCGTTGGATTTTGGTTACTCCCTTTCTTAACGTGAGTGGTGAGGAAAAGAAAGGAAGCAGCAGTGAGCCTCAGCATTCAAAATGAATGATGGTGCGATTTATTGATATAAAATGTGGGGGACAAATTTGGAGCAGGGAGTTAAGCATTCAAAGACCAGAGAAATGAGAGTGTGTGGTAGGCTGAATAATGGCCCCCGAACTCGTCCAGCTCCTAATTCCCAGCCCAGTGACTACATCATCTTCCGTTGCAAGAGTAGTTTTGCAGTTGTGATTGAATTAGGATTTTTAAAAGAGATTTTATTTATTTATTTGACAGAGATCACAGGTAGGCAGAGAAGCAGGCAGAGAGAGAGGAGGAAACAGGCTCCCTTCTGAGCATAGAGCCTGATGTGGGGCTCCATCCCATGCGGGGCTTGATCCCAGGACCCTGGGATCATGACCTGAACCAAACGAAGGCAGAGGCTTTAACCCACTGAGCCACCCAGGCGCCCCTAGAATTTTGAGATGGGAGATGATCCTGGATTATCCCAGTAGGCAGTGTAATCACAGGGGGCCTTATGGAGGAGACAATAGATAGAGCAGGAGAAGGTTGTAACTGAAGGAGAAATTAGGACCTCGCTGCCATGAGCCAAGGAATTATATCCACCTCTACAAGCTAGAAGAGGCAAGGGACAGATTCTCCCCTGGAGCTTTCAGAATGAACCAGACCTGCCAAAACCTGTTTTAGCCTTGTAAGATTCATTTTGGACTTGTGACCTCCAGGCTTGGAACAGAATAAATCTGAATAATATTCCATTGTGTAAATATACCACATGAATGGATATTCTTTATCCATTCATCTGTTGAAGGGCTAACTGGCAATAATAATGATAATAATAATAAAAAGAATAAATCTTCATCGTTTCTGGCTACAAGGTAACTTGCTACAGTAGGAAACATATGAAAGAGAGAAGGTAACCTGACCAAGGGAGAGTGTCAAAGGCTCTTTTTTTCTTTTTTAACTGAGAAAGACTTGGGCTTGAGACAGACAGAGTTTTAGTGGGAGCTAGGGAGGCATAGGAACATTCTAGGAAAAGATTGGGAATATAGTTTGTGGATTATGAAACTGGACTTCCAGAAAAGCCAAAAAATAGGCCCTTTGGAAATGGGTGGAAGAGAGTCAAAATCTCAGGAACTGATGGTACTATTAAGTGAGAACATGTAGAATAAATGATTAAAAAATCAGGACAGAAGCATTTGCATGTGGTTCATGGTTTTTAATATTTTTGTGTATGGTGGACCCCTCTGCTTCTTTGGTCAAGCCTATGGACCCCTTCTCAGAATTAATTTTTCAATGTGTAAAATAGAGTACCTAGGATTACAAAGGAAACTGGTATACTGAAGTTTAGTTCTAGCCATGAACCTTTGGAGGTCTGCAGCCTCTAAGATAAGGACCCCAGATTTAAAAGTTAGATAAAACAAGAGTCCGTTGTTTGTAAAGTAAGAGTTGGAATGAGTTGTGTGGAGAGTGGAGTAATTGCAAATGTCACGTGCTGTATTGAGCGGAGGAAGGGAAGGAGTGGGAAAGTATAATAGCAGATATTTTGGTAAACATGTTAGCCCTTTAGCTAACATGCATAGCTATGATTCATGGCATAGCTATGATTCATGGTGGGGAAAAGATGCTCAAGGTAGAGAACTACTCTCCCTCTTCTCAGTGTGGCTTCCCTAATGGAGACCCCCATACACACAGTCCAGCAAATGTATACCACTGAGTGTGAATAGCCCAGCTCACACATTCTAGAATATGGTTTTACTTCATTTATCCCTGTACTCAAGTCTCAGCTCCTATCCTCACCAGTTGAATAAGGGGAATGCCCTAAAAGCTAGGTATGTTTCTCATTTTCCAGCAGTTTCCATGGGGCTCTCTCCCAACACTCTATTGCAAGAAATATTTATTTTGATCCTTGTCACATCTCCTCTTTAATTTATCCAATACCAAGCTCTCAAGAATCTGATACCATCCTTTTAAATGAGTCTCCACAGAGCAATGGAAGGAGATGCCAGAGCATAATAGGCTGAGCAAAAGGGAATAGAAGATCCAACTCCCCAGCCTCACATCACAGGCTATCAGAACACACACTCATTATCACTTTTTGCACGGATATCCTGACATTTGCTTTCTCCCCTCATTCCTTGAAATTCTAGTTTCCACCTCACAACAACCTTCTCTGCTCTTACCCCTGTCACAGTCCCCAGACTCACAGAAGTTAAGAAAATTACACAGGCTGGAGATGGGTATTTGGGTGAGTGACAGTGGGGGGGGGGAGAGTGGAGGTTGAGTTAAGTTATCCGATGATGTTTTCATCATCTGCTAAGAGAAGGAAGGAGAATAGAGATGAATGTAAGATGGAGTAGATGGCTTGAGGTGAACAAACAGATTAATTTAGAGGAATGAAAACAGTTCTGATTATGAATGAATAAAAGATACTGAACAGCATCCCAATTCTGGGTATGTATCCAAAAGGATTGAAAGCAATGTCATGAAGAGCTATTTGCACAACACTGTTCATAGCAGCATTTTGCACAAGAGCTGGAAAGTGCAAACAGTCCACATATCCATTGATAGATGAGTGAACTGAATGTGGTCTATACATACAGTAAAGTATTATCCAGCCTGAAAAAAAAAAAATTCTTCCACAGGCTTCAGTATGAAGAAACCTTGAGGACATTAGGCTAAGTGGTATAAACCAGTCACAGAAGGACACTGTATGATTCCACATATATGAGCTATTTAAAGTAGTCAAGTTCATAGAGACAGGAAGTAGAATGGCGGCTGCTGGTTGAGGGCTGGAGGGAGTGGGGAATGTAGAGTTAGTGTTTAATGGATATAGCATTTCAACTTTTTAAGATGAAAAAGTTCTGGAAATCTGTTGGACAACAATGTGAATATACCTAACGCTTTTGAACTGTACACTTAACCATTTTTTAAGATGGTAAATTTTATGTTCTGTATATATTTTAAAAACTCAAAGATGCCAAACAGAATAGTCTAGGAGAAGATGGTGAGAGAAATTTATGGTAGCCAGTGAGCAAGATTTTATTTTCTCAATAGTATAAATGGTAGACCAAGGAAAATTGGCATTTGGATTTTGACAGTGGTGGAGAAGGGCTGGGAAAAGGTGTTGGGTGGACAGATAGAAAAGAAAAACTTGGTGATGAGGGAACTGAGTTTGTGGGTTGAGAACTGGCTGAAACAACGAAGTGGTGAGATCCAGAATGCATAAATGTTAAATGAGGAACTCTAAAACCCCTCACTAAATGGAACTGAAATAAAAACATAGAAGTTAAAACCCTAAGAATTCATGCACTGTAGCAGAAAAAAATCACATAAGGCAAGTGTTTTGTTAAGAGATAAAATTTATTTGAGTCACTGCTATACAGATTTTTAAAGGAACCAAAGCTCTGATAGAACTGCCAAAGAAGTCTCCAAAGCCTGCATCTGTACACCAAAACTGTACAATTAAAACTTGACTCTCATAATGGAAAAAAATGTGCAAATTATAATTACTGATTAGGGAAAAGGCAATGTATATATTGTGGGGGGAAAAAACCTGTCAAACCAAGTGGAAATGAAAGAGAAATATTCAGCCATATGAGAGCAAGATGCTATGATTAAAATAAAATTAGACTTCTCAACGAAAGTATTTCATAACAACATGAAATATTCTCTACTTGGCTTAAATGATTAAAACCACACTACAACCAGAAGTGTGTGATAACAGTAAGTATACTGATTGCATAAGAAGAGTGGAGATAGAGGACAGCTTTCTAGCGCCTTCCTTAAAATGGTGTTATTTTGGAGTTACGGGTTTATAGCTATAGCCTGATGTCAGGCATATTGTGGGTGAGGCTTCAGAAAGTCCTTGAAGAGCATGTGGCGGTGAAACTGGGCTCCCATCTTTACTATCAAGTGAACTTTCTTTATTCTGCTTGAGAATAACTGCATTTGGGAAATTATAGTTATGAAGTCATTTCACTGATGCTGAGGCCATACGCCTAGACTTGCTGAGATGAAAACGGTTTCTTCCCAACCAATGTTCCAAACAAGAAGGCACACTGAAAGAGAGAGTTTCTGTTCAGGAGGCAGCACGAAGGGCAGGGGTGTAACTCAAAGTTTAAATAATGACAGTGTTCACCTTCTCTATGTACCAACTCTAAGTGCCATAACCAATAGAGCATTGAGCCTCTTAGAAGATATATTTTTTTAAGGAGGCCCCTTTCTTCAGATAACATGATCTGAAGCAAATAATAAAGTTTATATTGATAAATACAAAGAATAATAAATGAGGGAGAAATCGAAGCAAGAGTTGCATTCTAACTCGTGCATTCATTCAACAAGTATTTAAGTACTAGCATTATTTTGGACGCCCCCGTGGTTTGGGTTTATCCATCACTCTGGCCTGGTCTCCCCTGTTCTCTTTTGTTTTTCTATAACTCCCCAGCACCAGGCGATCTTTTCTTCCTCAGCAACCACAGCAGTTTTTCTGTATCTTGTTTGTGGTAATTATTCTTACACTATGACATGTAGTGTCTTTTTTTCTGTATCAAATTAAGTTCCAGGAGGACAGAGGTGGTATCTTTATACTTTATAGACTATGTAAGAGAAAGCAGTTTGAAGACAGATTTGAGCTTGAATTCAAACCTTTGACTATTACTGATTCTGACACTGTGGCCAATAGGTTAGCTTTGGTTCTCATCTTGGATGTCATATGCTCACCTTGGGCTAATTCCTTTCACTGCGGTAATGAGGGCCGACGCAAGGCAGGAGGGAGGCTCAGCACAATGCCTGGGCATGGCAGACCTCCAAATGCTCACCACCACTCCTCCTGGGGACATCAG
Source organism: Mustela lutreola (assembly GCF_030435805.1). Taxonomy (NCBI): domain Eukaryota; kingdom Metazoa; phylum Chordata; class Mammalia; order Carnivora; family Mustelidae; genus Mustela; species Mustela lutreola. Next base: position 42,485,664 of record NC_081303.1, read on the forward strand.
GGGACCCTTCATGTTGTCAGTCCTGTTTTCTATACTCCTCATCATTCAGTTTTCAACCCCCATGGTGACTCTTTAGTGCCCTCTCCTTTCTCCTTAAATCCCTACCATCTCCTTTCCCAATCTTCCTTTCAGGTGACTGTTTTGCTTTCTAGACACTGAGCAAACAGGGTGGTCAGAAGAGAACCTTCTTCACATGCCTTTGCCATAACGGCTTCCCCCTGCCTTTGTCTATGCCCGCATCTTCTGCCTTCTCTCCTGTTAGGGAGGCCACACTCTGATCTAAGCTCTGCCTCTCCAGCTGGAGCATTTGATCCCCTCCGTTCTTGCCTACCCAGATGTTGCTCCAGCAATTCTTCCTTTTCCTTCCTGTCATCATTCCTCACTTCCTAGTAGATCATTCTCATCAGCGTATGGAAATGGTGGCCTGACTGCGGATTCTCCATTTTTAATGGATAGTTCTTTTGACCTTACTTGTTAGTCTTGCCATCTGTTCCCTTTTCCATACCTCTTTGTAGAAAACCTCCTTGAAAGAGGAGTCTATAGTTGAGATCGCTAATTTATCTCCTTTCATTCTCTCTTAAGCTGACTTCAATCAGGAGTTTGCCTCCTTACTATTCACCGGAATCATTCTTGTCAAGTTCACCAACAAATCCTGAGCTGCTAAACACAGTGGTCAGTGTTCACTACTGCTCTTGGTCCATCAGCAGCATTTGACAGAGTTGATCACTCCCACCTCCTTAAACGTCATCCTTCACATGACTTCTACCACACCATACTCTTGGATGCTTCCCCTATATCAGAGCCTGCTTCTTCACCCCTTGGTTGGTTCCTTCTCAGACTCTCATGTCTTCTGATGTGGAAGGACCCAAGGCCTGGCACATGGACCTTTTCCCTAACCCTTCTCATCCTCTTGTTCATCTTATTTGATCTCATTATTACATGCATCCATATGCTGAGAAAGCCCATATCTATGTCCTAAGATCCATTCTCTGAAATAGACTTGTATACCCAACTACCTTCTTGATACTTCTCCTTGGATAGCTATTAGATATCTCATTTCTAACATCTCCAAAGTGAAACTTGTTTTTTTCTCCCTAATCTTGCCTTTTCACATTGTCAGTCATCATAATTAATCATGATTCTATCCTTCCGGTCAGCAGACCAAAAAACCCTGCCATCATTACTGCTTCCTGCCTTACGACTGTCAGCAAACCTCCTGTCACTACCTTAAAGATACATGCAGAAACTGACCTCTTCTCATCAGCCTACTTGTGGCTACTCACAACTTCTTACCTAGATTATTGTGATCAAGTCTTCATTGGCTCCTGAGGTTCCACCTTGGGTTTCCTACACTCAGTTCTTTACACAGCAGTTAAGGTGATCATTCTCCTCTCTGCCTAAAACCATCCTTTGGTTTCCATCTCAGAATACACACCAAGCTCATTATAATGACCTAGCATACTCTATATGATGAACCTTGTTCTCCTCCTCCCTTTACCTCTCTGCTTTTATCCCTGCCCCTCTCTCCCTTGGTCAGTCCATACTAGGCCATACTGGTCTCCTTGCTGTGCCTCGAACACAACAGGCGCACACCACCTTATGGTCTCTGCACCTGCTGTTCTTTCTTTCTGGGCTGTTCTTCCACTACCAGTAAGGCTAACTCCTTCCTTCATCCTAGTCTTTGCTCAAATGCCATTTTATTAGTGAAGGCTTCTCTCCCAACTTCTCTAGCTCCTCCTGCTTTATTTCTCTTCAAAACACGTATCATCTTTTTAATTTTATTCTTAATTATTATGATAGGTATTTACTATTTGCTGAATGGATGAATGAATTAAAAAAACAGGGACATTAATTGGCACTATGAAGTAGATAAGTTAATAATCTCTGTGCATGATTACCAAAGATGTGTGGAACAGAACCATATATATTTAACACTATGAAAATTAGTAAATATAAATTGGAGACATTTTGACATAAAAATGAATAAAAATACTTCAACTTCATTAGATACCAATTTGTCTTCTGATTAGCTTGCTGGGTTGTATGGATCAATAGAGTATACTTCTCGTGTTTCTAAATGAAGATCTCCTTCTTTAGGGATTCGATTTGTATAATAATTGCTGGATGGAAAAAGAAAAAAAGTAAACTCTTTACTTATTGGCCATGATCACTACAAATAGGTCACAGTTGTTTGTTTTCCATAATTCCTATCACATGATAACTAAATACTTCTCATGAATAATTCATTTTGTTATCATGTAAGATAATTACTATAACCCCTATTATTTGGAAAGGCCCATAAAAATAATTTACTAGGATGCCAAGTGTCCAAGTCAGAAGCTGATACTAGGTAGCTTTACCTCAGATCCAAGACCTTCAGGGATTTAGAACCATGAGCCTCAGCTTGAAAAATAAATCAAAAAGAAGCTTTTGTTTTAGGATATGACTACAAACTTACCTTTTGGGGGACATAGTCTTCCAATCTGATTTAAAGGAAAGTTTTTATATTTGATGTTAAATTCAGAATCCTTACTTAGACTGATAGCACTAAAAGCTTGAACTAGTTTTTAAGAGGACAATTTTACTTTTACTCCTTGAAAGCCCACAAGCTTTACTGTGCTTCTAAAACCACTTAGCCAAAATGAGCAAGAGAAAATAAAATGCAATTACACTATTATGTAGAACTCTGAAATAAGGTATTACAAAATTACTGAAGAAGAAAGATTTCTGCTAAGGGTACTTAGAGTATGTTGCTCATATATATTTAAAAGGTCAGCTTATAGGTAGGTTATAAGCAGTGTGCATTAAGAGTGGTGTCTCCCAAATGTTTGGGTGGCTTTTAGACATATATTGTTACTTAGACAAATTTTTCAGTGACTCTCATCTCATTTATAGAGAGTATTTAAGGCGGCTCAAGTATCTATATCAACTATCAGAAAACAAATTGAAATCAGTTACAAACTGGAAATAAAATGAGTAAGTAAAGCTTAGGAATGTACCTTAACATACATGTTTAGTTTGTATCAATGGAGGCAATTAAATATAGTACTTGATATAATCCTATTTGTAAACTTAATAATCTGCCAAGAACATCAAATTATTTGAGCTCCTAGGCATTCCTAAAGTTTGCCAGTTTCCTACATGTGTATGCCTTTGACAACAAACTTAGTAGCATAAAGGAAAGAGATAGAGACCACATTTTCTATTTATTTAAATTTTTAGTAACTTAGCTAAAATTATCTTCTGACTTCCTGTGAGGAAACCCATGTAAATGGCATCCCTTTTTTCTTAAGACCCTCTTCTTCCTTGAATTCTATGAAAATCCTCCTTCTGAATTCTCCTCCTACCTCTGACTATTCCTTCCCTCTCCTCTCTTTTAAGCATTACTGTCCTTCTGAGAACTGTTCTCATCCCTATTTTTACCTTTTTTGTTTCTTGGTCCCAAGGCTTCAAATGTGAGTTAAATATTGCCTACCTGAGCCCAGGCTCCCCTCCTGAGTCCTACATCATGGGTGCCCCAAAGTAAGAGGGCAGAACTGAACTCATCTTTCTCTACAAAACTGTCCCTCTCCTCTTTTTGGTGTACCACCGGCTCCACTCCACACAAGTCATTCCACTCTTCTTAATAGGGACGATACCTCTTGATCCCCATCACTGCTGCTTTGTTGAAAGCGCAGTCCTGCCCCTCCTCTTGAAAATACCTATCTAGACATATTATTACTTTGCTTAAGATCCTACAGGACAAACACCAACTCCTTGTCGTGGCATACAAGGTTTTGATGATCTAGCTCCTACCCATCTTTCTAGATTCCCCAGTGACTGTTAAATGAAACATTAGTTCCATGGGATGTGAATGCATTATAGGAGAAAAAGAGTTCTGTGGTCCAATTAGCTTGGGGAACTCTGGTTTAAAAATAAAACCAAACATCTTTCTTTATTGTAGGACTTTAAATACACTCTTGGTCACTGTGAATCTTCATTAGAAAAATACTGCATGTAGTACTTCCCAATCTTATTTGCTCACAAAACACCCTTTTTTCCTGAAGTCTTTCACAAAACGAGGGTTATATGGTACATCTTTTTGTCAACACTACAGTCTAAAGCATATTATGAGTGTAGACCCTTCTAAGACCATTGTATTACAAGAACTACATAAGCAATCTGATGTAACTGTGATGGCCCTGTGAATTGAGGTGCCCAGGTCTGGCGGGCTTAGAACAAACCCCTCAGGTTCACAGGTGTCATCATTACATAGTTTCAATGTAACCCCTTCCTGTATAATGTCTACACCAGGTGTTTTACAACTGTGAACAATGTGCCAGATGGCACTGATGGCACAAGCCAGGTGACCTGGCATGTTAAAGTAATTTTGCTGGCATTTATGGGTGACCTGTTTGGGGTGAGATGACTTGGTCACCTCCCACTGGAAGTTACCTGAGACTTGGTAAAACTTCACCTAATCATCTCCCTAACACTAGCTTGTATAGAGAGATTCAAGAACCTGCACATACAGAACATTCCCAGGTTGATTCCTGATGGTCTCATTTGCTAAAATGGCATCCTTTGCACTTATCAGAATGTTCTGACACAGGATTTATGGGTCGGAAGGGTCTTTTATGCCATCCCTACACCCAAATCTCTACCACCCTCTCCTACAGTCACCATCATATACAATTACATCAAATTGCTTACATAGTTCCTATAATACCTGATGGAAAGACAAGCCTTTGGGTCTTCACTAAAACTGCTCCTTCCACTTGGAATACTTTTTTCTCCTTGTCCACAGTATCTTGAAGCTTGCTTGAGATATTTCCTTCACTACAGAAGTTTTTTTCTGATCAAAATTCCCCATTACTTGAGCACTTGCTTTGTGTACCCACCAAATACCACATGACCTACTATGGCAATATTACTTTGTATATTAAAATGTTTAAAAAATTAATGTTTGGGGCACCTGGGTGGCTCAGTCTTTAAGTGTCTGCCTTTGGCTTGGGTCATGATCCCGAGGTCCTGGGATCGAGCCCCATGTCAGGGTTCCTGCTCAGTGAGGAGCCTGTGTCTCTCTCTTCCTCTGCCCCTCCCCTCCTTGTGGGGGGTGTGTGTGTGTGTAAAATAAGTAAATAAAATAAAATAAATAAATAATTTTAAAAATGAATGTTAAAAATAGAAATATATATCTTATTTCTGCATAATAAAACACAATATAACAAAGCATAGAAACCTAGTAATATACTTAAGTAGTCATGAAAACAACAACCAAGTGAGAGAAAAGATTATTTCAAAAATAGAAAGGCCTCAGATGTTTCTGAATGGAACACATTACAGAAAAGATGTCAGTTTTGCACAGACTAATCTATAGACTTAAATGCAATCACAACATATGTTTTTTGGAAATGCCAAATGATTTTAAAAGATAACCTGGTTAGAACAAACAGAAGAGAATAGAAAGGAAAATCCTAAACAATTACAGCAAAGGAATTCTTGACCTACTATATAGTATGACTGTAGAAAGCTATATTAATTGAACATAAAGTAATTTGTGATGAAAGGAGAAATCAGTACAGCAGGAAGAGAAGTCCAGAAACACAACATATCAAAATATATTGATTATTTGACATATGGTCAAATTAGGACAAACTTCTTAGAAAGTCATTTGGCAATATTGATTAGGCATCTTAAATGCTCATACTCTTACCCTTAGTAATTCTAGAAATGGTACAGAAATAAGTAGATATAGAAAAAAAGTTTATTCAACGGTGTTTCTTGTACCTTTATTATCAAAATTAATGTGGAAGCAACCCATAATTTTCATGATACAGAAATACATAGAACAATATACTATTATATAACTAAAAAGAAAACATAAAGATATAAAAGATGAAGCCAAATTTTAAAAAATCAAAGCAGGGGACTGTCATTTCAAAATTCCAGTCAAAAAGAGAAAAAAGATAAAGAATATTTAAGATCAGATAAGAATATGCCAAAACACTTGCAGTTGTTACCACTGGGATTTTTAAGTTTTCAATTTTCTAGATTTTTAAAATATATGTCATCCAAATAAACATCATTCAAAAAAAATAAGTGCTTAATATTTTTAAAGTTCTCACAGAGGGGGCTTCCTTCTATATGGCACAATACTTCTTACTCTACACTATAACGTTCATGTTATATGACTTGTACTTCTGAGTTTAGTTTCAGGCAAGTAACCAAACCTTTTGTGCCCTTTGGTCAAGCATGCATCGAACTTACCGTTCTCTGTATTTTAATATTGTGCATAAGGTGACACCAATCAAGAATACAAGAAGTACTGAACCTGCAGAAAGACCTAGAAATCAAAACAGCAAGAATCAAATGCCAGAAAATTGGGCCCTATATTCCTTTGAAGTGATTGTGGGGCTATTGCCAATGGTGGGGAAATTGTTATGGGACTTTATCCTTATCCTTTGTTAGCCATATAAATGTTACATTCCTCAATAATCATACTTGGGCTTAAGTTTTTTCTGATTCAGTCCAGTCCACATTTAATCTAAAGCACCAAGCATTTGATCACAGGGGCTGCAGTCAAATTTCTCTTGAGCTTTTCTTTCCCTTTCAGTTTTATTAATAATATTCTCATTACTGGGGTGATAGTAGGAGCTCAGGACACAAGGATCCCACGACTTGGCATAACAACATTTAACTCTCAGCTGGAAAATATATTTTGTTGCAGAATAAGATAGCTTATTTGATAGTACCAAATCATGCAAAAGACCAAAAGTTAACATAAACTCAATTGAAAAGCTAGAAGTAAAAAAGAAAAAAGAAAAACTGGAAGTAGCTGGCTTTTTAAATAATTTATTCAACTCTATCCAAAAGTGTCTGTCTGTAATATGAAGAGAGCCTTAGATATAAATATTAAAAGAGCCTTCATATTAAAAGAGCCTTAAGATAACAAAATGATAATTTCTTAGGAGTTAAAGTGAAAAGGAAAAATAAGAGACAGGATATAAGGCCTCAAATTTGATATATATGTTTTTTATAAAACATCATTAGAAAATTAATTCAAATATTTAAGAAAACTTACCACTAAGAAGAGGAGCAAGTGAGGCTAAGGAGAACGCAAAATCACAAAAATATTAGTCTAGTTGCATATTTCAGTGCAGCCCAAAGTCCCACGGTAATATCCCTAAAGACAACACTCAGCTTCTTTCTCTCAGAATCTCCTTAAAAAGATGTATTGAGGCCCTGGATTGCATGCACTTTTCCTTCATTCTATTATGTAACAATTCACTGGACATTTAAAAAAAATAACACTGTTAAGTTGGGGTAGTTCAGGAATGAAAAACGCCAATACACGCAACTTTACAATCAGAGATTTCTCAGGTTAGAATGCAAGTAGTAACTGTTACAGCAGGTTGTTCACCATATTTTTTGGAGGTCCCTGTCAAATTGGTAAGTACTTATAAATAATCAAGTTTCAGCAATGGAAATCTCAGCAATGACCCCCTTCCAAATGTAAGATTAATAGCGCGGCACCTCGTGAGTTAGTACTCCTCTCTATTTTCTTTTTTTATTTCCCCAATCCTCAGAAAGTTTTGCTTTTTCTAGAATAAACCACTAACTTCAAATGAGTCCATTACTGTAGCACTCGTCACAGACCCACATCAGTTTAAAACCTAACACTGACAGATACTCCTAGCTCTCTTCTCTCCAGGGAGACAAGTATGAGCAGGGAAGACTTTCGCAGTTACCTGGTGATTTGCAGACAGCCAGGGGTGGGTTCCATCCCTGATCGTCCTGACACTGGCTCTGGGGACTGCCTTCCAGGGTATACCCCTCTTCACACTCCAGAGTGACGACTGCACCATACTGATACATTTTCCCAGGCTCCAGACCCTTCTGGATTCCATTCATATACTCTGGGGAGCTACAGTTTACCTCTGAAATGAAAGGAAGCAAATTGAAGCCGGGCCATATTTTAGCCTTTTCTCAAGGAAGTAGATACTTCCCTGAATGGAAAGGCTTAGGAAACCAATTTGGTTCATTCTCAGTAAGGAAAGCCTCGCTGTGATAACACAAAAGGACATTCTAGGCAGATTCCTTCTGTGACAACCGTCCATCTCAATTAGCTCTAGGTAATTTAAGCCAGACTTTCCTTCTCTGTGCTTTAGTTTCTAAACTAACAGTGTCGGATAATTTTAACAGCCTCTTAGAGAGTGGGTTATATTAAGAATTCTGAATGACTGTCTCATCTGCTCTACTATAACTATCCATAGATGAACGTACTTCCTCATTTATTTCTTTCGTCTCGAAGCACAGGAGGCAATAGTGGGAGGTTTTTCGATTTGAATCATGACTCTAGGATGTCCCCCACTGTGTGACTTTGGGTAGGTTACGGATCTCTCCGTGCTACAGAGACCTCATCTGTCATATAGGAATAATAACGGCACCAACTTCATCTGGTTCTCAAGAAGATTAATGAGACAATGCATGTAAAATATGTACTGATTTTGGCTTTTGGTAAAAAGTGCTTGATGAATATTGGATATTAACTTGCTACCCCTATTTCATAGGCACTATGTTAAAGAAAATGAAATTCTGAAGCCTTTATTAAAAAAAATACCCATAATTCCACCACCACTTAGAGAAAATACACTGACAAGATCATTGTGCTTTTTATCAGTATTTTGTCAAATGCACACTTAATGTAACTACAGCCACAGGTAAATTCAACCTGCATTTTAGTTGTTTAATTTGTATAAGTACTTCATTTTTCTATATTTAAAGGGCTACGTAAGTGATCACTCCTCAGATAAGCTACACCCCAAGTCATTTTTTCTTATTTTGTGGTAGACTAATTAATGTATTCATCTAATTGAATCAATCCAATTAAATGCATTTAATTAAAGGATCCAATTAGTACATTTATTTGGCTCTTTTAAGTTGAAAGTACCTAACTCACTATCTATTTGGGAGAAACTTGATTTAAAAACAGGAGAATAATAGACACCACACCTTTACAATAAGGGGCAGATTGGCTCCAGGTTCCCTCATGTGTGCAAAGAAGGAGTGCCTCTCCCACAAGCAGGTAGCCTTGGTCACAGCTGTACAGGACTGACATTCCAGGAGAGAATCGAGCTATATCTCCACCAGTATGATTTCCATTGGGTATCTTAAGTGGAGGCTGACATCCTAAGAAAGCTTAGACATCAATAAAAAAGGATCTTTAATTTAGCACAGAGGAACATATAACCAACACTATCTGTGGGTGATAGCAATACTGAAAGAAGGTAGGAAACAAGCTAACTAATTGGTATCCAGAAATACTCATTCCACACAAATTTGCATTGCCTCCATATTTCGTATGGGAGCTGAAGAACAATGTCAAAAGTAACATAATGAAATGTCAATGGCCGTGGCCCACGATTGTAATCTATCAGCTAATAGTATTTTTTTCTTTTCTCTTAAGATAGCAAAGAGTCTGTGGTTTAAGGGTCTCACACTCCAATGCCTTCAAGAACCAGAAAGTGAAGCCACCAAATATGACAAACCAGAGACCATCCGTCCTAAAAATGGCTGCCATTGCCTGGTTCAAGATATAGGTGTCTTGCAGGAAAACAAAGGGGGTCCCTCGCTGTATTACATATTCACTGTTTATCTTGAGCTATGCAGATTCACTTCAGATGGGCTTCACTTAGGGTGAGGTGGGTTTGACTTAGGATGAGACTACTGTGCCAGCCAAAGAAAGCCATTCTGGTAAGCTGAATTCAGTTCTTGGGGCACCAGTTGGCAGCCTCTGTTATAGATAGTTACCGACAAGAATAAAACTGCCAAATGATAAGTAAAATGACAAGAAAGACAAATCGATGGGTTTGAAGGCCAACATTCCCCTCTGAAAACCCAAAGCTCTCTTTTTGACTGGTTTCACAGCCTTAAATATCCAATTATCAAGCAATATTATTGCCAAACACTTGCCCTCCCAAAAGTATGGTTTTTTTTTTAACTTCTAAATTAGTAAAAAGAATAAATATTAGAGACTCCATAAATTTGGAAGTTAACCATTATCTTCTCAAGTACTTTTGCTCAACACTCCTAGAAAGGGAAAGGAAAATAAAATCAGATGAGTGGACAAGGAAGGTATCTTGTAAAACAATGTGATTGCCTTTTACATGTTTTCTGTAGTTTGAATGGTCAATGCAGATTCAAAGCCCTTTTTCTTCATTCTGGGCAACACCCCATATTATATTCCTTAGAGTATCTTACCTTTTTTTTTTTTTTTTAATTTATTTATTTATTTGACAGAGAGAGGGAGGGAGCACAAGCAGGGGGAGTGGCAGGCAGAGGGAGAAGGAGAAGCAGGCTCCCCGCAGAACAGGAGAAACCCAATGTGGGACTTGAACCCAGGACCCTGGGATCATGACCTGAGCTGAAGGCAGTTGCTTAACCAACTGAGCCACCCAGATGCCCTATCTTACCCTTTTTGATACAAGTCGGTACACCTGGCACCCATTTGTTATTGGTATGACATTTAATCACGTGACTGCCGTTCATGATGAAGCCAGGATTGCAGGCGACATATATTGTATCATTGTGGGAATATGAAGAACGAGTTTTGTTGAGCTGGTACCCATGTTTGACTTCTGGGCTAGGGCAGTGAATTACAGGAGGAGATTTTAAGCACTTTGGGAGAGGTTCAGTCCAAGATCCATGTCCATCAGAATCACTTAGGCATCGTATATTTTTCTCTCCCAAAAGAGAGAATCCTTGGTCACATTCATAAGAGACTTCATTTCCATATAGAAAGGGTTCTGCCATCACGCCCCTGGGCCTTCCATTGTCAATCGTGGGTGGAGGCTGACAGTGAATTACTGCAGAAGAGATTTAGGAAATTCTGCTTCAGCTAGCACACCAAGGTGGACAGTCTTCAGTCAGGCAAAAAAGAAACTAAGCAACTGCACGTATGACACGTAACCATACAATAATTTAGATTTTTTGAACCCAGATGATGCTTCATTTAAAACAGTGTTATTAAATTCTCTATGTGAGTAATACATATTCATTTCAAATAAATTCAGAAAACAAAGTATTAAGAAAGGAATAAATGTAGCTATGTTCCCATAAACTAGAAATATAGGCCATATATATAATTTTTTTTTCTTAAATCTTGAGCAGATGAATGGCAAATACTCAGTTCCTACTTGGTGACTTTTTTCCCCCAATGCCAGTGCTGACCAAACACAGAAAAATTTTTCTTATCTTTTGTACAATGAAATAGAATACATACATTATTGAGGTAGTTATAAGGCTAGTTCTTCAGTGATCTTCCCTCTCTAACTCCCTACTGTCCCACCAATAATTTTTTTCTAACTTACCTTTACAAAGTGGAATCTTTTGGAACCAAACCCTATTCTCAGCATCTTGACACTTCTGATAAGTATGTCCAGTCAACTGGTACCTAGAGAGAGATTATAATGCATTTCTTCTTCCCAGCATCACATCTCTATAACCTAGCTTCCTCAAACCACAGATACAGGGGCTCTTCTAAATAAGAGCTTTGGCAGACAAGAGCTAAAACTCTTGATCCTTCAAGCAAGAAGACTACTTTAGGCACAGAGTTTTCCACAGCAAAGCCATTTCCACATCAAGAAAGGACAGAAGAGAAAGATGTTAGTTAGACCTTTGGAACCCCACATTCTCTGTGAGTGTGATAATGAGGGATGTCTAGAGGGAGTCATCAAGACAAGTTGAGGACAGAATTAATGCGCGAAATGAGGTGGAGATCCCTTTTCAGAATGGACCATCTCATACTCACCCATCTTGACAGGATGTATTAACTGGTATCACATGTGAATGAATGGGAGGCTCTTGAAAATCTTCTCTCACAGGTTGACATGGTGCTTCTAGAAGAGCAAAGTTTGAATTATTTATGCATGCCTGATATCACATAGAAAAGCAACTCTGCAACTGAAAGTACCTTCACACCGAGGGGGAGAAGGACTCCAATTTCCTGAAGGCATACAGTGAATGGATTTGTTTCCCACAAGCAAGTAGCCAGGGTCACAGGTGTAGTCTACAGCCATCCCAGAGACAAAGAGGACCCTATTTCCACCTGTATGCCGACCATGATGGAGCCCAACAGGTGGCTGGCAGCCTGAAGAGAAAACTCCCCACGTAAATACCAACAACAGCAACAAAAGGAATTTATACTCAAGAACATTAAGTATACAACATCTGACAGCAGACAATCTGCATCTTTTAAACCGAAGACTATGAAGCTTTAATTACCAAATGTTTTCTGCTCTTTTGCAGGAACCAGGCACCTTTAAAAAGGTCCTCTCGAAAACCAAGAAACAGACTCTTAACTATAGAGAACAAACTGATGGTTGCCAGAGGAGAGGTGGGTGGGAGAATGGGTGAAATACATGATGGGGATTAAGAAGGGCACTTGTGATGAGCACTGGGTGTCGTATGGAAATTTTGAGTCACTAATATTATACTATATGTTAACTAACTGGAATTTAAATAAAAACTTGAAATATAATAATAATTTTAAAAAAGGTCCTCTCATTATCTACCCTGAATAGATCCCTGATCAAGGGGGCATTTACATGAAGAACATATAAAAACCACATAGGACATTGATCACAGAATGGAAGAAATGGTATAATAATCTGTGTACCTTGCCTTTTTCTATGACTCTAGTTTTGGGATGGAGCTAATAAATAAGAATAAAGGAGTAAATACCTCATTTTCCCCTTTGGGTCTTTACCTTTTTCACAAACTGGTATTTTAGGATCCCAGGTGCCATCAGCTTTGCAACGAATCTGACTGCTGCCCTTCAGAGTAAATCCATGATGACACTTGAATGTCACACTGTCATTATAGAAGTATGGGGCTTCCTTCCCAGATGTCTTATATCCATTTTCCACCTGGGCAGGTACACACTGAACAGCAGGGAGGGAAAGTTTGCAGACAGGAGCAGAGCCACTCCAGATACCCCTCTCTTGGTCATTGCTTGTACAATGGATGGTACTCTCCCCAATGAGGTTGAATTCCACTCCACTCTCTGGCCCACGGTTGCATGTGTAGGTGACTGTGGTTCCGTATGGAACATATTCTGAGGAACTTCCTGTGTGTGTCCCATCAGAGATGGCAGGAGGCGGTGGGCAGGTGATTTCTGGAGAGATGAAAATTTACTGTAGAATTCTGCTCCAGTATTACACACCAACGAGAAGAGACAGAGACATCAAAGAAGAGAAATGGAGACACCAAAGAAGAGAAATGGAGACACCAAAGAAGAGAAATAGAGACACCAAAGAAGAAAAATGAAGCTGGTTACGAACCTGTAGTTATCAGGTTTCCTGGAGGATATGGATGAGTTCTGATGATAGGAGTTACATCAAAGCTCATTATGTATATAAAACTTGATTTAAACAGATATCATAGCAAAGATTTTTATAATGGAAATCTTGTTACAAGTGAACACTTGCCCAGCGATGGGTATGAAGTGGGGCATGGACTGCATGGAGCACTGCATGTTATACGCAAACAATGAATCATGGAACACTACATCAAAAACTAATGACGTACTGTATGGTGACTAATGTAACACAATAAAAAATAAATAAATAAAAAATAAAGTGAAAAACCAAGTAGATAATAATTTCAAAAAAATAAAAGTTAACATGTTCATCAGTATCATGTTGTGAGGCAGTGAATTCCAGTAGTAAATTGGTAATTAAAATCATTGTTTTTAAAAGAACCAATAAGTGAATAAAAGGCATGGGGGGTGGTAGAATTAAGCTTTTCTGAGTACCATCTTTGTGCTGAAGTGATATGATAGGTTAGCCAAGAATTGCTGTCAATTGAGCATCTATGTTTGACAGGTAGTTTTCTCATCTATGAAGGGGAGATAATACCATTTAATTTTAATAACATTGAAGTCTTGAGTCTCAGATTAACTTTCCAGATAAGAGGCTGGAATTTCCAAGAAGTTACATAAATTGCCCCAGCTCAAATTAAGCAAATCTGAGTTCAGATCCAACACTAATCCTCTTTCTCTCCACTAAACTACAGCATTCCCCCAATTAAGGATGGTGGCTCATATACTCATTATCCTCCTTATTCTTAAACTCCCAAATCACAAGAGAGAATTGGAAATACATTTAAATTGATTGGCATGCTATGAAGTAGAAAGTGGTGACAGCAGAAAAACAACAAAACCGTGCGACTAGAACTGTTGACAAAGTTAATCAAACAAAATCTAATCTTCGTATTCCCATAACACAGCCTCAAACAGAAATCTCCCAGGAAACGTGTACATCTCACACTGTGTCAGGTTCTCTGTTACTTTTGCTACTCACCTTCACATAGACGGATCTCCATAAACCAAGGAATCGCACCTTGGCACTTCTGATAAACACTCCCACCTAACCGGTACCTAGAGACAAAGAGTCATGTCATTTTGCCATTTGGAGACTACTTAAAGCAGACTCACCACTTTTAGGACAAGAAAAAATAGGGACAAATATGTAGCCAGCATTAGCACCACCCATCGATCGTGTTTCCATACACACAACCATAGAGCAATCAACCCTTCTGCGAATAAGTGACAAGGAAGGTTCTTTGAGATAAATGCAGACAACAGAGCTTGTAGTGCACACTAATAAGCCAGACCTGGTTCAGGCCGAGACAGCACTCACTTACCCTTCATCACAAGAAGGGTTGACATCTGGTCTAATAAATTGATCCTGCGGTTTGTTAAAGACTGGCTCTTCTACAGGTTCACACTCTGCCACTAAGAAAAGAGACCTGGATGAGAAATCAGCTCAAGGTAAACTCAAAACCATAAAATGTCTAAATTCAAAGCCTGGCACCTTTGCATTGGGGGGCAGTGGGTGTCCACACCCCCTCAGAGGTGCAGCGGATGGATTCTTTCCCCACGAGCACATAGCCAGGATCACAGCTGTACTTTATAGATGTTCCTGGGTCAAAGCGGACCATGTGTCCATCTTCCTTCTGCCCATTGAGGATTTTAGGAGGGGCTTGGCACTCTGAAGGAAAAGAAAATTTTTCTTATATAAACAACAGAAAGAAACAAGCAATTATCATTAATGTGTAGCTCAGTTTTGGATAATTTTAGATCAGCGGTTCATCTCTTTTTCATTTCTGCACTTAGGGTGCTGAAGACTTTGTTCAGTTCTAATTCTTCTCCTGTCTCCTCCTGCTCCTCCTCCTCTTCTTCCTTCTTCCTCTTCTTCTTCTTCTTCTTCTCTTCTTCTTCTTCTTCCTTCCTTCCTTCCTTCTTTCTTCTTTCTTCTTTCTTCTTCTTCCTTCCTCCTCCTCCTCCTTCTTCTTCTTCTCATCTTCTTCTTCTTTCTTCCTCTTCCTCCTCTTCCTCTTCTTCTTCTTCTTTTTTTTTTTTTTAAAGGAATCATCTCCTGTGTGTTTAATGGGATACATCCCTGGGGTGGGGACTTTGCTTTCTTCCCTTAAAAAAAAATTACTATTGAGGGGCGCCTGGGTGGCTCAGTGGGTTAAGCCACTGCCTTCGGCTCAGGTCATGATCTCAGGGTCCTGGGATCAAGTCCTGCATTGGGCTCTCTGCTCAGCAGGGAGCCTGCTTCCTCCTCTCTCTCTCTGCCTGCCTCTCTGCCTACTTGTGATCTCTCTCTCTGTCAAATAAATACATAAATAAAATCTTTAAAAAAAATGACTATTGAAACAAACAGTATTTTTTCCCCTAAAGAAAGAGGCAACTCTGTGATCCCTAAAGCTTTTCCTCCAAGGATACTCCCACACCATAAAATGAAGTAATAGTGATGGGGTGATGTTAAGAAAAGCTATATAACTTATATTCACTATACGTAGTAGAATTGAGGGGACTAGAAACTGGGTAAGTCCTGCTTAAATCCATAGCCCTATCCTCTAACACTTAAAAAAAAAATCAGTAGCACCTTCTCTGAGTATTGGAATACTCACCCTTTTCACAGACTGGTGCCAATGGCTCCCATGTGCCTCGGGCAGTACATCGGATTGCCTTGCTGCCTTTCAGGGTGAAGCCATATGAGCAAGAAAATACCACAGTGTCATTATAGGAATATTGTTCTTTCTGCCCAGATGATATTTGGCCTCTTAGGATCTGGGGAGGTGGACACCGAACAGCAGAACTAGAAAGTTCACAGCTTGGGGCAGGGTCACTCCAGATCCCAGTCTTCTGACTGTTGGTGATACAATGGATAGTCTTCTTCCCAATAAGGTTGTAGCTCACTCCTTTCTCTGGGTCTGGGTCACAGGTATAAGTGACTGTGCTTCCATATGGAATATTCCCTGAAAAGCTTCCTGTAGGTCTTCCATTGAGAATAGAAGGAGGTGGCGGGCACAGAATTTCTAGAGAAATTAGAGAGAAATGACAAGACTGCAGTTATACTGCAAATGAAGAATGCCTCGAATGTTGCTGTACCACGGTGCCCTCCTAGGCTCAGGGACAGTGATACTTGAATCTGAAATATACAGATCAAGACAGCTATAGCAATATAATGTTAAAATTATGATTTAGAACTTTTTTCTTGAGTATATCTACCGGGGTGATCCTCTGATTTCTTCTACTGAATATACAATCCCCTTTTTGTGCCCCGCCTGGCTGGCAAGTCTACAGAGCTTTCAGAGAAAGAAGAGCCTAGGAACCCTTTTTCCCTTGAGTAACCAGAGAATAAGGAGGTGGCCGAAGGTTGCTTTAGTGAAAGACCATACTCTTCCAGATGTCTATGTGAGATCTCTGCTCTATCAAATTCTGTATAGTAATGACTGAACAAAAAGCTTTTAGTTAAGCCAAGAGTGAAGTGTTCTGTTCAAGGACCAGGGTAGTCATTGCAAACCACAGTTTTCTAACCTACCTTTGCATTCTGGCATCCTGGTCCAAGAAGCCTGCTGTCCAACAATTACACATTGACTGGAAGGTTGGCCTTGTAACCGATACCTGGAGACAGACGGGACTATTAAGCAGTAGCTGTTGCAGAGCAACGACCTACACTTAAAATCCAAGGCAAATTCACATAACTGATGTGTATCAACCCCCTTCATAAGCATTCTCTCTACCAGCCTCACCGTAGGCTATCCCTGGATTCTCACAGAGGAGCCCTTGGCAGTTGTCACAGCTCACACCATGCACACATAAACCAGATGAACTAAATCTCCAAGGCCCTCCTAAAACTCACCCTTCATTACAGTCAAAGTTCACAGTTGCACCGACCCGAAGACTTGGAGGGCTCTTTATCCGTCCATTGAGAAATGGTCCTGGGGGTTCACACTCTGCCTCTAAGGAAATAAGTCAAAGATGAGCAAAGTGTGGCAAATAACAGAATAGCCCAGATTCTGTTTTTAAAATTTATTTATTTATTTATTTATTTGAGAGAGAGCATGCACATGACTTGGGGGGGAAGAGTCAAGAGGGAGAGAGAGAGAATCTTGAGAAGGCTCCACAATCAGCATGGAAACAAACTTAGGGCTCAATCTCACAACACTGAGATCATGACTGGAGCTGAAATCAAGAGTCTGGGGCTTACCTCGCTGAGTCTGGAGCTTACCTCTTCAGGTGCCCCAGAAAAGTCCAAATCCTTTTTTTTTTTTTTTTTTAAGATTTTATTTATTTATTTGACACACAGATAAAGAGTGAGATCACAAGTAGGCAGAGAGGCAGGCACAGAGCAGAGAGCCAAGCAGAGAGCCTGATGTGGGGCTCGATCCTAAGACCCTGAGATCATGACCTGAGCTGAAGGCAGAGGCTTAACCCACTAGCCACCCAAGTGCCCCAAGAGTCCAAATTCTTAAAATCGGTTATAAGTGTAGGTACCTTTACATGTGGGAATAACAGCATTCCACTTTCCTGAAGACAAACATCTAATGGTCTTTTCTCCAACAAGCAAGTAACCAGGTTCACAGCTATAAGTCACAGATAATCCTGGGGCAAAGGGGCCAAACCCCTCCCCTGTGTGAGATCCATTGGAGATGGCAGGAAGCGGTGGACACTCCTGAGGGAAATCTTCATGCACACACATTAGGAAAAAGGCCATCAGATGATACATCCTTCGCAATCTAGTTTTGACTTATACAGATCCAAATATATGACATATGATCTATGATAACCAGTCATCATTAATTTTCAACTCAGCTTTTTAAAGATCAGACAGGTGTGGCTTAAGTGTATATGTTTTATACAACAAATTGTACATTTTCATTTTTAGCTACATGAATTACATTTGCCTTTTTAAAAAATTTCAATTACCAAAAAAAAGCTCATCTTCACCCATACTCTCCTCCTACTCATAGTCTATTCTCTGCACCAAAAGTAGAATATTACTATTTGGGGGGTCATTCTGCCAGACATTAGTAATATACCTTTTGGGGATCCTATATGTGATACATATATACACATATAGCGCGTGTATGTACATGTACTTAATACATATTACTCTATGCCTTTTCTTTGCTTAATAATCGGTTTATATTTTTCCATGTCAGTACATACAGATCTATCTAAATCTTTATAAATCTTGTTTTCCATGGTCACCCCATTTTGTGACTCTCTTAAGACCTTCCCTACCTCTAATATTATATACATGTTTATAGATAGATCCATATTTTTTCTAATGATTTGACAGCCTTTTCAAGTCAATTGATTTAGAACTGATCAATACTGTTTTTTATTAAGAAAACAGCTAATTTTGTCAAATATATATTGCCTGGCATATATATACACATACACACACATATCTATGTGTATGTGTATATATATGCATGCCAGCCCCTCAATAATTATTCAATTATTCAACTGAATAATTGAAATTCAGTTTTAGGTATCAACAACAACATAAACCAAACCAAATGAAAAGAAAATGGTTTTCTTATGAAAATGAGTGGCTCCTATTTTCAATGTTAATTGACCTGAAATGCTAGGACTTCCTAGGTGACTTGGACAATAGTGGACCACCTTACAAAATATTCATAGAGGCTGCAGATAATAGGGCATTGTTTCTGCCAGGATAGCCCAACAACTATTCAAAGATGAGCTTTAAATCCATTGGGTGTATTTTGCTATTAGATCCCACATTTCTTCTCAATTTAGCAGTAACCCAGATATATAATTTAAAACCATCTGATTGCCACATCCCAAACAACTCCAACCCCCAACCTTGTGAGACTTATTCCATTCAATTATCAGGTATGTTCCATCACATTTTCCCATTATTTTTTATTCTACTGATGTTTGTTCAATGAACATTCACATCCTTCTAGGACTAAGTAAAAATAAGAAACCATAATTTTCACCTTTTCCCTCCTTTCCACTCCCACCATTCACATATCTACATTGTTCTTCCTTCAAAACAAAAACTTGATCTGCAAAGAAATGCAAGGTTCCAGCCTCCCCACTTAGCTTTATGTTTTGTTTTTACTTACCACTCTCACAGGTGGGCAGTGGTGTTGGCCCCCAGGTTTTATTTGCTTGGCACCAAACAGATTTGTTTCCTTTCATGGTGAAGTTGGTATTACAGGTAAATGTCACAGAATCACCATGTCTGTATGGTGGTCTAGATTTTTTATCTCTGTATCCTCCTGGTACTATGGGCTCAGAGCAGAAAGAATTTCTATTATACAATTCACATACAGGAGCAGCTTTATCCCAGATTCCTTTCACTTGGTCTTTACTTATACAAAAAAGACTTCTTTCTCCAATGAGGCGGAAGGCACCTACACAAGAGTACCTTACCACAGTGTTAAGATATATGGGACCAGAAGAATAACTATTCCGACCATTTGTGATAGGAGGAGGAGGGCCACAAGAAATCCCTGAAAAGTAAACAAGGCAATATGTGGTCATACTAATTATGACAATGAAAAGATTTAAATTTAGATGAAAGGTCCAAAAATAGGTCATGTCACTTTTTCAGAAACAGACTTAGAAATTTGTATGATTTATTTCTTACTCATCGTCTGTCCTTATCCCCAGCCTCTCAGGATCTTACCTCTCTCTCCCATCTGCAGCAAACAAATCAACTGGTCTATAAACACCATGCTGACCAACAGCAACAATGAAACAGAATTTATCCAATAGTTTAGAGTCTCATCAATTTTTATAGTGAAACAAAAGGCAAAGAGCACACAAGAAGAATCTTAATAATATGTTAATCACATGTGGGGAAACACCATACACTAATGAAATTTGGTTTTAATAGACTTAGTTTTAAATCCCCACTGTCATTTAATAGCTGTGTGACTAGGCAAGTCTTACCCTCTCAAAGCCTCAATTTCTTTGTCCATAGTATAATCCAAGCTAGTTCATAAGGTTACAAGGAAAATCCAGTGAGATAAAAGTACCTGAAAATTACAAGAATGATAACTGGAACATGCTAACCATCCGATGCCTGTTTCAAACATACAACTGGGGCTACAAGTGGTGAGAATGCATTTTGTCTTACTACTGAAGATTCTGCAGCCTCTCTACCGATCTTTTGTTACCCTTTGATGTTGAACCCCTTTGAAAAAGCCCACAAGAAGTGATCAGAGGTTTTGGATAATGACATCATAGCCTTTATTTACTTGTCCTAATACACATGAAGGATATTGCTACAGCTGTGTTGATGTATGCACATCTTTCCTGAATGAGTCTCAGAATAAAGGGAAAACTTCCAACATCCAGGACATCTGGTTGATTTCCAGTGAGCTTCACGAGTTGCTCATCAGTGGAGGAACTGGCATAAGAAGACACAGCCAAACCATTTCAGCACCTCAGTGCTACTCAGTTTCAGTAGGGAGAATGTTGAGAGCATTTATCTTTATATATATAGAATACTTGATACAATATATAGTCAATTCAATGAATTGAGTTTTGGTCTGCATCCTAGATCATAGAGAAGACTGGCATACATCTATTCAAAGTACACATATGTATAAGATGTTATGCATGGGAATACACCAAAAATCAGAGAACAAGATCTGTACTTTATTACTTTTGTTTTCTACTCACGTTCACAGACAGGAAATGTATTATTCCAGAATACTCTCATTCCTTCTGAGACACACTGACTAGAAGATTGGCCACTTAATCGGTACCTTAAATAATAAGGGGTAGCAAATCATCACCAGAACAAATAAATTTTCAGCTGCATGGAATTAATCACTTCTCTCAAGTATGCAGTATTAATGGCCTCTATTGTTTTTCTGAATCATCTCTGGCTTAAGGAAAAAGTCAAAGTTTGCGAATCAGCTCAGCTATGTCATGACTTCAGACCAAGTTAAAAGAAACAAACAAAAAAAATCCTAATGATAATATTATCTTTTTGAATTCTCCCTTTTCTCTTTGGTATCTAAATGTTAAAATACTCTTGACCATTTAGAAAGAAAAAACCTCAGTTCCTACTGACAAAAACATCAAAGACCTTGTTACCTAAGATACACCATAAAGTACCCCCTCTTACTGAACCCTCATTTTTCTTCATAATAGGAGCCTTAATTTTGTGACCCCCAATTTTGCTTTTTCATATGATGAAAGGACAATTCCCAGCTCTCTCTGGCCATACACAATACATACCATTGGACAAAAATCAATAACATTTGCTTAATATTAGAATTATTAGTCATACAAGGTAAAGAAAATAAGAGGAAAAATCATAAAGAGAAAAAAAAATTAGCTATCTTTAAAGATCATTGTTTGCAATGCTTAGCTATGAGTCGTAGGTCTCAGTTCAGGCCCTCTCCCCTCACACTCACCCCTTATCACAAACAAATGAAACCACTGCCCCAAGCTGGAGATTAGGAGGAGTCACCACATGGCCATTGAGAAGTTGGTTTGGAATGGCATCGCATGATTTTGCTAGGAAAAAAGAGACAAGGCTGGCACATGAGGAGTCAGGAAACAGTTCGGTTTCCTTAAGATGGAATAAAGTTTTAGGCACCTTCACATTCAGGGGCTGCATAGCTCCAGGCTCCCAAGGATGTACACTGGATAGGGTTACTTCCAATAAGGGTATAGCCAGGGTCACAGCTGTAGGATACTTCCTGTCCAATTGGAAAGAATTCCTTATCCAAGATGTTATAACTACCATGGTTGATATGTGGAGGTGGTAGACACCCTGAGAAGAGAACAGGACCAGAGGTCTTTTATTTCTGAAATAAGAACTTTCTCTTCTACAACATAAGCCAAGTTGAGGTAGGCAGAGGTGGGATGAAGGTGGTTATGCCAACACGTCTAAGTGTAGGGCAGAGACTCCTTTGGCTGGGGTGGAGGTAAAATGGGACTAAGGTGTTACTTTTTTAGATATGATGAACCATGAAACTCTCTGCTTTCCCTATCTTGATCTATGCTGGGAAACATGACACCCACTCATCAATTTCCATTCCATTTAACTAAAAAAGGTCTTGGATATTCTCTCATTCATATTGTAGCCAAGGGAACCTAAATATTGTAATACATTTTCACCATCAAAATGTACCTCTTTCTTCCTGCTGCCCCCAAACTAGATTGATAACATTTCTTGAGTCTTGTGGGAGGGCCTCCCAATGATGCCAGGTTTTTAGTAAGTCAGACATTTCTTAATAAGAGTAGGATAGAGAGGGAGAATGGGGAAATGACCCAGTCTTAATTCTAGCCTTATTCCATAAAGGCCACATTTTTCAATATGAGAATGTATAAGGTCTACAATATTTTTAATCAAATTCTGACACCAGCCAATTTCCAATAGGATTGAGAGTTTTTTTATTCTTGTTTAAATAAAACTGAATCAAATATGCATTTTGGGGAAAAAAAACTCTCTTCACTGGTTCACTCTTTCTTTCTTTCTTTCTTTCTTTCAAACATCTTCTAATTTGCCCTACATTAATGCAAATCTGGTACTGTCCCAGAATATAGTAAATCTCCTACTTCTTCAAAATTTAGTTATTACTTTCACAGTTTAGTTTAAAATTCTTTAATCAGCAGACCCAACTACCTATACTGTCTTTCTCCTTATCTTCTATTAAGTGCCATGCATCTATTTCTCTAAAAGTTTCCTTTTGTTTCTAGATCCTCAAATTTCAACACAACTCACCCTTAAAGCACTTTGGCAGTGGAGGATTCCATTTGCTGTTTGATTGGCACCATACTATGTGGCTGCCTTTCATGGTAAAGCCAGGCTTACACCTAAACATCACAGCATCATTTAAAGAAAATGAACGTCCAAATCCAGATTCCATAATCCCATTTTCAACTTCTGGAATTGGGCATTTGACTGGAAGAATACACTGAGGGGCAGGGCCACTCCAGATGCCAACTCGATTGTCTTTGCTGGTACAATATATTGACTTCTGACCCACAAGGTCAAACAGCTTTTTTCCATTTGGTCCAGTGTGGCACTTATAAGTCACCACCATTCCATAGAAAAAGTCCTCTCTACTGCTGCTGTAAAAGTCCCCATTGGAGATGGCTGGGGGTGGCCCACAAGGTATAGCTTTTGAGGGGTAGGTGGGAAAAAAGAGAAGGCATTTAAAGGTTATACCTTCTGGGAATTTTGTCTTCACTCTTGCAAACCACACTTCAACTCAGCCAACAATTAACCCAGATTATTGAAATTCTGTATCCTCATCTTAAAGATGATTCTGAATAGGAAGTATCAAGGTAGAAAGATTCATGGACTGGCCTGATGAAAAGTCAAGAAACTATGATCTGATCACCATTCCTCCCACCCCTCACCCCAAAGTACAGAAAAACGGTTGTGGGAAACACCTAGGGTGGCCAAACATTTTGGATAGAATAAAGATGCCAGTGTGTAATCTCATAACATATTTTAGATTTAAGCACTTATTCACGATGAAATAACTTATCATCAAAGAACAGTAGTCAAAGGAAAGTGTGGTGGGATTGGGAGATGCAGTAGAAGAGAAACCACAGCTCTGTGCCCAGAATGATCCAAACCAAGTATAACTCTCCTGGGTGCTCATTTTGATGTGTAGATGCCCAGTTTCCTTCTAGAAGGGTACTAGAGGAGGTACATAGGGTGCAATGAAGGAATCATCTTACTCACATTCACAAAAAGGCATGTCGTTATCCCAGGTTACAGTATTGTCTGAGATAATACATGTAGCAGATGAAACACCAAAAAGTCGATATCTAAAGACAAAGAGATGAGTGATAACCTCCCAGCGAAATGGATATTTTAGGAAAGCTTAGTTCTTTTTCTACTGAAATGGCAAAGGATAGAATATCATATATGACAAGTAAAAGATAGAATATCATGTATGACAAGTAAGGACTCATACAAAAAGTTCAATAATCTAAAGCCAAATGAAATTTGGCTCCTGGTCAGGAAGGTTGGAGACTTAAAATCAGAAGAATAGCCCAAATTTCTTTCTCATCTATAGAAGTGGATAATCTTAAAGAGTTATCTCTAGATCAGGATGGTGATTCTGTTTTTGCTTATCTATTTTTAAGGGTAGGTGGCAATTACTTGGATTTCTTTTGAAGAACTGACAGTTTCTTGTTGAAACCACTGTTCTAATACTCATGTATTCTGGAGATGTCTCCTGCCAACTCACCCTTGATCACAAGAAAATGTAATTGTTGACCCAAGCATGACACCCGTGGGTATGAGGACAGAGCCATGGAGGAGTTCTCCAGGACTTGTACATGATTTACCTATAATGGAGAACAAAACAAAACAGAATTTGGGACTGGAATTTGGGGGATGTTCTGTGTTTTATATTAAAACCAACCTGATTGGACTTGCCAACTAGCCTACTTACACTTAATCAAAACCAATTTTGACATTTACAAAACTTCTATCTTCCAAAGGATCAATCAACTTCAGAACACTATTTGTTTAAAGCATACACTCTATATTTCCGAGTATGGATGCAAACATTATTAGGGTCAATCATAGTTTACAATCTCTATTTCCCCTTTTTATAGTCTGTCAGTTGATGGCATCATTTACCAAGTCTGTGGCTTAAAAAAACCTCATTGTCATTACTTCCTTTCTATAACTAATCCTCTCCCCACCGCTCTTCATTCAAGTGGTAACCAAATTTTAGTGACTAGATTCCAGAAATCTCTCTCCAAATCAACTATTTAGTCATTGCTGAAATCTCTAATTGGATCATTGACTAACCTACATCTTCTATACCACTGCACATAATATATTTCAGAAGTACAAACATGACCACGCCTCTTCCTGCATTTAAAAATTTGCAGTGACTTAACCATTATTTATCAGAAGAAAAAATGCATGGCTCATTACAAATAAGCATCAGTCCACTTAATTAACTGTTATTCCCCACCACGCAACTTATACTCCAACCACACTGAATTACTATTTTTTCCAAAGATTCCCTGTTCTTTTGTACTTCTATGCTTTTGAATATGCTGTCTCCTCCACCCATAATGCCTAGATTTCCCTAATTCTCCAAGATGGCCTTTGTTATTTACTTCTCTATGGTCTCATAGAACTTTCTCTCTACAAATAAAAGAAATTACATCAGATACAGCATTTATTTAAAAGCCAGTCTTCACAGCGGGTATAGGAGTTCCTCAAAGGCAGAGACTAATTTTTGTGTATCCCCATCCCTATCACCTAGCCTAATGCTTAACACATAGCAGTTACTGAAAAATATTTCTTGAATTGCATGGATAAGAATGAAATGACACCAGTGTTCTTTGTATACTAACTTTTAATCTTACTCTCACACAGTATAGAGACCATAGAACGAATTTATGGATCTTAAAGTATTAACCAAAGTTCTTATGAATAAAAGAAACATGGAGAACCCAGAAGCCCCCTTAATTTAAGATGATTTGCTAATTTGATGGTCTTTTATCTTGAAATTAGCTCATAGAGATATGCTGATAAACCCAAAGATGCCTTTTTTACAGATTACTCACGTTTACAGAAATCCTGAGCATCTGACCACTTGGAGGTCTTTAGGCAGGTGATAAAGAATGACCTCTTGATATACCCAGGAAGACATTCATATTCCCAAGACGTCCCAACAGCAAACTCAGACTGATCACTCTTAACTTTAGGCTTAGCAAAATGATACCTTGGCAGGGGCTTACACTGACCTAGAGACAAAGACCACAGGAATATCAAAACTAGGAGAGACTGAAACTTCTACTCTGCTGCTGTTTTGTCATTACCCTGACAACTTTGATCTTTAGAAAGTAAACCTAAAATGCAGCAGTATTTTCTGGGGCAAACAACGGATCTTGCAGTATGGGTGCATATACAGAGGTAGAAGTTCAGAAGTTCCAAGACTTTTTAGGACAGACTTAGAGGAAGAACTAGAGAAAATACTTTTTTATAAAATTCCACAAAGATTCTGGAGTTTTTCCATCTTCTTACAGGTTCATTACAAAAATCTAAAACCTTATAAATAAAAACCTTCCTGGGATAGCAGGGGAACTAGTACCTTAGAGACCCCTAAGCACAGCACATGTATGACCCTCTAAAGTTATTTTAATGAATTCACATTACTCTGTTAATCATTAAATCTTTTGGTCCTAGCAAGATGAAAATATTTTCATTATTCTTCATTATTTTATTCCATTAATCTAGTAGAATCATATACTCCCCTAAGAGAGCATAGTAAATATTTCTGATGGGTACTAGATAAAAGGAACTAGTCGATTTGAGACAGTTCCCTATGATTAATAATATTATTATTACTATTAATGAATCATATTATACTAGGAGATGAGTAAGAAACTGTAACACCCATATATTTGAGGATGTACCTGGAAAAGTCATTTTTCTGGGCAAAGGGACCTTTGAATAGCAAATTTATAAATCTCTTTTTCAAACAAGTTTGAGACAGGTACAGGTGAAAGTCAAAGAATAAACATGAACTAAATGAACAACTGCAACACAGAGCTCCCAAGGTTGCAGCCAGACTCAGTCTTCCTGTGGCCTGACACTTCTGTTGGAGAAGTCATGGACAGGACCTAAGAATAGCCATCACTGTTGGGACCCAGGTATCACTGGTCTTCTTCTATTTCTCGCCTCAAGTCCTTTGGTTTTCTTCCTTAACCACCGCAAACGTCTCCAAGTACATACCTGTACAGAACAGCAAGACTAAAGGGAAAGTAAAGGTTTGATCTCAAAGAAGACCAGTTTCATGACCCTGGCATTACTTGTGCCAATTCATCTTAGTTAAATTATTTAATCTATAATTACATAATGTGAATAAGGACAATACCAAGTACTTCTCCACAAGCAGGAAGACCAATTTAAATCTGTAATGGTGAGTAACAATGATGGGGACCAAGATGAAATGGAGACCCAAAAGCAGCAAGAGCAGAAGGGTACTTCATAATGTTATCTTCTGAGGTGACACAAGATGAGAATTATACTTTCTGGATGATAAATAATGGGAAAATCTTATCCCCAATAAGACTTGACACTCTCTCTTTGGGGGGGGACAATAGTTTTTATTTGTAATGAATTGTCAAAAATCCAGGTCACAAGAATTTCCAACAGTCGTGTTCTCTTCCATATCAGAGAAAAGGAGGTTAGTCCATGAGCCATTAAGAAATAAAGTTTTTCTTAAGGGTCACTGCACCCTCTTCACATCATTCTACAATCAAAAGAAAAAATTAGTGTAGATCCTGACTGTGTCTAAAATAGAAGACAGTGGTAAGACATTAACATGTGCATTTTTCAAACCATGTTAAAAATTGATTAAGTAAAGCAGTTTCTGGAGAACCAGGATGTATTTAACTCTATTTGGGGTTCAAGAGGCTTTACTTGGAATGGCTCAGAAATCCATTTGAAATGAATAAAGAATATACAAGGTAATAAAAATAAAACAGAAAGGTCAAAAAGCAGATAGGAGAAAAATTATGATTGAGAATGAGAATTATAATCAAATGCCTTACCACTGGGTTTCCTGGCTATTTGATCATTTTTTCAAAGACAGTTACACATTTTAACCAAGGTACTGTCCCAAACATAGGAGTATGCTGTGACCATTAGAAACAATGTTTTTACCCTCATGGAATTTATATTCCTATAGTGGGAGACAGGGACAGATAAATACCAATAAATATTATGTAAAGGAGATAACCAGAGTGATGTGTCAAAATGTAATGCACCAAGGGTAGGGGGCAGGGAGACATAGGACTTCAGCTATTATGGTTGAGGAAAGCCTATGAAGAGGAGACATTTAAGTTGTGACTGAAGGGCAGCCAATCAGGTACAGCACTGAATAAAACATTTTAGGCAGAAGCCTAACAGCAGGGATGGGTTTGCTATGCTTTAGGGATAGACAGAAAGCAAGTATGACTGGAATGTAGTGATCATACCAATGGAGTGGTGGGAGACCAAGTTAGAAAGCTAGCAGGAGGGATCATATTAGATTTCTTAGGCCACATTAAGAAGTCTAAGTGGAAAAGTCACATGGCCTGATTTACCTTTTAAAAAGAATAGTCTGGCAAGTGAGTGAAGAATGCTCTAGATTTTTTTTTTTAGAAGTAGAAAGTGCACGTCTGGAGACTATTATAACAGTTCAGACAAAAATGAGGCTTGGACCAAATGCAGACAGTGAGAAGTGGATGAGTTTGGAATACATTTTAGAAGCAGAAACTTGGGATGCCTGGATGGCTCAAGGGGTTAAAGCCTCTGCCTTCAGCTCAGGTTATGATCCTAGCATCCAGGGATCAAGCTCTGCATCTGGGATAGGTCTCCGCATTGGGTTCTCTGCTCAGCAGGGAGCCTGCTTCCCCTTCTCTCTCTGCCTGCCTTCCTCTCTGCCTACTTGTGATCTCTGTCTGTCAAATACATAACTAAAAAAATCTTTAGAAGTAGAAACTTTTTGTTGTATTGGGGAGAGGGATAAGAAAATGGCAGGATTTAGTAACATCTTCGAAGTTACTTATGGTGACTTGAGCTACATGGCTGATGGTAATACCATGTCCTAAAGATGGGAAAGCACCATTGTGTGTGTGTGTGTGTGTGTGTGTGTGTGTGTTAAGGTGTGTGCAGAACTGATTCCATGTTAGAGTTGGTATATTTAACACACTTTTGGGCCCCCACATGGACATGCATGAGGGCAGTTGGATGTACAAACTTTCCACTCAGTAGGGAGTTCAAGACTACAGATAATAAATGAGTCATATAAACATATAAACATATAAACAATATTTAAAACCATGAGATTGGATGAGATCTCTTAGGAAGAAGGTATGGAGAAAGGCAGAACAGGCCCAGGGCTGAGCGCCAACACCTTACAACATTTCAGATAGGGCAAAAGAGACCAAGAGTAATCATAGAATTACAGAGGAAAAAAAAAAAAAAAAAACAGAGGGGAGAGGAAGTCAAATAATAGGAAGCCCTGTTTTGGATGATGAGAATGAAAATGGTGTTAAGAGAAAGGAAGTAATAAGCTTTTGTCAAAAGACTGAGAAGATAAGGAGAGAAAAAATGACCATTGGATATGCCAGCATGAAGGTCAGTAGTAACCTTGCTGATAGTAGCTTTAGGAGAATGTGGGGGAGAGAAGCCTCTCTGAGGTGGGTAAAGGAGGTAAAGAAATGTGAGCAAGCAGTGGATGAGAAGTTTTGAGAAGAGGGATGAGAAGGAAGAGAAGGGGTCATGAGAAGTCCCTGACCTGGTCCCATAAAGGATACACTGGACCATATTTAACTGCTGGTAGGGATGATCCAAGAGAGAGGTACAAATGGGTGACAGAAGATGGGATATTTGCAGAAGTCAAGTCCTTGCACAGGCAAGACAGGATGGAATGCAACCATAATTCAGAAGGAGGAGTTGACTGTTGTCGGGAGGAAATACATTTTTTTCCATTGTTACAGAACCCCTCATTATGTGCTAGTGTTGAGGGATTCATCAGGCAAGAAGTCAGATAAAGACCTTGCTCTCATGAACTTGTATTCCAATGAGAGAACAAACAACAAAGTAAAAAAATGAACAAGAAGGTCTCATATGAGGACAAGTTCTCTGTGGAAAATAGAACACGGTTGTGTGATAGAGTGTGACCAAGTTTCAGACTACTTCCGATGAATCAGAGAAGGGTGGGCAGGGGAGGTGAGACCTGAAAGTAAAGGAGACAGGCAAGAGACGGTATGTAGGAAGTGCACTTCAATAAACGGAAACCGTAGTCTAAACAAATATGAACAGCAAGAAGACCAGTGTGGCTGGAGCAGAGGGAGTAAGGGGAGAGAACAGAAAATTTCAGAGAGAGACAGAGACCTGTAGTCAAGGTTAAAGAGCTAATCACATCTAATTTGATGGGAAGCCGTTGGCAGGTTTTAAGCAGGGGAGAGAGGATCTGATCTCAGATGAAGGTAGATAACTGGTAAATAAGGGAATTCCTATTTAATGATTTTGTTTTCTTAGGGTAGGATGACATCAGTCTAGGGAAGAGTGAAATTTAAGAATGCAGGAAATTAGAATTGGTTTATGCAAATAAACAAAAGGAGAAAAGTGGGAAAACTCTAAGAAGAAAATTTGCTTCCTATATGACTTTGCTCATAGCTGTGTACCCTATAGACAAGTTGCTTCAGAATCTTCCAGAGTACTTGTTAAACTGTTTCCCGGGGCCACACCCCAAAGGAGGGAATCTCTGAAGCATGAGACAGAATCCAAGAACTTGGTGCTTTTTAAAAGGCATCTCAATTTCTCAAAAAATTAAAAATAGAACCACCACATAATCCAGAAATTCCACCTCTGGGAATATATTGAAAGGAAATGAGAACATTAACTCAAAAAGAGATCTGTACCCACATGTTCTTTGCAGCATTATTTACAGGACATGGAAACCACTTTAGTGTTCATCAGTGGAGGAAAGGATAAAGAAGTTGTGGTATGTATATATATAATAGAATATTATTCAGCCATTAAAAATGACAACATGGATACACCTTGAAGGCACTATGATAAGTGAAACATGTCACACAGAAAGACAAATATTGTACGATCTCACCCATATGTGGTATCTAAAAACAAACAACAACCAAACAAACCGAACACCCAGAACCACACCGAATTCATAAAGAAAGAGATCAGTTTGTGACTGCTGGAGGTGTGATGGTGGGAGGGCAAATTGTAGGAAGGTGATCAAAAGGTACAAATTTCTAGTTATAAGATAAATGAGCACAAGGAGATGATGTTCACCATGAAGACTAGAGCAAATACTGCTGTATGATATGGAGGGAAATTAAGAGAATAGATTCGAAGGATTCTCACTACAAGAATAATTTTTTCTTTTCCTTTTATTGCATCTAAATGAGATGACGCACACCACTCCTGGGGTGACCATTTCACCATATATGTAAATGAAATCATCGCGGGTATATACCTTAAACTTACACAGCAATATGTCAATTATTCCTCAATAAAACTAGAAAAATAAATACATTTTGTAAAAGGTACTTCAAGAGCTAGTTAAGCATCCTTCAAGTCAGGAACTGGCCCAGAGTCCAGGGATAGTCTAGGGAGGGTATATAATAGAAGCAATAGTCAGGAGGGGTGTGTGGGCAAAGCATGAGCAAAGGACCATGGGGGATAGTCAGGCAAGAAGATGAACAGTGTATTCATGATTAGAAACAGTGGAGAGTTGAGGGGGGCCATATTTAGATGGGATCCAACTACAAAAAGCTTGAAAGGCTGAAGACTTAGTTTTTTCTTTTTTTAAATCCCACAGGCAGTAGGAAGTAAAGGAGTAGTATAATGAAAAAGTATATTTTAAACTTTTGGTCTTCACCATTGGCAAGTTGAAGGCTAGTATCAAGAGTGACACAGGTAAAACAATCTGAGGGGTTTGAAGTGGCGGGGGTGTGTGGGAGGTTGGGGTACCAGGTGGTGGGTATTATAGAGGGCACGGATTGCATGGAGCACTGGGTGTGGTGAAAAAATAATGAATACTGTTTTTCTGAAAATAAATAAATTGAAAAAATTAAAAAAAAAAGAGTGACACAGGTAATCATAATACAATTAGAATATTGGTGTAAGAATGCTAAGACAAATGACAGAAGCTATGTGACAGCTAATGTGCTGGAACAGTTGACAGGCAGACCTGATCGTTAAGTGTCTTGGAGTTCAGTGACCAGAGGGCAGCTCACACTGGTACTGAGAGGGGATGAAGAACTGGGCAGGGCTGGTGAAGAACCTGATTTTTAATTGATAATATCCAGTAGGAACGGAATACTGATGAGAAGCCAGGTCTGGAACTGTGCCATGCAGATGGGTTAGGGAAAGTTGTGAACATAACACTTTTTCAAAGGAAGTTAACACATAGGAGAGAGAAAGAAAGTTACTAGTCTGGGGAAATGTTCAACTAATAGGACCAAGAGAAATTTGGATGCAGGGAGCAGACAATTTGCTTCTGTTGAAATCGAACCAATGTATCTCTACAATTAAGAAGCTGGGATGATCATACTTAAATGCCGGCTGCAGAAAATTGGGTCTCTACCAGTCTTAGGACTGATACTTAGTGGTCACAAGTAACACCCAACTTTCATTTGCCTAATTTCATGTCATATTCAAGGCAGCTCAGGAAGGTGGTAGTGCAGTTTACCACTAGCTTCATTTTACAGAAGAAGAAACTGAGGGTCAGGGAGCTATAAGACTTGCCAAAAGTCACCCAGTTATTGAGGTCTGCAGAGACCTTAACTAGGAATTCGCTGTATTCTGGAGATAATGAGAAAGTCAGATCCACATGTAGCCAAGAGACTCTAATCTTAACAAACTACTATATTTCTGTAAAATTAAGTCACTTGGGGGGTAGGGTGGGGTGTTAATAAAGCTAGCTTTGTGCGCACACCTGCAGGTTGAATGAGACCTTCTGGAGCCCTTACCATTAAAGGAATAAGTAATACGAAGATGACTGTAGTTTTGATTCACATTACCAACTTTTCTCAATAGCTGCAGGTGTTTCTCATTTAGAATGTCTTTACCAGCAACACATCAAAGTTCAGAAACCATGAAAACCCCGCGTCAGAACCAGACATTATTCTTACTGGGGAAGTCAGCGGGAGGTCTTTCACACATCACGGGTAGGTTCTGGTTACTTGGCCAGCGTTAGCGCTTACAGACCTCAGGCAGAGAGCGATGAGCATCTGCTGGGTCCCGGGAGCCGAGAGCCCATGCAGAGCAGAGAGAGTGGCCCCAACCCCAGAAGGAGCACCAGGAGATCCTGGGGGTCCCCCAAAGCGAGCGGAAGGCTGTCAAGCATCCAGCACTGATCGGACCTTCTCGCTTATTCACTCTGCTTTGCACCGCCGCAGAGAGGCCGTCCCTGCCCCAGACGTGTCCCTACCCGCCCCTCCCAGCTCACCGAGAACCCCCGGTGCGATGACAGCCAGGCAAACGCAGAGCAGGCCCGCAGCGCCCATGCCCCGGCGGGAGCCCCAGCGGCAGGATGCGTTGCGAGACACTCGAGCCTCGGACAGCTCCGGGAGAGGAGGGCTGAAGCAGGAGACAGCTGAAAGCTAGGGCACGGGGGCCCTTAAATAGAGTTTGTCGCCACGTGCTAGCTTTGCGCGCACACCTGCAGGTTGCCTGGGGCCGGACGCCAGCGCGTGTTAGATCCGCCCGGCCCGGGCTCTGGGGTGCGGGCGGGAGGGGGCGAAGGGGCCAGGGGCAGGGGGGCGGAGCGACTGTGACCCGGTCTTTGGCTCTGGCTCTAGCCCTCAGCGCTGTGGCTTTCCAACTTTTTTTTTTTTTTTTTTTCTTTTCTTTCTTTCTTTCTTTCTTTTTTTTTTTTTAACCGAACAATATCCTGCATCCACTTTTGTCTCTCTGGAGAAATGAAACAAGTTTCACAAAATAGTACTCACTCTTGCTAATCTATAATGCCCTCTCCTATTGTTCTATTCTATTCTGTGCTATGCCATGTCATGCCATGCCATGCCATTCCAAAATTCTGGTTTGAATCCAATAAATTCATTTCAAAAGCTATTAAAGCTTCAAGTCCTCCGTTTAAAGAAACAGTTTACTTAGAAAGGAAATTTATAAATAGCAGCCACGTCTCCTCTTATGCCCTTTTTATTTTGAGGCAATTTCTACAGAATATTTCGAGAATGGTGCAAAGAATTCCCATATATCCATCACCCAGATTACCCAATGTTAACATTTCACTATATTTCTTTTATCATTCTCTCTCTCTTTACATAGACAGAGATAGATAGCTATAGGTGTAATTGCCTATATATAGAGCGATCTATATATACACACATACATATATATGATTATATAATTATAATTACATAATTGTTACTTTGGGACTGAGATAAGTAAAATAGAGGCATGATACTCCTCTAAATTCTTGGTACATTTCTTAAAAACAAGGACATTCTCTTGCATAACTACAGTACAATGAACAAAAACAGGAAACATTGAAATATTATCTAAGTGACAGGTTGTATTCACATATTTCGAATCATCTCAATAATTTTTATTATTGCAATCTCTCTCTCACCCTTTCATTTTTCTGGTCCAGGATCATTCAAGGATCACACACTACATTTGATTATTATGTCTTTTCTTCCTCATTTACCTGGAAAAGATCCTGGTCTTTTTTATGTTTTTCATGACCTTGACATTTTTGAAGAGTATGTAGCAAGGGTTTTTATAGAATGACTTTTAAATTAGTTATCTCTTGCATAATAACAAATTACCCTAAACTTATTGATTTAAAGCAAGAATAAGTATTTATTATCTCACACAGTTTCTGTGTGTCAGGAACTCAAGAGCAGCTTAGCTAGGGGGTTCTGGCTTGGGCTTTCTTGAGGTTGCATTTCAAACATCAGCCGGAAGTGCAGTTATCTGAAGGCTAGATTGGAACTGGAGGATCTCCACCCAAGAGGGCTCAGTCATGGCTATTGGCTGCAGCCCTCATAGCCCCAAAATGTAGACCTCATCATAAGACTATTTGAGTCTCCTGGTGACATGGCAGCTGGCATTTCCCAGAAAAAGAGAGAAAGGCAGAAGCCACAATGTCTTTAATCATCGATTCCCCGAAGTCACACTGTGTTATTTTTACAATATCCTATTGGATACTGTGATGGTTAATTTTAATGTGTCAACTTGACTGGGCTGTAGGATGCTCAGATATATAGTCAAACACTATTCCGAATCTTTCTATAAGGGTGTTTTTGATGAAATTAACATTGTTTAGAGAGTAAGTAACTGATATATTTATTTTTATTCTTCCCATTTTATTTTTTCCCCAGTTTTACTGAGATATAATTGACAGTTAAGGTATATAACATAATCATTTGCTAATGATTACCCTGGTTAACTACCATCCCCTATATAGTTAGGATTTTTTTCTTATGATAAGAACTTCTAAGATCTATTCTTTTAGACACTTTTAATACGCAATACAGTATTGTTAACTATAGTCACTATGCTGTACATTACATCCCCAGAATTTATCTTCTAACAGGAAGTTTGTGCCTTTTGATCATCTTCACCCATTTTCTGCACTTCCTGCCTTTGCCACCTCTGGCAATCACTAGTCTGTTCTCGGTTTCTACAGGTCAATTTTCTTAGATTTCACATATAAGTGAGATCACATAGGCTTTGTCTTTCTCTGTATGACTTATTTCACTTAACATAATGCCCTCAAGGTCTATCTATGTTGTTACGAGTGGCAAGATTGTATTCTTTTATATGGCTGAGTAATATAATATATATACTGGAATATTCCAATATATTGGAATAATATTCATAAAGATGTAATATTCATATATATTTGCATATATGCATATGTGTCTATATAATTATATACTCTTTTTAAAATATTTTATTTATTTATTTGACAGAGAGAGAGAGAGAGAGAGAGAGCACAAGCAGTGCAGTAGCAGGCATAGGGAAAGGAAGAAGCAAGCTCTCTGCAGAGCAGGGGAAGCCCAAATGTGGGACTCCATCCCAGGACCCCAGGATCATAACCTGAGCCGAAGCTGGTTGCCTAACCAACAGAGCATCCCAGGCACCCTCTCCCTCTCCTTTTGCCTCACCCCCAACTTGTGCTCTCTCTCTAAATAAATAAAGAAAGAAAGAACATTTATATATATTTATAATATTTCTGGGAATTTTCAGTTTGTTCTCTATAGTTAAGAGTCTCTTTCTTGGTTCGCGTCTCTCTTTCTCTTATTCCCCTTTGCTCATCTGTTTTATTTCTCAAATTCCACACATGAGTAAAGTCATATGATATTTGTCTTTTTCCAACTGACTTATTTTGCTTAGCGTAATACTTTTTAGCCCATCCTTTTTTATTTTTTAATTTTTGCAAAAAAAAAATTGCAAAACTTTAAAATTTTGCCTTACCATAGCTCCAAATGTCAGAATTATATAAAATGGTATGATAGAGAAATGTCACTTCTATTACTTCTACTCTCACCCCTTTCCTTTCAAATCCATTTCCATAGTTTCTAGCTTATGTGTCTTCTTCAATTTTGCCCAAATAAGACACATGTATATCTTCTTATTTATCTTCCTTATTACATAAAAAGATTTGGGGTCATAAAAATGCTCTGGGTCCTTATTTACACCTTGCTTTTTTTTTTTTTTTTTAACTTAATAGATACACTGGAATTCACCCCGTATAAGCTCAGAGATATTCCTCCTTTATTTACAGCTTAGAGTGGATCTACAATAATATATTTAACCATTTTCCTATATATGGACATATAAGTTGTACTTAATATTTTGCAATTCTATGCAGTGATGTAAGGAATAACTCTGTGCATAATTATTTTTATTTTTTTTTTATTTTTTATTTTTTATTTTTATTTTTTTTTATTTTTTATAAACATATATTTTTTATATACATATATTTTTATCCCCAGGTCTGTGAATCACCAGGTTTACACACTTCACAGCACTCACCAAATCACATACCCTCCCCAATGTCCATAATCCCACCCCCTTCTCCCCAACCCCCTCCCCCCGGCAACCCTCAGTTTGTTTTGTGAGATTAAGAGTCACTTATGGTTTGTCTCCCTCCCAATCCCATCTTGTTTCATTTATTCTTCTACCCACTTAAGCCTCCATGTTGCATCACCACTTCCTCATATCAGGGAGATCATATGATAGTTGTCTTTCTCTGCTTGACTTATTTCGCTAAGCATGATACGCTCTAGTTCCATCCATGTTGTTGCAAATGGCAAGATTTCATTTCTTTTGATGGCTGCATAGTATTCCATTGTGTATATATACCACATCTTCTTGATCCATTCATCTGTTGATGGACATCTAGGTTCTTTCCATAGTTTGGCTATTGTGGACATTGCTGCTATAAACATTCGGGTGCATGTGTCCCTTTGGATCACTACATTTGTATCTTTAGGGTAAATACCCAATAGTGCAATTGCTGGGTCATAGGGCAGTTCTATTTTCAACATTTTGAGGAACCTCCATGCTGTTTTCCAGAGTGGCTGCACCAGCTTGCATTCCCACCAACAGTGTAGGAGGGTTCCCCTTTCTCCGCATCCTCGCCAGCATCTGTCATTTCCTGACTTGTTGATTTTAGCCATTCTGACTGGTGTGAGGTGATATCTCATTGTGGTTTTGATTTGTATTTCCCTGATGCCAAGTGATATGGAGCACTTTTTCATGTGTCTGTTGGCCATCTGGATGTCTTCTTTGCAGAAATGTCTGTTCATGTCTTCTGCCCATTTCTTGATTGGATTATTTGTTCTTTGGGTGTTGAGTTTGCTAAGTTCTTTATAGATTCTGGACACTAGTCCTTTATCTGATATGTCGTTTGCAAATATCTTCTCCCATTCTGTCAGTTGTCTTTTGATTTTGTTAACTGTTTCCTTTGCTGTGCAAAAGCTTTTGAATGTTGAAAGTATATCTTTGGTGCAAATTCTTAAAAGTGAGATTCTTCATTTAAAAGGAAAATACATATTTAGTTTTGTTATATATTACCAAGTTCCCTCACTAAGAGTTATATCAACTTCCACTCCTACCTGGAATATATGAGAGCATCTCTTTTCACAGACTCTTGTTAATCAAATGTGTTATCATTATAGTTTTTAATTTTAGCCAATCTAATAGGTGAGATATTGTATCTCGGTGTACTTTTGATATGCATCTCTCTTATTCTGAGTGAGCTTGAACATATAAATAGGCTTAATCGCCATTTTTAAATTCTTTTGTGAATTCTCAGTTCATCTTTTAAAAATTTTCTACCGTTTTTGCAAATATTTTCTTCTAGCTAGTCAGTTATTTTTTGATATATTTTTATTTATTTATTTCTCCAAATTTTTATTCAAATTCTAGTTAGTTAACATATAGTGCAATATTGGTTTCAGGAGTAGAATTTGGTCATTCATCACTTACAGACAACACCCACTGCTCATCAAAACAAGTGTTCTCCTTCTTACCCACCACCCACCTAGCTCATCCCCACCCACATATCCCTCCATCAACCTTCAGTTTGTTCTCTATCATTAGGAGTCTCTTATGGCTAGTTTCCCTCCTCTCTCTCTCTCTCTTTTTGCCTCCTTTCCATATGTTTCTGTTTTGTTTCTTAAATTCCACATCTGAGTGAAATCATATAGTATTTGTGTTTGTCTCTGTCTTACTTATTTCACTTAGCATAGAACACTCTAGCACCATCCACATGGTTGCAAATGGCAAGGTTTCATTCTTTTTGATGGCCGAGTAATATTCATATATATATGTGAATACATATGAATATACATATGAATATTCTATAATATTCATATTCAAATGTTATAATATATATGTTATGTATGAATATATATACATACATACATATATATCATATCTTCTTTATCCATTTATCAGTCAATGGACATTTAGACTCTTTCCACAGTTTGGCTATTACTGATAATGCTGCTATAAATAGTGGGTGCATATACCCCTTTGAATCTGTATTTTTATATCCTTTGGGTAAGTATCTAATAGTGTACCTGCTGGATTGTAGAACAGTTCTAGTTTTAGGTGTTTGAGGAACCTCCATACCATTTTCCAGAGTGGCTGTGCCAGTTTGCATCCCCACCAACAGTGCAAGAGATCTCCCCTTTCTCTGCACCCTTGCCAGCACCTGCTGTTGCCTGTGTTATTAATTTTAGCCATTCTGACAGGTGCAAGGTAATATCTCATTGTCGTCCTGATTTGTATTTCCCTGATGATGAGTGAAGAGGAGTCTTTTCATGTGTCTGTTGGTCATGTCTTCTTCAGAAAAATGTTTATTCATATCTTTTGTCCATTTTTTAACTGGATTATTCATTTTTGGGGTGTTGAGCTTTATTAAATCTTCATAGACTTTGGATACTCACCCTTTATCAGATATGTCATTTGGAAATATCTTCTCCCATTCTATAGGTTGCCTTTTTGTTTTGTTAATTGTTTCCTTCCTGCTGTGCAGAAGCTTTTTATTTTGATGAAGTTCCAGTAGCTTATTTTTGCTTTTGTGTTCCTTGCCTCAGGAGGTCTAACCTAGAGTGCCTTCAACTCCTTGCTATTACAATGCTATCATGAACATCCTGGTATATATACTATATGGCATTATAAAATAATTTCTTTGAGAAATGTACCTAGGAGCAGAATTACTGAGTTATACTGGGTATGTATGTTATTCAATGGAATAATACCAGTTTGGATCCTCTGCATCATTCTGTATTCCTAGCCACAGTGAATTAGTGTCCTTCTCTCTCCATATCCTTGCCAACCCTAGATATTATCCAGCTTTCTATTTTTTCTCATCTCATAAGTCTGCAAATAATGTGTTTGTGGGTTTTTTTTTACCTTGTAAATATTTAAAAATTTTATGTTCTCAAATTGATCAATATTTTTAAAATTATATTCAGATTATGAACCATAGTAAGAAAACCTTTACATACCACATAGATTATAAAGTGATTCATCCGTATTTTCTTGCACTTGTATCATTTTCTTTATTTTACAGGTAAATCCACAAAACATTTGGTGTTTATTCTTGTGCTTGTTCTTGGCTTTTCTAACTCTATTCATTTGCAGATAAACACCTTTCACCAGTACCAAAACCCAAGTTCTTAGCAGTTAAGAGTGTTGGGTGACTAGTATCCTGCAGTGATCCTATGTAAGTTTTTGTTAGAAAAAAAAAAATCACTTCTTTCTGCCCCAAACTGTCCAGTAATTTCCTATGAAAACTAATGTCTTAAATTCGACCTACATGGTCCTATATGACCTGGTTGTCTTAACCTCTCTGAATTTATTTGCTGCTGCTTTCCCCTACCTTCCCCTGCTCCTATGGCAAAGGCCTCCGTTGTTCTAAGATATAGCCATCATGCTCTGACAAAGGTCCTTATACCTCAGAATGTCTTGTTTCCTCTGCCCGAGGCTCTACTCCTGAATACTTTTTCTTCTATGATTTTTATTTATTTTTGAAAGAGGGAGAGAGAGAGTGCATGAGCACAAGCAGGGGGAGGAGCAGAGGGAGAAGCAGACTCCCCTCTGAGCAGGGAGCCCTGGTCTTTGATCCCAGGACCCCAAGATCATGACCTGAGTTAAAGGCAGATGCTTAACTGACTGAGCCACCCAGATGCCCCGAATACTTGTAAAGAAGAAACTCAGCTTTTCCCCTACCTATAGGGGGAAAAAAAAAAACAAAAAAAAAACACCACCAACAACAAAAAACCGTACTTCCTCACTGTTTCTTCCTTGTGTGTTCCCTTCCTTTAGTTTTACATAGAACACTTTACTTCTGTTCACCAAATGCTTGTGGGGTTTCCCGTGCAACAAGAAGCAAGTCTCAACACCAGCAAGCTGTCCTACAAGTTAATTCAATTCTGACACTGTCTATCTGAAGATAGCACTGGAACTCACAGGTTAAGGGCTGAGTCCCATAAGACTACCGCTCCCCACCCCCACTTCAGACACCTGTGCTTCTGACTGACCAACTGTAGGTCACAGGTTCCAATGACACCCTCCTCAGATTATAGTAATTTGCTAGAGTGACTCAGAGAACTCAGGGAAACGTTTTTATTTACCAGTTTATTAAAGGACAAGATAAAGTTTACACATGAACAACTAGGTGAGGAAATATAATGGGGTCTGGGAGGGTCCTGAGCACAAGAGATTTTGTCCCTGTGTAGTTGGGGTGCATCACCCCCCTTCCAGTGTGGATGTGTTCACCATCCTGGAAGTTCTCCAAATCTTGAACTCTTGAGATTTTATGGAGGCTTTCTCATATAGGTATGATCACAAGATATGTTGCATTTGAGGGCAAATGTCAAGTTTTACTACAATCAGGAAAAAAAGCCTTGTAGGGAATTGCATAAGGTAGGCAATTTGATCTAAAATTTTTAAATTAAGCTGGGTAACCCAGAGGGGTATTGTGGTCCATGTTGTACACCTGAAATTGATATACTGTTTTTGTCAACCATTCTTCATTAAAAATAAAAATTTTAATTTCAACACCTCAATAATCCAGTTAAGAAATGGGCAGAAGACATCAATAAACATTTTTCCAAAGAAGGCATCTAGATGGCTAACAGACACAGGGAAAGACGCGCAACATCATTCATAATCAGGGAAACACAAATCAAAACTACGATGAGATAGCACCTCACACTTGTCAGAATGGCTAAAATTAACAACACAAGAAACAACATGTGCTGGTGAGGGTGCAGAGGAAGAGGAAATCTCTTGCACTGTTGGTGGGGATGCAAACTGGTACAGCCACTCTGGAAAACAGTATGGAGGTTCCTCAGAAAGTTAAAACTAGAACAGCTCTACAATCCAGCAATTGCACTATTAGATATTTACACAATGGATACAAAAATACAGATTTGAAGGGATACATGCACCCACTGTTGATAGCAGCATTATCAGTAATAGCCAAACTGTGGAAAGAGCCCAAATGTCCATCATCTGATGAACAGAAAAAGAAGAAGTGGTATGGGGTGCCTGGGTGGCTCATAGGGTTAAGTCTCTGCCTTCAGCTTGGGTCATGGTCTCAGGGTCCTGGGATTGAGCCCTGCATCAGGCTCTCTGCTCTGCAGGGAGCCTGCTTTCCTTCCTCTCTCTCTGCCTGCCTCTTTGCCTATTTGTGATCTCTCTCTGTCAAATAAATAAAATTTTTTAAAAATCTGAAAAGAAAAGAACCACAGGCTTATTTCTATTTAAAAAAAAAAAAAAAAAGAAGTGGCATATATATGTATAATGGAATATTACTCACCTATAAAAAAAGAGTGAAATCTTGCCCTTGCAATGATGTGGGTGGAACTAGAGAGTAGTATCCTAAGCAAAATAAGTCAATCAAAGAAAGACGAATACCATATGATTTCACTCACATGTGGAGTTTAAGAAACAAAACAGACAAACATATAGGAAGTGGGCCAAAAGAGAGAGAGAAAGGAGAGAAACAAGCCATAAAAGACACCTAAGGATAGAGAACAAACTGAGGGTTGATGGAAGGATGTGGGTGGGGATGTTCTAGGTGGATGATGGGTAGGAAAGAGGACAATTGTTATGATGAGCATTGGGTGTTGTATGTAAGTGATGAAGCCAATATTGCACTGTCTGTTAACTAACTAGAATTTAAATAAAAATTTAAAAAGAAAAAATTAGGGGCGC
The DNA here is from genome assembly GCF_030435805.1 of Mustela lutreola. Taxonomy (NCBI): domain Eukaryota; kingdom Metazoa; phylum Chordata; class Mammalia; order Carnivora; family Mustelidae; genus Mustela; species Mustela lutreola. The sequence continues at coordinate 42,528,215 of NC_081303.1, forward strand.
CCGGGTGGCTCAGTTGGTTGAGCAGCTGCCTTCGGCTCGGGTCATGATTCCGGGGTCCTGGGATCGAGCCCCGCGTCAGGCTCTCAGCAGAGAGCCTGCTTCTCTCTCTCCTCGTCTCCCTGCCACTCTGCTTACTTGTGCTCTCTCTCTAGCTGTCAAATAAACAAATAAAAATATTTTAAAAAAAGAAAAAATTAAAAATTTAAAAATTAAAAACAACTTCAAAGATTGAAATCATGAAGTGTACTTTTTTATCTAAATGTCATTAAGTCTAAACTCAGTAAAGCACAAATAATTTTAAAGATCTTGAAAATTAAGATAGACATGTTTAAGTAATACCTGCAGCAGAGAAAAATCACAATAAAATTAACATATATTTACATGCATTTCATAGTGAACCATAAAGGAGATATCACATTAAAATTTGTGGAATTCAGCTAATGCAGTTTCTAGAATGAAGGTCTAAATCTTACATGGATATTGAAAAGAAGAAAGTCTAAAAAACATCTGTTTTAAGATGTTAGAAAACGAAACCAAAGAAAGTAGAAGTTGATACTAAAATAAGTAAAAATCAATCAAATAAAAAATAAATAAAAAACAAGTCCTTTTCTCCCCCAAGATATTATCTATTTATTTGACAGAATGAGAGATAGCACAAGCAGTGGGAGTAGCAGGCAGAGGGAGAGGAAGAAGAAGGCTCCTTGCTGAGCAAGGAGATTCATGGAGGTTTGATCCCAGGACCCTGGGATCAGGACCTTAAGCTGAAGGCAGCCGCTTAACCAACTGAGCCACCCAGGCACCTCGAGATAAGTCCTGTTCTTGAAACAGTCTAATTAGTGAACAAATAATTCGTGAGAGTATTCAAAAAGAGAGAAAGGATAAAAATAAAGTAATGGTGCATTTGGTAATGTACAAAGGGTCCTTACTGAAGATGGCTCAAGAGCACCAGCTAAGTTTGTTGAACGGACTAACCCAGAAGCCCCTAGCAAATTACTTCCCAGTCCGTGATTTACCAAAAGATAAAATCTATGTCCCTGTGATCAGTTTTGGAACTTCCAAGCTTCTGGCGAATTATAAAAGGGACTGATATCAAATCACCCTAAATATTTTCTGTCTGGTTCCCTTTTCTTACAAAAAAATTACATTCATGCTTCAGTTAGCATATCCTAGTTCCAGCACAGAGCAAGTGCCCATGTACACATGGGGGCTAACATATCTGCAAGCTGTGGTTTTCAGTGATGACAGTGCCTGGGACGTGAACCTCTGGGGAATTGCCAAGAACACGTGTACAGTGGCTGTATAGTTCACCTATCAAGCCACAAGAAAAGAAAGTCATTTTTCATGACCTAATTTTTCCCAACTCAAAAATTTTTTTTTTAAGTCATGACACTAATCCTGTTATGGCTTAATATGGAATTTTAAAACAGAGGCAATGTTTCTACTACCTAATTAAATTAACATTACTTGGAATGTGGGTCTCTTGGATACAATAAAAAGTCATATGTCAAAGAAAGAAAGAAAAGAAAGAGAGAAAGAAAGAAAGAAAGAAAAAGGCAAGGCCAATTCCTAGAGATTTCCTGGAAAAAAAAAATTGGTCAGTTAATTTAAAAAGCAGAAGAGGAACTACTCCCTTTGGGGGGTTTCCACACTGGCTTAGGGGGTGTGTAATGCTGGACTCTCAATAGTGAAAGAAGTTCATTCAGAAGTCACATAAAGAAGAATATTCTTTCTCTTTTGGAAAGCAGGATTCATGTAGTATCAGACTGAGTAGAATCAGTGTCTAGATCCTTGCTAGGACAATTCCTCCCCTGCCCCCGGCCCAAACCAGTTGATTATTTCTCTGAGTCGTCAGTTTAGAACCAGTGCCCTCAATAGTGAGTTGTCTCAGAATACTTCTATTACATAATTCCAATCAAGGAATGACTTGTTCACAAAAATGGTCAAACTTGCATTTTAGAACCTTAAGACAAGTTGGTATAGTGTTCCTGGTGATAAGGATGTGGGCTGGTCAGGAGGCTAGAGGACAAGAACATTGTAGGGGCTTTCCAGGCCACCTAAATCCTTCCAGACATTTCCTCACCATTCCTGTTCTCATTCCTTCCAAGTCAAGGTGGAAGAGATTTTGCTACCATTTGGACATACCTTCCTGTAAAAATTGTGGATTTACATATCATAGCTACCTGTATCTAACATATTTCAGATCTTGTGTTTGTGGGCTACTGAAGCAAAGACTTGACACAGCTTTTAGAGGTACAGAATACTCACCACATGCCTCCTGCACATGCCTCTGTGATGGAGACAGACTGCAGTCATCCGTGGCCTCTCTGTGGCTCCTGGGATGGCCACATTCAGAAAAGCCCTGAAGGCTTACTAAGTAGTGCAAGAGTGTACCCTTTCACACTCCTTCCAGAATTCTCCACTTTTTCTTCATAGCCCCTCTGTTTCTGTTACTTGGGGGTTATTCAAATTTTCATGTAAACAAAGATCTTTTGTTTCAAGTAGACACTGGATTAGTTATGGCTCATTGTCTTTATTTCTACTTGTTCCTGACATGGGAAGAAGTCCTATAGCTGATCTTACTTTGGAGTTGGCTTTTAAAAAGAACTTGGGCAAACTAATCTACTGATGACACTAAATGAAGATTCAAACACTTAAGACAGAAGGTCATTCAAAAGAAATCATGTGCCCTAATTTTCTCAGCAATCAACTATTAAAAAAAATTTTTATTGAAGATTTGAAAATCAAGGAAAGGTAATACCAAGTGATACAGATTCCTAGTAGTTGATTAAAATATATAAAGAAGCTCACAGAAGAACAAAATGGGCTTTTATGAAAACCCAGGAGCATTTGGTATTCTAATAGGAAGCAAATTTTCCTAAATTGGAGTTCAGTTTGTGTATTAAGAAAAATTAGGGAGAATTGTTCTCAACACTGGAAATAAGGCAAAGAGTAAGAAAGTAAGTGGTTTTGAAATTTATCACAATCTAAAAGCTCTAAATTTGGTAGTGAATATAACAATTAGTATAATTGACTCAGTGAAGACATTAATTTGTTCATGACAAAAATAGTGATATGCACAGAAAGTTGATAAACTTCCTAAGCAACTTCCTAAAGCAATTTTAACACACCTACAAAAATTTCAAATTAGTATGCTCCCTTGCATTTGTAGGGTTTGAGAATTAAAATGAAAACAATTAAACTCAGAATCAATAACAAATCATGAAAACAATCAACATAACAAAAACTTCATTTTATAAACTTTGCCAAAGATCCCTTTTTAAATGTTCCAGATAGTCTAAAACAATTTGAGAGTTTGTTATTGTTAGGCACATTTGGTAGCAGTAGATTGATGATAGCAAATACTTACAAATACAGCAAGTGGATGAAAGTTCATAAAGTGTTTACAACTTGAATCCCAAGACAACTGACAGTCAATATCTTGAAGCACGCAGACCTACACAGTTTCCCTTTTCATTCCAATTATTGTGGAGCAAAGATGCATATTAATAGTGACAGCATATAAGAAATTTAGACTATCATCCCCAAACTAAATCTTCCAGAAAGCCTATAAGTTCTTGCTAGCTGACATATAATTTCAAGTGGTAATTAACAATAATTTTAGTTCTACTGTAATATATGGCAAATAAAGAAAATAGAACCTTTCTTCCTTCAGAAAGAAAGAAAGCATTTCATGCACTGAGGTTAAATAATGCATGAAAATATTGATGAGCCACTACGATGAAACATATTATCTATTCCTATTAGGAACCATTTCCAGCCATCCTAAGTTACAGATGGGAATTCTCCAGTATATTATAAATCACACACCTATAACTTCGCTTCTCCAAAACGCTTTGTGTAAGAAGTAGACTAAGTAATAAAATGTATACTTGCTCAAATTGATTAGACTTGGACTTTTCCTCTAGGGATTCTTTTATTTCATAGGCCATTGCTGCTGCATTGGCTGGTGATTTTGCAAGCCTACCAGTAGTCATGAAGATTGGTTCATAGACTTTGTACCACCTTAAATAGCGTCTACAACAGGACCCCCTCCAAGCAGAAAGAACCCCACGCTGGGAACCTAGCTTGGACACTAGTCCCTGCTTTTGCTTTGAGTAGAGCATACCTCCTCCGCATGCAGAGGTGCTATTTTTAGGCCTCAGTAAAAGGTTTTGTTGTTTTTTTATTCCTCCCTTTTACTGCATTAATTTTGAATTACTCCCACATTGCATCACACTCTCCCTCTAACTTTAATAACATTGGTTTCTTCAATTGTTAAAATTTCCACTGTCACGATTCTCCCATTCTCTTCACTTAAGTCTACTTGGAAAAGTAAAGAAGCTTCTGCTGAGCCACAAGTCAGTCTCCCAGTGCATTTAAATTCATATCTTTAATTGTACAAAAAAATCTGAAGGAGGTTTACCAAATGGTAAGCTTTGACAAAGTTCGGTATTGGGTTCACAGTTATCATTCTCTTTTTCCTGTGAGTTTGAAATATTTTTAAATGAGGAAGGAAGTATATGTCATTGGAACAGGTGGTTTGCATTGGCAGCTAGAAAACCTGGAGTCAGAAATAAGAAAGTTGGTGGTGTGTATCCCGTCATGTCCAGCAAGGTTAATGTTGAGTTTGTGGGAACGTGAGCATCGACTCAGCCAAGAAACTTGTCTCAGGAGGTCATGCCAAGGGCCCATATCAGTGGCTTAATGTTGGAATATTGTGAGAGGTTTACAAAAGTAAGTTGGGGCTCACTCCCAGAGACTCTGATTTAATTGGTTGAAGAGGGACATTAGTAATTTTGAAAAGTTCCCTGAGTGATTCTAGTGTACAATCTGGGTTGAGAGCCACAGGGTAGAATTGGGTTTATTTCAGAAATATCCTTCAGTTTATCTTCCTTGTCTGTTTTCTCAAATTCCAACTTAAAAAGTGACCTTCTGAGGTCTAGACTCCTACACAGAGAAGGGAGGGGAGGATCTGTGCAGGGGATATGAATATCCTGGGCCCTGGAAAATTCATACAATTTATAGATACAGTTCCTTGGAAGTTCTGTTAGTGTGAGTCTAATAGAGACCAATCCGTGATGCTGGTAAAAGCAAATTTCTGAAACTTTGAAGTAAAAAAATCAGGCCTTGGAATGTAGGTCCACCTTGTAGTAACCTTGTCTAGGTGGCAATCTGGTCTGATTTTCTCACCATCTCACTCTTTCTTTTTACCTGATCAATAACCCCTTGATCGATCATTATCCTCAAGTAAACTCAAATATCTTAACATGATCTGTAAGGCTTTATGATCTGCATCCCGCAGCTCCAGGTCTTGTCTTCACCTTCACATTACCAAATTGTTTGCTTTACCACCTGAACGTGCCAAGTCTCTGAGATTGCAACCTTGAACCAATTATTCCCTTGCCTGGGATTTCTTTTCCAACTCTTTTACCATGAATGCTACCCACCATCTCTCTTTGGGACAAATCCCACTCCTGTCTCAGCTTCCAAATATAAAGTTCACACCACCTGGGGCTCTTCCTCCTCATATTTTTAAAAGTTTGCAGCTGAGCCATCCAGGCACCCCTCCGGTGAATGTTTTAAATAACATTTTAATATTAGTCTTAATAGAAATGGTTCTGTATAAATTAGAATTTGACATTCCACTTTTATTACTATAAAGAAAAGGTATACGTCAGAGTAAAACTGTTGGAATGGACTGTTTTGTCCATGAGACAGCAGTTATCTTACTCATTAAAAATGCTCCCTGGGGCGCCTGGGTGGCTCAGTAGGTTAAGCCTCTGCCTTCGGCTCAGGTGGTGGTCTCAGGGTCCTGGGATCGAGCCCCACATCGGGCACTCTGCTCAGTAGGGAGCCTGCTTCCTCCTCTCTCTCTGCCTGCCTCTCTGCCTACATGTAATCTCTGTCTGTCAAATAAATAAACAAAATCTTTAAAAAAAATGCTCCCTATATTTGATTCTGTATAAATTAGGATTTGACATTCCATTTTTACTGCTATAAAGAAAAGGTATAGGTCAGAATAAAATTGTTGGAATGGACTGTTTTGTCCATGAGACAGCAGTCATCTTACTCATTAAAAATGCTCCTTATGTTTTATAACCAAAAAGAAAAAAAAGTTTGCAGTCACATTTCTATTGGCATGAATGCTCTCTTTTAGCGTAATATTATTTATACCATATGAATATTCATTCTTTTCCTGTCCATACAATGTTGTTACCATTTGCCCAAATGCAAAGTGATTTCTCTTAAAACATTGAGTCTCCTATACATTTTTAATCTCAACCCAAAATGTTTTTTCCTCATTCGTGCATTTAGCAAGCATTAATTGGGAATTTACTGTGCTCTAGGCCCTGTTCTGGGTCTTAGGAAAACAATCTTGACAAGGATCATTAGCATCTACTCATTCTTTGGGTCTCAATTTAGATCTTACTACTTCCAAGGAGCATTCCTGACTCTTCATCCAGGCTTATGTTTCTTTATCATCCCCTAGTTTCTGGATTGCCTAATAACCCAAGGCTTTTCATACTCTAGAATCACCTGTTTGTTTGCCTATACCCCTATATTCATCTCAGGGTTTGAAATCTGTGAAGGCAAATCTAGTTTATTTACTGACCTATCCCTACTACCTAGGCAATGCCTGGCACCATAGTTAAGATTTAACAAATATTTGCGAGGAATAAAGATTTTCTAGGACCATAGGAAAGGATTTGAAGTTTTGATGGTGATAATGAGATTTCTCTTTGAGTGGGTTTATGCTATTGACAGCCAGACAAAGGGAACCAGGTTTGGGGGGGAAATATAGACTAAAAATGTGCCAAGAGGGTAAAAGCATGAGGTAACAAAATCTCTGAGAGAACACAAGGAGAGAAGAACTGAAGCACAGAGATCAGTCCTGAGGGATAACCTGTGTTCTTCATGAAGGGCCTCCGGCAGAAGAAGATGCTATGGCTCCAGATGCCCCTTGTCAATTCACCTCCAAATGGGAGGCTGTTGACTGAAAACCCTGTGATCCTCTGCCTGAGGGCTTCTTCCCCTCCAGGGAAGAATGCTGGGCCCACAGAGGGCCAGTCAGAGCTGTTGGACATCATGTTCTCATCAGCAATTCTCAAACACCAATGATAAATGGGGAGTTGGTGGGAAAGCAATGGCCTAATCTATGGAAACTCTGACTCTGTCCCAGCTTTTTCAGTTCAGCTATCCTTGCTCTCTGGAAGCAAATCACTGTCTGAGGTCCTGGTTCCTCCTACCCTGTGACTAAGGACATGCAGTGTGACCAGAATCCAGGCAGAGATAGGAGATATCGCAGAGATTGTTCCTGAGTTTTACTGGCTTGTGTTCATGCTGACTAAGGACATTAGGACATCTGTGCTTTGTGAAACTTTTAATTGCATTTTTTTTCTACTACTTTTTTTTTTTTTTTCTTAAATAAGTAGCAATCAGAATTTACAGTTGGCTATTGGGACAAAAGATCCTTTGCTCCCTTTTGGAAAATCCCTATATCAGACTAAGAAAGACCGGTGCTTTCTGTGGGATGGCAAAGGAGTATTATATTTGACCCTAGAACTTCCATAGCATCTAGCAAACACCAATATTTCTAGATAATCAAGTGGAATAATTAAACAATAAACAAACAAGTGTTTGCTTTTGTTTTTTAATTCTTCCAAATTCTCTTTTAGATCGCATTTCTAGAATATTCATGCAAGTTAACTGGTGACAGATTAATAAATATAAATTAAATCTTAGCCTTATTGAATGTTTTATCAGACAATTTAGCCAAAAGCATCATCTTTTGTAAGTATTTAGAATTACAGCATTTAGAGGATGAATATATTTTTAGAAAGAATATGATACTGTGGCTTTTGAACATGGCTGATCATCACAATCACCCAAAAACATGTTAAAAAATGAAGATTCCTGGGCTAAAACACAAATTAGTTAGAAAAACTTAGAAGCCCCAGGTGAAGGATCTAGAACTTCTGCTTTTAATAATCTCCCAGTTAAATCTTCCAAAGTTTGGCACCAATTTTGAATAATTTTTGAAGGCTACTGAGTATTTCATTCCTTTGCCTTATGCGAGAGTCTCTGTGTTAGTATTATTCCCAAAGGCTTTACTAGTTTCCTCTTAGGCTTGAAGTTAGCTAAGGCAATATCTCCTTCTTGTTTTGGCATGGAGACAAAATTTATCTACCTGCTCTTTTAACTCATTGGCCTTACTGAGTCCTGCCATTTGGAACTACACTAATGCTACTTCGTGTTTTGGACACCAGCTGTGTTTTTCTCTTCTATAGGCGAAGTATTTTATTTCCTTAATTAATTATATTATAGCTTTAAGTTCCTGTCTTCATCCACAATTGGATACAACCCAGTTTCCTTCTAGAGTATGGCGGACTCAGCATCATGCAGTGTTATCAGCAAAAAGAAGAAAGAGATCATTTCCCTTTTCCTGAACACTATACTTGCATGGATGCATTCCAAGATAACAGAAGTGATTTATATTGTTCTATCACATTATTGGCAATATTAAGTTAATTATAATCTGAAGTTGTTTTCACAATGTGCTACTCTTAATCCGTGTTAGTTCCCATGCTGAATTTACCCTTTGAACATCTGAAGATTTTTTAAAAATGAAGTACTCATATTTAAAATAAGATACATTTGCAACATTTCTTCATGTTAGATCAGACCTAAAGTTTTCCTAAGTCAATGTTATTTTGCATCCTCATTTTCTCAACCAGCTCTGGCTATTCATTCCTACTTCATATCAATCACAAGTTTTATACACAAGCCATCGATAATTCTTCCAAATGGCTGAGAGGGCCAAAGTTGGGCTTCTGATTAAGGGTACAATTATCACTTGCAAGGAATCATTATTTGTAAGGATTAAAGTAACATAAGGATGGAGGTAAAGAATTTTGTAAGGATTAAAGTAAAAGTAAATAACTTTAATTTAAGCACAAACTCATAGATCATGCAAGTGCCTCCTGACCAGGAGCATTCAGTGATGTTTTATAGACAGTGACTATATTTCTAAACATGTGGGCTTTAAAAGGGTCTAATCTTCTCTACCTGGAGTTGGTTAGTCTTATTACTATTTTACTCTTGGTATTCTCTAGTTTATCTGACTTACATAACTAAGTTCACTTCCTCCCTTCCCCCATGGGTTTTATCTTAAATTCTCATAAGAGCTTCCGTAGGAAATAGGAAACAAGGTACATTGCATCTGCTTTTCGATTCTTCTTTTTCTGGTCCTGAGATTAAAGACTGTGACAACATCCACTTTGAAAGTTGGTTTTTAAATCTCTGTGTTTTTGTTAAAGGATAAGCTAATGTTAGGGATAATCATGTGATTTGAAATAAGACTAAATATACAATCTTTAAACCAAAATAAAAAGTTTTTTTTACTTATTGGCACCTAAAGCTCATACAAAGCTAGATTCAGAGCTCCTGTCAAAATCTGAAGACACCTTTCCCAATCCCACATTGTCTCCATTTTACCTTAAAATCACTTTCAACTTTTTCTTTTTCTTTGGATTCCTTTTGCAATTTTTATAGTTTCCACCATCATTATCTCTAATGCAATCTTCTACAATAGCTTCCCAACTTAGCTCTCTTTTTCCAGTCACCAAAAATCAGACATGGAGGAGAATATAAAATGATAAAGAAACCCTGAAATCAATATCATAAATAATTACACCATTTTATGGTAAAGTCTATCATATAATTTTTATACAGTAATGTTTCAATACAGTTACAAGCATCTGAATGTTATTCATAGAGAAATTGTGAAATAGCCCTTCTTCCTTTTTTAAGGTGTAAAGGTGAAGTAAGGGAATGTCTTAATATCATTAAATTACTCAAAATCTACAAATTAGCTCCCTGAAATGTAAATTTCTGCTCCATTTACTTCTAGTTTATATTCCCTCCCTCCAGCATTCCAGCTGGGTCCTTTGAGATGTCTAGCTCTAGAAGTTTGTATTGAGGAGTTGAGAAGTCAGAGTCAGACTTCTTTCCCCTCTCTCAGAGCATTGGCTGCCATCTGTGGCGAATTATTAAAAATACTTGGGAAAGTTTTTGTTAACATACACGTTCCCACGCCTGACCTGAGAATGGCTGAATCTAGTTAACCGTGGGCAGGCTGAGAACTTATGAATTTAAAAAGCTCCCTAGGTGATTCTGATGATCAGCCAAGGTTGTGAGATCGCAGTTGTAGGAAATTAGTAAATGGGTTAGAGAAATCTGAATACCATTGAGAGGAAATATGGACCCTAAATATAAAATTTCACAGTTGCTACAGGTTGATGACATGTAAATGAACTCTATGAGAATTGATCCAGAGACTGAACATGCAAACCTATCCCTTGTGGATTTGTTTTGTTTTGTTTTTTAAATCATATAAACCCCACTGTTAGGGTTAAAAATGATAATTGTCATTATACTGACTTTAAGAGTGAGGCTAATATTTAGCATGGTTTCAGAGTAGATAATTTCAACAAACTACTTCCTTGGTAACATCCTAGACCTAATTTATGTCATAATATCACACCACTTCCAAAGTCCCTAAGTCAAACTTCCTATTCTCTGTCCATAACCTCTGTGTTGAACTTACTTACTCAATGACTCACTCTTGAACTTTGACCACATTATGGCCTCTGTCAACCCTGTCTCCCAAATCCACCTGCCCACTCTTTCCTCAGTTCCTTAATCAGTGAAGAGACCATAAGCCACAAATTCAGAAGCACTTCTGCCAATAACAGAAGCACATTGCTTTTCTGTTTTCCTACTGCAAGTGTTTAGAAAGCCCTATTTTCCACTTTTTCTGCACCTCCAACTGCAGGTGGCAATCATGGATAAATTCAGGGTAAACAACTTCAAATGGTTTTTCTACCTTGCATGGCAACCTTAAAATTGTTTTCTTCCTCATTCGTTTTTAAAAATATTTTATTTAATTTGAGAAAGAGAGAGAGAGTGAGAGAGAGAACCAGCAGGGGGGAGGGGCAGAGGGAGAAGGAGAAGCAGACTCCTTGCTGAACAAGGAACTGCCTATGGGGCTCAATCCCAGGACGCTAAGACCATGACCTGAGCTGAAGGGAGACGCTTAACCAAGTGAGCCACCCAGGTGCCCCAATAATAATACTTTTAGAAGACCGTTGCCACCCCCCTCTTTTTTGCCAATCCATTAAGCTATAATATCTTTAAAGACCTGCCATTGATTTTTGTTTGTTTGTTTTAGAGGTAGAATTTAGTGATTCATCAGTTATAAATAATACCCAGTGCTCATTACCTCAAGTTTTCTTCTTAATGCCCATCATCCATTTTTTTTTTAAGCTAAAACCCCAGGTCCTTAAAATCCTTGAAATCTTTGGTTCGGAATCGTCTGTCTCTTGCTGGTCTTTCTAGCCTCACCTTCTATCAATATCTTCCTAACTTTCTCTCTCTTCCTAAGTCATCCCACAGAGCTGTTAATATTCTTTGGAAAGGAGAAATGATCAAGGTTCCTACAGACTAAATTAAGACAGAGGGATAGGGCAGATGTAACAATAAGTAGGACAGAAAAGGTGTATTGACAGCCCTGCCAAAAGGAAGCAAACTGCTTTGGGTGGTTTTTACTAACAGGTAGAGAGAAAAATGTTTTCTAGATAGATAGCTGCATAGCAGATAGAAGGGATTGTGCTGACTGACACCATCAACTGGAGTAATCATCTCTTAATTTAATGCTAAGCCAATAATGTCATTTCATGACTTCTCTCTTTCATAGGCCAAGCAGGTGAGATAAATGAAGATGTAGAAATCGTGCATTCTGAATCCTTCAGGTCTTTGATGGTTGAATTTATCTCTGCAAGTTCTTCAGGGAGTGAGATCGCTGTTGGTTTACTCTTTTGATAAGTAGTGGCAGTTCTAGGGGTTTCCACTAGCCAGTTTATCTGACATTCTTATCAGGATAGTTCTCAATACACCACTCAGATGAATAGCATTTCCAGGGCTCTTCAGTCCATTTTTCCTGAAGAATTTCATTTAACATTTCTTAGAATACAAATCTTCTCTTGATGAATCCTTCCAGTATGTCTGAAAAAATATTTGTTTGGCCTTTAGTTTTCAAAGCTATGTTTCACTGGAAAAATTCTAGTTTCACAGCTTTACTTTTAGCACTTTAAAGTTTCTGTTTCTCTGTCTTCTTGCTTGCATTCTCTTGACAATAAACTGCTGTCACCCAATCCATGATTTCTCTGTCCTGAAGATGTTTGTCTCTGACTGCTCTCAAGATTTCATTTTTATAATCAGGTTTGAGCAACTTGATTATGGTGTGTAGAACTTTCTGTATTTTTTTCCTTCGTATTTCTTGTGGTTGGGATTCACTGAGCTTCTCTGATCTGTCCATTATGGTTTTCATGAAATAAGTAAAATTTCTGGCCATTATTTCTTTGAATATTTTTGTCCTCTTAACCTACTCTTTCTGAGAATTCAAATGACACATATTAAATCACTTGAAGTTATCCCACAGCTCAAAGATTCTCTGCTCTTTTTTTCTTCTTTGTTTCATTTAGGTAGTGTACAATGTTATGTCTTCATGTTTACTGATCCTGTTTTCTGCAATGACAAATGTACTATTAATCTTGTGTCTTATCTACTGTATTTTTTGTTTCAAATATTGTAGTTTTCAAGCCCAGAATTCAACTTGGGGGTCTGTCTCTCTCATTCATATATATATACACACACACATATATATATATATACACACACATATATATACATACATATATATCACATATATATATCTCATTCATATATTTATATGAATGAGAGAGACAGACCTCCAAGTTGAATTCTGGGCATGAAATATATATATTTCTTTGAAGTGGGGAGGGGCAGAAGCAAAGGGAGAAGGAATCTCCAGCAGACTTGCTGCTGAGTTTGGAGCCCAAGGTGGGGTTGGATCCCATGACCCTGAGATCATGACCTGAGCAGAAAGGTAACTGACTGAGCCACTCACATGCCACAACTTGGATCTTTTAAAAAATACTTTCCATGCCTTTACTTTTACTTTTGCACATACAAATGTGCCTATAATAATTGTTTTACTGTTCTCATTTGCTCTTTCTAACATCTGTGTCAGTTCTGGTAGGTTCTAATTGATTTATTTCTTCATTATGGACTGTATTTTCTTGTTTTTGCATAGTTAATAATTTTTTATTGAATGCCAGACATTATGAGTTTATGCTATACATTGGTTACTAGATATTTTTGTACTTCTACAAATAATCTTGAGTTTTATTCTTGGATGGAATTAACCTACTTGAAAGCTGATCCTTTTGCATCTTAAAATTGTTGTCGTTGTTTTAGATGAGATGAGAGCAGTGGTCAATCAAAGGCTAATCATTCTCACTACGGAATCAGAATCTTCTGTTATTCTACATACTGCCTCATGAATATTGATGCTTTTCCATCAAGTCTTTGAGAAAGGGAATTGTACCTACTTTTTTGGGAGCAGTAGACACTATTACAGCTAATCTTTTTGGGTGGCTCTTTCCCTGGTCACCGGTATTGTTTTCACATGTATATATTGATTGGTAATTAGCTGAATACTCAAGGGATCCTCTATAGATATCCAGAGTCCTCTTTTTGTGCAATTCTCTCTTCTTTGTGTCTCTGTCCTGTGAATTCTAGCTTCCTTGGTCCTATAGTCTCTCCTGACTCAATAGGTTCTCCTCAACTCATGGAGTTTACTGCACTCCATATCACAGGGTCACTGTCCTCTGTTCTCTGATGTTCAATGTCTTCTACATCCTTATTTTATATATTTCATCCTTTTTTTTAATTGTTACACATGGGAGAGCAAATCCAATCCTGTTTCCCCATCTTTCCTGGAAGCTGAAATTTCTTTAGTGTTTAAATACCTTCTTCTGCAGTAGACCAAGGAAGTGTGTGCATCTTAATTTTATTCAACATGGGTCACCTTTGAGTTTAGGGCTAAGTAAACCAATGGTGTGAACTGTTAGAGCTACTCCTAGTTGCCTATGTAACTATATCAAATTCAGAATCTCTTGTTAGTGCACCCTCGATAAATCAGACAAAATATCACACTGTATTTCTTCTACCCTAATCTAACATTGTTAGGATCCACCCCCATTCATATTTCCCAGATCTCTGTGGATATAAATTGGAAAAAAACCTTGAAATTCTTTTCATGCATATCATTCCTCTTCTTGGGTCATATATCTACTCAACCCTGGAAACTGACAGAATTTGAAAATGTCATTGGTCTAGCAGAAATGACAGCTAGTTGAGGTGGGTCTTGGTAAGGATCAGCATTCATAATTTCTTTGGGGAGTTCATTAAGGCTTCTTCAAAATAAATGTTTCTCATTGCAGTGCAACTTGGCTATACTTTGAATTTGACTTGATTTGGTTTTTCAGAACTTGGGCTTTCTTGGCTATAAGAGATAGTTTTTTTTTTCATGGCATTAAACAATTTTTTCTTGTTCCCTATACTGACCTTGCATTGAGAATTTAAAGCCTTGAGCTTATCATTTTCTTTCTCCAAGTTCTCCAGTATACTTGGAATCCATCAATAGACCATACAGTCCTTAGAGTCTCTTCATTTCCATTAAAATGAGCTCTATAGGCTGATGCAAAAATACATTTATTTCCATTAAAATGAGCTCTATAGGCTGATGCAAAAGTACATTTATTTCCTCCTCGGATGCATGAGGCACATGTTGCTTGGTCACAACTCTCCTAAGCTTGAAGTTGTTTGGCTCTGTCCAGTGCATGCTAAGTGGCTGGAGTTTGCAGCAAAGCTATTCAGGTGTTTTCTTGTACAGTTACTATCTTGCTCCAGTGGCAAAGTCATTTAAGGGCATGCATTTGAAAATTGTCACAGTGACTTTTGCTGGGGGTTGACAAGCTAAATTCCACTAAATTTTGGAGCATAAAATTAATGCCTTGATTTATAGTGTTTTAGTTTAGTTTAATTTAGACAAGGTTAGTTTAGGTTATGATCTTGGTCATATAATTAAAAGCTCTTTAGTCATGGTAAAGATTTTGCCTTCTGAGATTTCTGGAAAGAGAACCATAAATTCCAGCTAAAATCCTTGACTCAAGGACATTTTGGAAATCTTGTTACTGAAGGCAAATTTTAATTAGAAAATGTATTGCTGGGGAGGAGTCAAGATAGCAGAGGAGTAGTAGGCTGAGGTGATATCAGGTAGCAGGAGATCAACTAGATAGTTTATCAAACCATTCCAAACACCTACAAATCCAACAGGAGATCAAAGAGCAGCAATTCTAGAAACAGAAAATTGATCACTTTCTAAAAGGTGGGACCTGCAAAGAAGTGAATCCAAAGCGACAGGAAAATAGACCACGGGGGAAAGGCCAGCTCTCGGCAAGTGGCAGAGCAACGGAGCACAAACTCAGAACATTTAAAAGTCTGCTCCACTGAGGTACATCCCCGCAGGGACTAAGCTGAGGTGAAGCCCATGCAGGGACAGGGTGGTCTCAGGTCCTGTGAGGTCACAGAAGGATCAGGGGTGTCTGAGTGTCACAGAGCTCACAGGTATTAGAGCAGGGAAGCTGGCTACAGAGATGGAGGATGAGCTCTCAACTTGGGGTTACCTTCAACTGTGATCTGTGTCACACTGAGACCACTACTCTTTGAGCAGCTACCCCCAAGATCTGAGGAGACCCCCTTGGAAGAGCACAGAGATCTTCTGGGTTTGGAGACTCCAGGCAGAGCTGTGTGCCAGAGAGAGAGAGACGCTAGGTCACAGGGTGGGTGAGCTCAGAGCAAGGCTGGAGGCCAGGGAGATGGGAGTTATTGTGTGCACTGAGGAGTGGGGCCCCGAGCTCTCGGCTCCTCCGAGCCAGAGATTGGGAGGCTGCCATTTTCATTCCTGTCCTCTGGAACTCTACAGAAAGCATTCAGGGAACAAAAGCTCCCAAAAGTGAACCTGAGTGGATTACTTAGCCCGGTCCCTGGTAAGGGCGGTGCAATTCTGACTGGGGCAAAGACATTTGAGAATGGCTACAACAGGCCCCACCCCCAGAAGATCAATAAGAAATCCAGCCAAGACCAAGTTCACTTACCAAGGAGAACAGCGGAATTCCAGAGAGGAAGAAAGCAAAGAATAGAATTCATGGTTTTCTCCCCATGATTCTTTAGTCTTGCAAAGTTGACTAATTTTTTTTTATTTTTTTCTTATGCTAAAATCTTTTTTAACTTTTACTCTTTCCTCTTTTAACATTTTTTAACTAGTTTAACTTAACAATACTTTCATTTAAAAAATCTTTTCAAACATTCATTATTATACTCATATTTTATCCTTCAATATATCTAGCTTTATTTTTTGTATACACATAGGGTTTTTTCTTCTAAAAAAATCTGGGATACAACTTCTTCTAATAGATCAAAATATATCCTAAATCTAGCACAGGGCTTTGTTCTAGACTTCAGCCTGAGCAAATTCTCTCCACTTTCTTTTTCTTTATTCTCCCAACCAACCTATCAACTTTTTTAGAAATATTTTTAAAAATTTTTCATCTTTATAGTCATATTCCATCCCTTCATGTTGTTTATCCTTATTTTGTGTGTGTGTGTGTGTGTGTGTGTATATATATATATGCACATATATATATATATATATAAAATTATATATATATGTGTGTGTGTGTTTCATACTCTAAAATTTGGGGAGATAGTTTCTTCTAAGAGACAAAAATACTCCAAAAATTAAGTGGGTGACTCTGTTCTATTCATCAGTCTAAGATATATTTTTCTTTTTTATATTTTTCTTTTTAAATTTTTTTTTCTGAACTTCTTCTTATCCTCGTCCTTCCCCCCATGATTTGAAGTCTCTTCTGACTTGGTTAAAGCACATTTTCCTGGGGTCTTTGCCACCCTTTTAGTATTTTATTCACTCCTTCGTATATTCTTATCTGGATAAAATGGCAAGGCAGAAAAACTCACCACAAAACAAAAATAGCAAGAGGCAGTACTGAAGGCTAGGGACCTAATCAATATGGACATTGGTAAGATGTCAGAATTAGAGTTCAGAATGACGATTCTCAAGGTACTAGCTGGGCTCAAAAAAGGCATGGAAGATATTAGAGAAACCCTGTCTGAAGAAATAAAATCCCTTTCTGGAGGAATAAAAGAACTAAAATCTAACCAAGCTGAAATTTAAAAAGCTATTAATGAGGTGCAATAAAACCTGGAGGCTCTTATTACTAGGATAAATGAGGCAGAAGAGAGAATTAGTGATACAGAAGACCAAATGACAGAGAATAAAGAAGCTGAGCAAAAAAGAGACAAACAAGTACTCGAACACTATGGGAGAATTTGAAAGATAAGTGATGCCATAAGACAAAACAACATTAGAATAATTGGGATTCCAGAAGAAGAAGAGAGAGAGGGGGGCAGAAGGTATATTGGAGAGAATTATTGTAGAGAATTTCCCTAATATGGCAAAGGAAGCAAGCACCAAAATCCAGGAGGCACAGAGAACCCCTTTCAGAATCAATAAGAATAGGTCCACACCCCACCATCTAATAGTAAAATTTACAAGTCTTAGAGACAAAGAGAAAATCCTGAAAGCAGCTCTGACAAGAAGTCTGTAACATACAATGGTAAAAATATTAGATTGGCACCAGACTTATCCACAGAGACCCGGCAGGCCAGAAAGAACTAGCATGATGCCAGAAGTTCTCTGCAGGATTTCCGGTGCTTTGTCTGAGTGTGTAAAGGTTTGCAAAAATTTTAAGAGAAGTTGGGGGTTTGAGATTTGGGTGTTTGGAAGAAGCAAAAGGAGGATAGGGGTGAAACATGCACCCCAGAAAGTGATTTCTAGGGTTTGATAAAGGGGTCTCTGCATTTCAAAGGACAGGGCACCATTTCAGCGATAACCTGTGAAGACCAAAAAGTCTCAACCTTCCAATACCCTGTCCCTTGGAGTTTGATACCATCCTGGGTGGGTGTGGGGAGGATACACGAAGGAGTGAGGAGGAATTTTCCACCAGCCGGGAAGGAAGAATTGAATTAAATAATTAAATTAAAATATTAAATTGTCTTAAGAGGTTGAAAAAAAGAATGAAGTGAAAACAGAACCTTTATGCATTGCTGATGGGCATGTCAAAGCGTGCAGCCACTAAGGAAAAACAGAGGGGCAGTTCCTCAAAAAGTTAAACACAGAATTAGCATATGATCCAGCAATTCCACTTCCTGGTGTATACCCCCCAAAGAATTTAAAGCAGGGACTCCAGCAGATAATTGTGTGCCCAAGTTCACTGAAGCATCGGTCCCGATAGCCCGAAGGAGGAAATGACCCAAATGTCCATCAACAGAAAATGGAGTTGTAAAAGTGACATATACATACAATTGCATATCCTTGGCCTTAAAAAGGAATAGAATTCTGGTTCATGCCACAACATGGATGAACTTAGAAGACATGATGCTGAGTGTGATATGCCAGACACCAAAGGACAAATGCTGTGTGATGCACTTATATGGGGTCCCTAAAATAGACGTTATAGAGGCGGAAAGTGGATCAGGGATTACCAAGGACCAGAGCGGGGAGAGCATAGGAAGCTCTTGTTTAATGAGCACAGCATTTCAGTTTGGGATGATGAAATAGTTCTGGAGATGGGCAGTGAGTGGTGATGATTTCCCAATATGGTAAACATACTTCATGCCGCTGGATTGTATGCTTAAATGTGATTAACATGGCAAATCTCATGCTACACCCATTTTACCACAATGAAAAAAAAAATTCCTTAAAAAACCATTTTAATTTGCGTTTTTGTGTTCTTAAGTTTTATTAAGTGGGTTCCAAACAGTCTTTAAAGTTAAGTTAGGCTTTATGGTAAAGCAATAGTCTTTTAGGTTTCCACCTGATGCCCTCGGTCTTGCAGTCTCTCTACCCTTGTGAGGGATTGATCCTAGCCTCGCTGAGCCTCAGGAAATTTCTGCTTTTGTCCTTCTGGTGCTCACTTCTCCAGCTACGGGTGATTT
Source organism: Mustela lutreola (assembly GCF_030435805.1). Lineage (NCBI taxonomy): Eukaryota > Metazoa > Chordata > Mammalia > Carnivora > Mustelidae > Mustela > Mustela lutreola. Next base: position 42,547,217 of record NC_081303.1, read on the forward strand.
CTCATACAAGTGTAGCGAGGACTCAGCGAGGTGCATGAGAGTATCCCTCTGTTGATTTCCCAGCAGCTTGTCTTCTCTCTGATGCCCAGCTTGGCCATTCTAGCCAGCTTGTGCACTCCCTCAAACTCCAATCTCTGCCTGTCTACTCAGCAAGCCAGCTGGCTCCCTGCATTGGAGCTTGGCGACAGTCTCCAGGTAGTGCGCTCTTCCTGCGGTAAATCTCACCTTGTCTGTTGCCCTTCTGGCAAAGATCACAGTCCAGCGCTGCTGCTTGTACAATGTCTCAGGCAGGTGACCCTTTGGGAATTCCTGGAGCAGCTTCTGTGTGTAGCCGTCTCCACTCCAGTGCTCTGTCCAGAAACTCCCCACGACCTCCGACTCCCTGAACAAGGATCTCTATCTCTTAAAGTCTTTGAGCCCACTGTATTCTGCCTGGGATTTCCCCCTCTTCCTGTTGTGACCCCACATAGGTGTCCACCTAGGAGCCAGAGTAATTTTTTTCTTTTTCTCTCTGGTGTTATTTAAGATCTGAAACTTGTAGTTTACTTGTCATTTATGGTATCAGATCACGTCAGGGGCTAGTTATACTATCTGGCCAAATCTGGATGTTTGAATTACTGTATTTTTAATTTTTAGAATTTTTTTTCTTCTTATAAAAAAAAAAGTTCAGATTCTTTTCATTATGTCTTGTTCTTGTGTTATGGTTTCCATGCTTTTCTTTCCTTTGAACAATGTAACATCCTTAATGTAAGCATGTTTGTCTTTTTCTATTACCTGTATTTCTTTGGATGTGGTTTATCTAATTCACTGTACTCTCCCTTTTCCTTAGTTCTTTGTCTCCTCTTGTGGAGTACACATTTTTATTAGGAATTCTTCTTGCGTGGGAGCTAGTTCCACAGGAATCAAGTGAACTGATTTGTGGAGGTTTTCTCTGTGGGGCAGGAGCACCTTCGACTCTGTCTGCCAAGGCCCCAAAGGTTTCAGTTTTTATCAGACTTTATCGTTTGGGGTTTTCCACATAGACAGGATAATGCAAATTCATACAGCACACACAGCAAGGTTCAGAGTCAGGCTTCCTTTTCTCTCTCTCTCTACCCACTTGCTTCTTTGCTGCCTCACTGGCTTAGTGAGCAGGGTCTTCTAGTTTCTATTTTATGGACTGGGTCTCAGATTTACGAAAAGGCCCCTTTCTAGGTAGCAATGTTGTGTGAGACTTTGGACTTCAGTCTAGAACTTTGTATGTGTTAAAACCATGGTTCCCATAGGGATTCACTTCATTCTGACTCCTCTCTAGATCACTGGGTTTAGCTCTTGCTCACTCCATTGATTTTGAATATTCTATTTGTTCTACTACCTGGGGATTTCCCATTCTCAATTTCAAGCTCAGCTGTCTGGTTTAAAAATTAATTCGGGTTTATCGTATCCAGTTTTTCTAAGCCTTTTTTCATGGGATGGGAAGCTTCTAAAGTCAGTCCTATCCATCATACTGCCACTCAAGTCATATGGTTTCTGGACTCACACCCTTGACCTTTTAATGCATGTATTATTTATCTCCTGCTTTGTTCCAAAGAGAATTTTAGAGATCAGTGCTATATTTCTTAACTCCTTGTATGATTATAAGGTACTTATGTGGCATGGAGTACTAGTTTCTACACTCCCAGACTCCCAAAGCAACACTAGCCTAAACCTCCACACAGTGTGAAGTTACAGGTATCTGTTGGAAAGAACAGAAGGGAAATTTCTGAAACTTTATTAAGAACTTGTGTTTATTAAGTTCAATTTCTTTAAAATGAAACATAAGACAAACTTTCACCCTTTTCATTGGACTGAAGGTAACTGTTAACTATTTAAATAGGTAGACGATCCCTCAACTAGTAGATGTTTTTGCTTTTCTCTACTAATCTGCTAAGAAAATATAGCATTAGAAAAAACTCAATAGGGGCGCCTGGGTGGCTCAGTGGGTTAAGCCGCTGCCTTCGGCTCAGGTCGTGATCTCAGAGTCCTGGGATCGAGTCCCGCATTGGGCTCTCTGCTCAGCAGAGAGCCTGCTTCCCTCTCTCTCTCTGCCTGCCTCTCCATCTACTTGTGATTTCTCTCTGTCAAATAAATAAATAAAATCTTTTAAAAAAAAAAAAAAAAAAAAAAAAAAGAAAAAACTCAATAAAAAAAAAAAAAATACCGGGGCGCCTGGGTGGCTCAGTGGGTTAAGCCTCTGCCTTCGGCTCGGGTCGTGAGATCGAGCCCCACATGGGGCTCTCTGCTCAGCAGGGAGCCTGCTTCGCCCCCTCTGTCTCTGCCTGCCTCTCTGCCTACTTGTGATCTCTCTCTCTCAGTAAAATAAATAAATATTTTTTTAAAAAATACCTCCTCAAAGAAGCAATGCTTCAATTAGCTAAAATGGGAAGTGACAAAATAGATCCAATCCTTTTAAATTGTATGGGTTACCATGAAGTAATTTAGATACATGAAGGTGCAGTGAGAATGACATCATGAATGCCTAACAAACAGTGTAAGAAACAAAACCTTCTGAATGGAGGGGCCAGGAAGGAGTAGGTGGTGGTGCTCTCTCTCTTGAGAGTCAGGGACATCCTTCATATCTGGAGCCAGAGTAAAGTGATATGTTCCTCTTTCTGTAAGGAGGAACCTCTGAAATCCCTCTCACACTTGGGGCTGGTAGCTCTACAAGGACTCTTATCTCCCAGAGGGCTGTATAGTGTGGGGACTAGAGGGGCCTCTGGTTGACCTCCTAGCTGGAGACTTCAGGAGTAGTTGGATGCACCCCATTCCTCCTCGTTGTAAGAAAATCCCTAAGAGACCCTTGGCTGGAAATTTATGCAGCTGGATTGCCCCAGATTTCCCAATGGAGGAGGCACGTCTTGTTGCTTTTGCAAAGAAATGAATCATTTGGGAAACTTGGGACTCAATATTATTTCAGAAGACTTTTCTAAGGAGAGGTGCACAAAGAGAAGTGGGGAGCATGATGCCAATGTGAGACGCTTGAGGAGCACAACTGGGAATTTATTTGGGTGCCCTCTTCCAGCATCTGGATCTTGGGGAAACCTTTCACCAGAAGGACCCATGATCCCTGGAGGGAAAGTAACAAGGGGTGAGGGCAGATTTAAGAGCAAAGTGGCCTCAGCACTGAGCAGAACAGGCTTCATGGGTCTTATTGCCAAACTGAGGACAGTGTTCCATCCCATGGAAAAGACTTCTAGAAGAAAAAAGAAAAAAAGCTCAAGCTATATATTGGAAAAAGCTGAAAGCACCCAAATATCTGTGACTTCCATGACATTTGAAAATTTAGATTAAAGCTACTAAGAAAGAGGAAAACGAACAATGATAATGGGGATTCTCCAGAGGCAGGTAAAGACATCCCTCAAGTCGAGTCTGTCCTTTTGGCAGATTTTTGTAAGACAAAACATTAGCTCCGCAGACAGAATGTTAAACCCAAAGGGAAGGAGGGATCCTTTCTTGGAAGAGCTTATACCAATTTTGTTCAGTTTTTTTTTACCCATCTAAAGGGATTACCCAGAGAGGTGACTCACTTCTGTACCAGGGACTTTTGAAGCAAAGGCTAGGAATTAATTTCCAGCTCTTGATTAGACCATAGAGCTAGTCAAGCTCTACTAGACCATGCTAGAGGAAACCTTTGCTAGTCTTCAGTTTAACTCATTTAATTTGCAGGCGAGGGCCTTGAGGTCCTGCAAGACTGATGATCATACCACTCAGTGACAGCTGGAACTGCAATATGATGTCCTGACACCCAACATGATGTTTTTTTCTGTTACAACTCAAAAGCTCTTCTGGGCTGGAGGACACGCTCAGAGCTGGCTTACCTATGAAAGACTATTAAGGAAATACCAATGTTAGGTGGGGAAGTGACTTGTCCAGCTCTAAAGGAAACTTTCCAGGGGCAGGAAAATAGATACGGGCTAGCCTGTACTTTCTTATTATCTGTGATGGGAAGGAAGAAAGTTGAAGTTTTCAAATTCAACTTTAGACCTTACATTTATTCTAAAGTAACAATCTGTGATTAGTTTTGAGTATATCTGGTTGGGTTATTAGAACCACAAGTAATTCCAGTCCCTTCTGTGTTCAATACTGCCTGAGAAGGAAGATTAAGTTTGAGATGTGGTCTTTGGGTTTTCCTTCTCATTATTGTTGAAAGGAGCACATGAGGTGGGAGGGCAAGTAAGTAGAAGTTAAGAGAAATCTAGGTTATGACTCAGTTGCTCTTCCATGTAGAGTATGTTCAGAATGCACTTTCTACAAGTCCATATAGCAGGTTCCTAAGGTACTAGGAAGCACAGTGGACCTCCAGGTGGGCTTGGGTGACTTGTTCTGATGGTAGGGAACCTTGACAGGACAACAGAAGGATGTACTCAGCTTGATCTCTCTTCCCTTTTCCTTGTCTGTTTTATCCAAGTCACAATTCTTTTGATGGAAATAGAGCAAAATGGAAAATGGATGCATAGGAGCAGGAGAAAAAAGAACTTTTTAAAGAAAAGAACCAGAATTAGTCATCTTCACAGCTGGCCTCCAGCCTCCACCCACATGTACACTCTGTACACACAGCACCTCACAAAGACAGTCAACAAATATACATGCTTAGCCTGTTTCTTTCTTTCTTGTTTGTTGGGCTATATAACATCTTCTCCTTGTCATTCTTCAAATTTATGACAGAAATCTTAACATAGCAATAATTGACCCAATGGTGTTTTAGGAAGATGGAGTAGAAAAAGTGTGGGAAGGTAGAAAATATGTATTTGTATAAATTGTATGTACATAAAGCTTCTCAAATTTCTGGATGCTTTTTATTTTGATGGTCAGCTCAATTCAGCCTGATGTACGTACTTTTATGAAGCATTTTTCTATCTTATCTCCCACTAACCTTCTCACATTCAAAAACCTCATTGTTCTCTTTATAATTTTAGTGACTTAAATTCCTATTGGATTTAAACATTTGTACAAATATTCATTCATTTAATTATCATAATTGGAAGTGAGGGAAGGACTTATAAAAGACACTAAAATTGGAATCAGGAAGTCTATGGTACATTTCCATGTCAGACATTTACTTGTTTATTGAGATTGGATTAGTTTTAAGATCTCTTTACACCATATTTCCTTCATCAGAAGACAGAGACATAAATACTTTTCCTACTTCCTGGCAAAGTTGTGGGAAGTGCTGATTGAGACCATATGAATAAATGCAGGAAGTATTGGAGGTTTCTCAAATGTCAATATTGTTACGGATAAAGAAATGAAGGCTCAGAAAGATTCATTTAGTTAATGGAGAGTCATCACAAAAGTACCTACCTTTTTTTTAACCTTTTTAATTTAAATTCAATTAATTAACATATAATGTATTATTGATTTTAGAGGCACAGGCTTGTGATTCATCAGTCTTACAAAATACCCAGTGCTCATTACACTACATGCCCTCCTTAATGCCTATCACCATTACATCCCTTCACTCCCTCCCCTCCAGCAACTCTTAGTTTGTTTCTTATGATTAAGAGTCTCTTATGGTTTGTCTCCCTCTCTGGTTTTGTTTACATTTTATACCTGAGGGCAGGGGCACCTCGGTAGTTCAGTCAGTTAAGTGTCCAACTCTTGATTTCAGCTCAAGTCATGATCTCAGGACCATATTATGATCCAGCCACAAGTTGGGCTCTTTGCTCAACAGGGAGTCTGCTGGAGATTTTCTCTCTCTCTGTCCCTCCCCTTTCTTGTGCACACACATTCTTTCTCTCAAATAAATAAGTAAATCTTAGGGGCACCTGGGTGGCTCAGTGGGTTAAGCTGCTGCCTTCGGCTCAGGTCATGATCTCAGGGTCCTGGGATCAAGTCCCGCATTGGGCTCTCTGCTCAGCAGGGAGCCTGCTTCCCTTCCTCTCTCTCTGCCTGCCTCTCTGCTTACTTGTGATCTCTCTCTGTCAAATGAATAAATAAAATCTTAAAAAAAAAAAGTAAATCTTAAAAAAAAATAAAAAGTCTGAGGGTTATATATAAATGTGAATAACATCAGCTCTAAAATTTAGCTTGAGGCTGATCTGAGAAAATGGTCAGATAGCTAAATGACTCTATCACATAAATAAGAACAACTAGCCTCTTCATTTTTTTTCACATTCAAATTAGTGGATTTTTTTTTCAACTAATTAACATATAGTGTATTCTTATTTCCAGAGGCAGAGTTCAGTAATTCATTAGTCTTATATAATAACCAGTGCTCATTACATCATATGCCCTCAATGTCTATCACTCATTTACCTCATCCCCCCACCCACCTCCCTTCCAGCAACCCTCAGTTTGTTTCCTATAGTTAAGAGTCTCTCATGGTTTATCTTCATCTCTGATCTCATTTTGTTTTATTTTTCCCTCTCTTCCCCTATCATCCTCTGTTTTGTTTCTTAAATTCCAAATATGAGTTAGATCATATGGTAATTGTCTTTCTCTGATTAACTTATTTTGCTTAGCATAATACTTCTAATTCCAACAGTCTTTGCAAATGGCAAGATTTCATTTTTGATGGCTGCATAGTATTCCATTGTATGTATATACCACATCTTCTTTATCCATTCATCTGTCAATGGACATCTGGGCTCTTTCCATAGTTTGGCTGTTGTGTGGACATTGCTGCTATGAACTCTGGGGTACAGGTGCCCCTTTGGATCACTACATTTGTATCTTTGGGGTAAATCCTTAGTAGTGCAATTGCCAGGTCATATTTCCAATTTTCTGAGGAACCTCTATACTGTTTTCCCAAGTGGCTGCACCACTTGCATCTTTAATATATGTTTTTATATTAGAAATTTAGACCTTACACATAAGGGTCTTGTTAATATGTTTAGAACTTGATGCTACTAATTTGAGTAAAGTAAAATTTAAATAAAGTTTTCAGTCAGCAGAAAAAAATTCCGCCCTATATAACAAGATAAACTGTGGAGACCCAGATGATGTTTACCCAATAGCAGCCACTGTAATTCCTATTTATTCAGCGCTTCAGATGTTTCCTAGTGTGACCATGGCCTTATTATACAAATACTTGAAATATATTTCTACCACTAGATGGAGACATAACCATAAGTGATCAATTTTCACTTGCCTATTTAAAAGAGGGGAAAAAAGCACCTCAGCCTCCAATAATTGTGTAATAATTGTATATTGTATATATATAGAAAGGAACATATATATCAGTAATGCAATGTGATAAGTTTTTTGACATTCTTATATACTTGTTTAAATATTTACTATTTTACTAATATGAAAGCTTGACATGTGTAAATGTTCCAGATAATTTCCAAATGCCATATTAATACCTTAAGTCTCTGGGACTGAACTACAGAAGATGGTCAGTTATAAGAACAGAATAAAGTCAAACTGCATACGTAAAGTTATTAGAACAGTGTCTAGAATCTAGTTTTCTATTTAAGAATGATAAAAGATCTAATATAAACTATTTTTTAAAGTATTTTATTTATTTGACACAGAGAAAGAGAAATCCCAAGTAGGCAGAGAAGCAGGCAGAGAGAGAAAGCAGGAAGTAGGCTCCCCCCCTGAGCAGAGAGCCCGATGCGGGGCTCGATCCCAGGACCCTGAGATCAGGACCTGAGCTGAAAGCAGAGGCTTAACCCACTGAGCCACCCAGGTGCCCCTCTAATAAAAACTATTATACAGCACTACTTTCTGTCATGAAATTTAAAGATTTTTTTTTCTAAAATAAGACAAGATGGATGCATTTGCTTCGTCAATTCTGCCTAAAATTCTGTAGCTCTTTTCACTTGGTAGATTCAAGACTACCTTCAAATTAGCAACATCTTCCTTTATTATTTCTCTGGTTATTGTCTACAATGGAAGTGTTTTTATGTACATTAAGTGCTTATATGTGTATATATGTTTTTATAAATTAACACATATATTTTTATAGGATATAGATCATAAAAGTGAAATTTCTAGGTTAAACATTCTGTTTTTAAATGTGATCATTACTGCCAGTTACTGTCCAATTGTTGAAACAGACACTACTATCACTGCTGTGGAAGTCTGCTTTAACAAAATGTTTTTATTTTTATTTTTTATTTAAAGATTTTATTTATTTATTTGACAGAGAGAGATCACAAGTAGGCAGAGAGGCAGGCAGAGAGAGAGGAGGAAGCAGGCTCCCCGCTAAGCAGAGAGCCCAATGTGGGGCTCAATCCCAGGACCCTGAGATCATGACAGGAGCCAAAGGCAGCGGCTTAACCCACTGAGCCACCCAGGCGCCCAACAAAATGTTTTTAACACTGAATGCTTAAAATTTAGCCAATCTGATGAATGAAAATTAATCTATAATTTTTTATTTGCACATCTTTGAATACCTGTGAGATTGAACTTCTTTCTATATTTTTATTGGGTGTATGTAATTTTTTCTCTGTAATTGTGTATTTGTTGGCTTATCCAATTTCTTATTTTAATGTTTATCTTTGTAATTGTAGAGTTCATTTTATATTGGATATTAGTTTGTTATCTATTATATTGGTTGCAAATTATTATCTGTTGGTCTCTCTAGCTTACATTAATAATGATTTATGCCATATATAATTTTGAAGGTAATCAAATATTTTCCTTTAGAACTTTCGGTTTCCTGGTATTGTTCAAGTTTATTCAATTGTTATTCTCAATTCTTACCACATATATATACTTTCACATAAAGATAATTAAATGATACATATTTATATTTTAGATGCTTAATCTACCTAGATTTTATTTATGTAAATGATGTAGTGCAGCAATCTTTTTGTCTTCCAGAACAATATGCATTTATGCCAGCCTCATTTTAAAATATAAAATACTCTGTTCTTTTTCTATTGAATTAAAATATCAAGTTCATCCTTAATTATGTTTTGGTGTCATGTTACTGTTTCTCAATTAAAACATTTCAGTCTATTGGTTTATCTATTCTGAAATATGTATTAGTAACTTTCACGATTAATTTTATAATTTGACAAGTATTGTTTCAAATAACTAAAGATATAAAACAATAGCTATTATGAAATTACAATAGATCTTAAAATCAGCATAACTCCTGCACTCTTGACATCGAAGATAAGCAATTTCACTTGTTTTTCTTTCTGAGGCCACAGAAATGGTAAAGCTAAATGATTCCTAGTTTTCCTGAAACCTAAACACAACATAGGGCTTTTTTTTTTTTTTAACACAGGGCTTTTTTAGAAAATAAATTTTCCGTGACAAATAGTTCCATTGTCTTGATTTTTTTTTTTTTTTTTGTCTTACAGTAAATAAGTGTTTTCTCGGAGCAGTATGGCATACTGTCTTATTATAAATTACCTAAACTTAGAAAGACCTTTGTCTCTGAATGGGACTTTCAGCAGGGGAAAGCCTGAGTTGGCTGCTTAACTGTGTGCTCGCCTGGTTGGAATGTATTTCTCCCAATCTCCCCCCAAAAAGAGTCTCAGAACTGTATTATGTAAAAGTCATCCTATGGTTTGTAACATATTCCCTTAAAGTATGGGCTTCTGTTGGTTCCTTTAATAATAATAGCCTTGGTTGTAATATTTAAATTCATATCTGTTTTGTCAAAGATATAAATACTTGTGAGCTAGGGTGCCTGGGTGGCTCAGTCAGGTAAGTGTCTGACTCTTGATGTTAACTCAGGTCACCATCTCAGGGCCATGGGTTTGAAGCCCTGCATCGGTCTCCGTGCTGGGCATGGAGTCTGCTTAAAACTCTCTCTCTCGCTCTCCCTTTGCCCCTACCCCCCTAAATAAATGAATACTTGTGAGCCTTACTTTTAAGGAAGAGCTTCAACATTTTCTTTTTTCCCATCATTCAAAAGATAAAGTAAAATCTGCAGTCTTGTTGGATTCCTTATTCAAACAGAGAAATAAGCATCCTTATCTCTTTTAAATTAACAACCCTCTGTGGACTGAATGATTAAACTGAGGTGGAGTGCAGGCTAACAGAGCCAAACTAACCTCCATCTGGGGCTCAGAGCGAAGACCATCTGTCTGCTGCCATCTGTCCCAGCAGCTGGTTGTCACTGAGGTTGGATCCATAGAATTCAGATTTTTTTTTTTAATGACATGAGGACATCTGCAAACTTTGGAACTTAAAGAAAAATGATTAAACTGCTTAATTTCCTGTTTCTCGTTTGATACTTTACCTATGAAACTGGTTAGAACCTTGGTTTGGTTAAAGGCAGGAAACAGGTGTTTTTTTCTTAGGGGAGCTGAGGGTCCAGCAGAGCGAGGTTTTATTTCTGTACTGCGGGGAGGGGGGGGCAGCAGCAGAGCAAGAGAGCTCTGTGGACACACAGGGCACTGCCACCTCCTGGTGGCTAAACACACTTGGTGACGGATGGTCTCTTCTAGAAGCAAGCTTACTCCGGGCAGGGATAGGCACCACAGAGTTGAATGCCTCTCCCAACCCTGGCTCAGTGTTTGGTATTTCGTTTTTCTTTGGACAAAAAAGGATGTCCGAACCTCCATTTTGTCGCCCAAGTATTTGATGAAATTGTACTACTGAAGCTGATCTGTTTTTTCTTCCCTGAATGAAAGTCCATGAATTAAAAAACAGGGAGAGGGGAATCCAGGGGAAATTCATGAATCCTAAATAGGGTCTCCAGCCTTCTAGAAGCACTTTGTTTTTGGGGGCCACATATTTCCTGAGAAGTGAAAGGGGAATGAAGACAACCCTGATATATTCTGAATAAAACCCAGTGACCAAGGAGGGAATGTTGATCAAGAACCATTTATGTGCTTAGTTCTTTAGTAGAAAGACAATAGTGTTTTCCAAATGCAATGGTGTATTACTACAAAAAAACCACTAAATGCATATATAAGTCAGAGAAGAGTCTCTAAGACTTCAAAAAATATAAGAAATCAAGATAACATTCCTAATGTTTTAAATGTGCTCTTTCTGATATAAAAGCAAAAACAATAAAACAACAAAAGCCTCTCTAGTTTGAAGAAACTGGAACTACCTATCTTGCAACAACTGTGTTTTCAAAGAAAACCATTATTTATATATGATACAGAAATGAATATTCAGGGGACAAAGTGTTAATTTTTTTTTCTATCTGAAAATGTTGCCTTCCAAATAAATATTATTCAAATGTTCTAACACCACTGGCTAAAGATAATAGTATAGTTTGATGAGAGGAGAAATAGCATACATACACTTTAGCTGTGTTGAAAAATCTAAATTAAAAATTAAAGTGTTTTTCTGCCCTGGTATAAATATTTTCTATCCTTTGAGGGGTTTTGGGTGAGGAAAAGGAAGAGGTACGGTTTAATGGCCTCATTGTTTCTGCTGAAAATAATAAATTATTCAACAACATTCCAATAATTAATAGTCATGAAGAGGCCAAAGGAGAAAAACAAATATGGAAGGCATGAGGCCTAAATTCGTTTTTATAGTAAAAAGACAACTTTTAGAAATATAATATACAATAAAATAACATTAGAAATGCACTTTATTTTTACTTATATTTAATTTAATTAACACACAGCATATTGGGCCAGGCACTACTCCCAGCACCCTCCAAATACTGGCAGATTTCATTCCTATAAAAATTCTATAAGGTCCTACCAGAAGATTTATAGATGAGGAAACAGAAATGTTAAAAAACTTGCACAAAATCATACTGCTAGAGATATCAACATACTTTTCAGTTTAAAATATAAAAAATGTCCCTTTAAAATATATGAAAGCAAAATTATTTAGTGTTCTATAAACACAAAATAAGTTGTGAATACTGTATTTAGCTACTGTATTGGTTGGAGCTACCGCATCCAGATGCCATACACAACAGAAACTAATTTTCTCACCATTCTAGAAGCTGGAAGGCTAAAATCCGAGTGCCAGCATGGCTGGTTTGGGTGAGGCCTCTCTTCCTGGCTCATGGTTGGCCACCCTCTCACCGTGTCTTCGAACGGTGTGGTCAGTGGGGGAGACAGAGAGGGCTAACTTTCTGGTGTCTCTTCTTATAAGGGCACCAATCCCATCATGAGGGCCCTCTCCTGTGACCTCTTAACCCTAAGTACCTCCCACAGGCCTAGTCTCCAAACACCATTCCACTGGGGAGTTAGGGCATCAACAAGTGATAATTCGACACTCCCACCATGAAATGACCATTGAGACTCTACTACATTCAGCAATTCCTCCTGAATTCATAAAAACCAGTTGTTTTTAGTGTAGTTTGTATGTAACTATACACTTCATGACTTTCTTTTTATAGCACTGCATTGAAGAAGCTGAGCTTGTGTTATCCTTGGATTACATCTGCTAGGATTATTTACATCCTTCCAGTTTAAGGCTGTTGACGACCAACCACACAGCCCTGGGGCTTGTAAATACGTGTGTGGGCCCCTGTGACAGCCCTCACCTATTTGTTCCAACTGTGGTGACACCTCTAGCACCTTTGGAATATGGTACCTGGGGGTGGCGAGAGTAGTAACAGATATCCTTTATCTTCTGTGCCCCCTCAGTGGCACCCAGAACAGTCGTTCCCTTCTTCTGCTGGCCCATGTGAAGGCAGATCTTCAGGAGTGACAACTTTTATCTCCCCCTCAGAATTTTCCAGACTGTTGCTCCACAAAACCAATGACCCTTCCTTTCAACCCCCTCTCCTGCCTCCAACTCACTTGAGATGCCATGCTGTCCTTGCTCAGTGTTAGGCCATGCTGGGAAGAGATGGGTAATCTTTGCATTAATGGGTTGCTTTTTTACTCCCTCCACAGCCCCCTAGCCTGTCCTTGCAGCTGAAGGCAAGGTATGGAAGGCAGAGATGCAGTCTACATTGAAAGAGGTCCCATTCCAAGAATGCAGTGATGATAACCTAAAGAGTCATACCACAAGGTTAAGACATACCACGTACCATAAACTCCAAAGGGTAAATACAACACAATTAGAAAATGAAGTTTTATTTGCATTTTCACTGCCTGGAAAATGGAAAACACATTTGTGTTGTGCATCATCAATGAAGCACGGTAGCAACCTTTGAATGTCATTGGAAGCCAGTGTTCACAGGTGGCACAAAGCGTGATCAGCATAATGAATAATGACAGGATTAAAGATGCGTATTAGGGAACCGCAGGAAGAAGAAGACCTATATCAAGATAAATAGGTTCTAAACAACTATGGCATTGTGAGTAGGAACAATGTTGCCATCTTTTCCTGCCACAAAGAACTATAAAGCTACCCAGGAGTAGCACACTGGGCACATTTAGGAATAAAACAGTGTAGGGGATCTAGGATCCAAACTGAGAGAGATGGTCCCTGGACACTATGAATAATTCATGTGCATGGATTAGATAATAAACACATAAAAAAGTACTTTTCCTCTACCTACCATTCTAAATTTTCATCAAAAAATGACTATACATCACATGGAACCAGGAATTTTGTAATCCATTTTTAAGCCAAATTACATTTTAGGCAGGGGATTCTCAGAAAAAAAAAAAAAAAATTTTTGCTTGGAGGCCCTGCACACAATGTTTCTGTGTGGAAACTGAGCTTAGTCTAACCTCACTAAAGAATTTTGAAGAGAAAGACTAAGATGAACTAGTTATACTGCTAGGGGCAAACATAGAAGATTTTGGTAAAGAATTATGAAGATAAGAATATCAGAACAAGCCTGACAAAGAATTAGAAAAGACTCCGGGCACCCGGGTAGCTCAGTTGGTTGTGTCCAGACTCTTGGTTTAGGGTCAGGTGGTGATTTCCGGGTTATGAGATCGAGTCCCGCGTTGGGCTCCATGCTCAGTGGGGATCCTGTTTTCTGGATTCTCTCTCTCCCTTTCCTTTTGCCTCTCCCCCTCTCAAATAAATAAATACAAATCTTAAAAAAAAAAAAAACAAGGAATTAGGAAAGGCTGGAGTGTCAGACTTCACTCCATGTAACCACTGATGCAAAATAAATCCTGTCTAGTAAAACTAGGACAGTGTATACAACTGCAGTTTTAATTTTATGTAAATAGAGCTGAAAATCCTCTACAGCTCTGTGGCCATTTGTTGGCTACCTGCATGTATTCCTACTTATATTATATTTACTTTTCTCAATAATAAAATCAGCTACTTCTATATTTCTTAATTAGCATGTTTGTTGATTTCTCCCTCTCCCAATACTTTTAACTGTTTTCATATCTGGGCACAAATAGAAAACTGTGATATTTCTATGTCATCCAATGATAAACTGAAGGTCTCTGGGAACACCTATTTATTTATTTATTTAAAGATTTTGTTTATTTATTTGACAGACAGAGATCACAAGTAGGCAGAGAGGCAGGCAGAGAGAGAGAGGAAGAAGCAGGACCCCTGTTGAGCAGAAAGCCCTGATGCAGGGCTTGATCCCAGGAACCTGGGATCTTGACCCAAGCTGAAGGCAGAGACTTTAACCCACTGAGCCACCCAGGCACCCCTGGGAACGCCTATTTAGGGAGTGATGAAAAAATTCTTACATTAAAAATATCACATAGTTATGATAAGAATAATAAAATACAAGAATCAGGAAAGGTCTTGTATATTGAACGTATATGAAATTTCCAAATAAAATATTCTCAAATTTTTAAATGAGAAACTTCGGCTTTCTCACTTATGTAGCTTTTTCATAACTTTTTATATAGAATTTTGTTCTTGAAATACTCTATATAATTCCCGATCATGAATCTTTAATGATCTTTTCAAAAGCTTGATGGCCACTATCAATGAGAAATTTTTCTTGTACAGTTTGAAATGTTTTTGACCATTCACAATTTATAACACTTGAAATTACAGTTGACTTTGAATAATACAGGGGTGAAAGGATGACTTCCTACACAGTAGAAAATCCACATATAACTTCTGACTCCCCCAAAACATTACTACAAATAGCCTACTGGTGACCAGAAGCCCTACCAATAACATAGTCAATTAATAAATATCTTGGATGTTATATGCATTATTTACTATATTTTTATAATAAAGCTAGAGAAAAGAAAATGTTAAGAAAAGCATGAGGAGGAGATAATACATTTGCAATACTGTATGGTTAAAAAAAAAAAAACTCACATGTAAGTGGATTTATGTACTTCCAACCCATGCTGCTCAAGGAAAGGTCAACTATGTATATTTTTCTTTGACTTAATATTTTAAATTTACAAATATTATATTATTCTGACATGTCCTTTTTTTTTCTTTTGACATTTCGCTTTTCACACATTGGGCTTAGTAATTCTATTTTTCAAGAGTGGTGGCCTAAGATTTGGACTAATCACTAAGAAGTAACCAAGGGAACTGGATTTAAAACATTAGAAATTGTCTTAAACCCATTGATAAGCCAACAAAACAGCATGCGGATTGCCACAGTTAACTCTGATTGCAAAACTGAACCCAGGAAAGAAAAGGAAAATATCAATAACAAAATTAAATCTGCCATAGGGCCATTTACTGATATCAGAAAACTTATGTTTATCCTTTTAATTTCATGGGCCCAGGGGCTAGTAAAGGACTCTACCCTCAGGCTCAGAGTGAACCCAAAGTAAACCTGGCCTTTTCTGACCCTAACCCCAGAAGATTGTAGGGAAGATTGCCATAGTGTTGAATGAAACAGAAGAAAAAAAAAATGAATAGAAACATAAAAACTTAACCCTAAGAATTAGTGGCAATCATCCAGTCATGGTGAGGATTCCCAGTCCAAGTTCTCAAGACCTAGGTGGGTCAGGAAAGCTCATGTTCTAAATGTGGTTTAAGGTAGCACCCAGATGACCCTGCCAAATAAAATTAGTATATGGTAAACTAAAGTATCTCTGGAAAGAGTAGCTTTACCCTATGCCTTAGGGAATCCCAACAAGTAATTTTGCAAAGGCAACCGGGCACACAGGAAAATAAGCCCCAGTGCGTGAGAACTTGCAGAAATAAGGGAAAGAATGAGATGGTGAGTAGGAGGCGAAGAAAGAGATCAGGATTGAGAATTCAGTTTAGTAAATTACTTGGCAGTGGCAACTATCCCGTAGTATGCAGTGGAAGTGAACAGATCGGAAGCCCACTGAGTTTTTGAGGAAACTATGTAGTCAAAGAAATTGAGATCCTGGACTTAGAAAACCTTTGGCTGGTCAAGTTTGGGGTGCCCCAAATTTCATGGCAGTAAGTGGGCTTCACAGCTGTCTACTCCAAGGGGAACAGAGTCCACTCTGGTCCACTCATGGTCATTCTGAAGTGGCCTTGGAGGAAAATGAACAAAAACGAACCTCCTGAGGGCACATCTGCAATACTAGTGGCAAAGGGTGTTGGCTATAATGTGACTTCCTGAGAATATAGGAATCCAGGGTAAAGCAGAACACATGGGATTCCTAAACCCTTCCTGATGTTCCATACATAGATATGTTTCGGCCAGCAGAGTTGCAAGTGTTGTGAAAGGTCATTTCTTACAATGACTCTCATTCCAGCGTCACTTTACGTATTTCTAGATTCCTTTCCATTTTTGCACTAAGAAGAGCTAAAACTTACTGAGCCCTTCCTTTGTGGTTGGCACTACTCTAAACACTTTATGTTTATAACTTAATTCTCACAGCAATTCTATGTATCCCCACTTTACAGATGGAAAGGCACTTTATAGATAGATAACTAAGGTACACAGACAAGGAATTTTTCTAAAGTCACGCAGTTGTTAAATGGCAGGGGTGTGATTTGGCTCAGGCAGTCTGTCTCCAAAATCTATGCTCTTAACGACTTAGCTATACCACTTCTCAGGATGGAGTCAATTACCTCTCACCTCCTCAAGGACTTTGGGAGATACTTCCTTCTTTCTCCTGCATCATATCCATCAGCATACATGATGTAATTTTCGCCATATTTTAAAACAAAATCTCCCTTGAGCAGACAGTATGTTCCAGCAAACATTTCTCTGCCCGAACTTTTTGGTAAAGCTTTTCAGAAAAGTTGTCCATATTCATCTGCATTGGCTCTCTTCAATCTCTCTCATCCCGGGCGCCTGGGTGGCTCAGTGGGTTAAGCTGCTGCCTTCGGCTCAGGTCATGATCTCAGGGTCCTAGGATCGAGTCCCGCATCGGGCTCTCTGCTCAGCAGGGAGCCTGCTTCCCTCTCTCTCTCTCTGCCTGCCTCTCCACCTACTTGTGATTTCTCTCTGTCAAATAAATAAATAAAATCTTAAAAAAAAAAAAATCTCTCTCATCCCAGTCTCTGTTTTAGCCCCTCCACCTAACCTTTTTTACAACCACCCCACTGAAAGAGCTTTGGTCAAGGCCACCAATGACCTCCGTATTGTAAACCCTAATGTTGAATGTAAGTCTTCATCCTGTTTTTTTCATTTGGGTTCATTGAAACATGTTCTCTTACTGATGACTCCCCAATATAGATCTCAAGCCTAGACCCCTCTTCAGAGCTTCCGATTTGTATTTTTGACATGCTTACAACATCTTCACTTTGATGTCTAAAAGGCATCTCGAACTTACCATGGGTAAATCAAACTATTGATCTTTCTGTTATAAAAGTCTTTCCCAAGGGAAGTAAGGTTAGGAAAGAGAGACTGTTTCCTTTCTGTTGCTTAAGCGAAAACCTTTGGGGTCCTCCTCAATTACTCTTCCCCTTTTTAACTGCACACCTGATCCTTTAATAAATCCTGTTAGTCCCAGCTTCAAAATATAACATTATACATCCCATCACTCACCTCTGAGTCCTTACCTCCCCCACCCTAGAAACTGTCAGGATGCTTGGATCAGAGACTTTGAGCAACACAGGTCTTCTTTGTTGTTCATAGGAATCTTCTCTCTTCCTGATTCTCTTCTACCTACCTCACCACCGCTTCATTAGTCCATGTGGAGAGTACAGGATTTCAGAGAAGAATGGCAAGAAAGAGAGTTGTCTTTAACTGGTTCTGCTTCCACAGGTCATGATGTTCCCATGTAGCAAGGAAGACCAAAATTTGGCTACCTGCTTGGAATTGAGAGAGAGAAACTATAGGGAAAAAAACATTTTAGTAAATTGCCCTGCTAAAGTGAAAGAATAGTTACTCTTTCTAAAGAATATATGGGGAACTTGAGAGGGACAGAAGTAGAGGCCATGGGAATTAAGGAAAAGAATACCACCATTTCTCAACACGGAGGCACATGGAGTATGAAAATGAACCAGCCACCACTGGGGTAGGTTTGCAAAGGAAGCTTTGACTTTACAGAAGAGGTTGTTTTTAATTTAGGCAAAGGGGTGGAGGGAACATTCAAGTTTTTGAATAGAAAACAAGGCATTTCCACTCCACTCTGGCATTAACCAAATTAAAAAAAAAAAAAAAAAAAAAAAGCTAGGGTGTGGTAAGACAAAAACTACTAATGTTCAAGTGTTCCATGAAATCTGATCGTGATAGTAGGTTAACTATAATAAAAGGCAAATTTCTGTGGTAAGCAAGTATAATTTCCTGCAACAAACCAGCATCAGTCTCAAAAGTAAAGGCAACAAAATCTTTGCAATCAAAGCATAATCTCAAAGGAGAGCTTACCTTGGGAAAAAATAAAATGATTCAAGTTCATGACAACAGGACACAAAGTAATTATAAATCCTAAAAGAAAATGCCATTACCCACAATATACCTACTGTTTATACCATTTTCTTCAAAATAACTGTTAAATATATTTTTTTAGCTTTACCTTGATCTAAATAATAAGATACACAGGCTAACTCAATGTATTGTATTGCTCAAGTTCAATATTTCCCAATGTCTAAATTTCTTGGTATTATAAACCTGTGTTCATTGATTCTAACTTTAATCAAGGCAGAATATATATTTGGAACTTAATGATTTTTACTTCTACAATAAACACAAGTCTTCTCCCTGAGACCTTCCTACTTTGAGCCTGCTGCATTGTTTGCAGGCTCTCTTCCTGCTTGGCAAAATCTCTTATTTCTTCTACCATAATTCACATCCTATTTTGAATGCCCCCCTCCCACCACCCACCACTCACCCATGTAGCAAAGATAGCTCAGGCACGCTCTGTATTCTGTACAGGTGATTACTACAACGCTTTTGTAATTCTACACTTTCTCTCAGTAAGTGTTAGTTTTGGTTTCTCTGTGATAGAATATAAGCAAATTGAAGGCAGCCACTGTATCGTAGTGACTTTGACAAGCTCACCCCTAGCACATGGTGACCTGTTCATGGTAGGCTCTTAGGTATTTTTCTGAATGACTGAATTGATGCTATCCTTGCTACCACCCTAGGAAGCACCCAGACTGTCACAGCGTAGGCAGAGGAGGCTTTCTCATTTAACTAATTAATTAGTTGTTGCATGTGTGGCTATACACAGAACTTTCAAAAGAGATAAAAGAATTTCCGAATATTAGAAACTATGAGAAAATTCTTGTTAATCTGATTAGTTGTGACAATTGTAGCTAGGTTGAAAATTCGTCCTTATTATTAGAAATACATATTGAATTATTTATAGCAAAATACTATGATGTATATTGAATTTAAAATACTTCAACAGCAAAACAGATGAAGCAATATGAGAAAAAAATTATTGTTAAGTTTAGTTATCTGTGTATTCTAGTCTATTCCAACACTTAAATATAACTGGTAAGATGATAAGAATGTATAATAATTTAGAAATTAATATGATTATCCTTAGGTAAATCAGTAATAAGGGACACAGCTCTACTATGAGACTATGACGTGCTTGACAAAGTACAATATGGTATAATTTCAAAGTAAATGAAAATGTTTCACCCCAGGAGAAGCAATGGACAGCATTCTAAAATACTTACAGGAGGCAGGAGAAAAATCTATAATTTAGAAATAAATTATTTATATCCAAGAAAATAAATTTCAAATACTACATGAGACAAAAAATGTGATCAATTATTTATTTCTATTTAGGGAAAATAAATTTTTCTTTACATATCTTCTTGAACTTGTCTTGCTATACATGTAAAACCAATGCATTCATTGACATAAATAAATATAAATAAATTAATCTCAGTATTACAAAAGAATAAGATTTACAATTTGGCTATGAATATCTCACTTCAGAAATATAGACTCTTTTCTTATGTTAATATAATATCGCTGGATACTTTTAGAGATATTAAGTTAGTGGAGACACCTTTCACCCTTCCATAGGGTTTCTTCTCCAAGAGAAAAAAAAAATTGTCCTTAAACAAAATTATAGCCAATCCATCTAACTTACAAGTGAGAGGCTAAGTCCTGACTGGATACCTGTACTTGTGGGACAAAGAAAGAGTTATTCCTTCATTCTGTATTCCTCCTTTGCCACCAACGAACCCAAGAAAATCAACATTCTCACATCATAAGCACGTTTTCCCTTTAAAATATTTGCTAACCCATTCAGACTAATTTTAATGGAATGAGAAAAGAAGAAAATGCCTTACAATCAAGAGTTATTTTATAATACAGTTCATCTCTCTTCAGCAATTTTGCTCAGAAGAGGCTAGGTTTTTTGTTTCTTTCCAATACCAATTACTGTTTTTAGTTTCTAATTTTCTTTGTAAACAAAAATAACACTACATATCTAGTGGGAAAAAAATGACACATTTCCTTTACTTCATGCTCATGTTCTAAGTACAAACAAACCTCTACAGTTTCCTAAACTTTGAGGAAAGTAATCACCCTAAATCTTGCAAGTTCTTCTATTTTCGAGAGTTTGGGGAGTGTCCCAGGGCAGATTCTCTTCTCCTTGCTTCGTTGGTTTTCCTATGCACCTTAAGGACAATGATAACATGCGAAACGAAGAGCACTATTACATTTATTTTGTCCGCTCCTCCAGAAAGGTCTAAGAAACTAGAAATACTCTGCATACTGGTGTGCATTTTCTTCTTAATTCTTCTTTGGCTAAATCAGCTAGCCAATGGTTACTAGCATCATAAACAAGACTGTCAGTATTATACATGTGTGTCCTGAAAGTTAAAAAAGAGAGTTAACATCAAAATAATTTTATTGACTGATGATACACATTAATCTTTTGGTTATGATGTGATAGACAATGAAAATTAATCCATAATAGGGCATGCAAAACACATGCAAAGTTAGTAAGTTATCCAACCTCAGCCAGTTTAGCTATAGCAACACCAACTAAAATATGTCACATGAGTTTTTTAGTTTCTTGAAATTAAGTAGCCAAGTTAGAATCACTTAAGGTACTTCCAGATTAAGAGTCAATGAAAACCCCTGACACATGCATTAGAGAAAAGTTTCACCAAAAGACACTTTGAGGAAGACACCTAGAACGTTTCATAGATTCGTTTACATTAAGTTACTGTTGTGTCATAATTTTGTATAACATAAAGGAGATAAAAGATCTATAAGCATGACTTACAAAAGATACCATAAAACAAATCTTAATTCCTACACACTGGAAACTCTTAAAACCCACCAAGCAAAAAGGAGAAACAGTACAAGTCAATCATCTCATGATGCAAACACTCATAAAGAAGGCATTCCTATTTGTAAGCCCTAAAGTATCCACTTCTCAGTCCCCCCCCAAATATTTGTGGCATCACTAGTATCCAATCATTTCAGTAAACTGAGTGCGAAATACAAGATGAGATGGTGAGTGGAGCATGGATGACATCATGCTAATGACAGACCTAAAGTGTCAGTCAGTCGCTCAACGAAGAAAAACCAGTCTGACAAGATAATAGAGGTCTGAGCTCCTATTATCCTTGAACAGTCATGGATAAAACCTGTCCTGGCTTACTGATGGACATTTTGCAAGACAGAGAAGTACGACTTCATAAAACCATATACCTTTTATGATTTACCAGGTCTTAACTTCTGAGGCATCACCAGTCACACTTAAATTATGAAATGTAACTTTGCTTGGTTTGCTGTTTTTCGTGAATGTGTAAGAGCTGAACAGTAGAGAAGGAAAACACTAGTTGAATTATATAATTTCCATTTCAGCTGAAAAGCAGTATCAGCATTTCCTTACAATCACATCCCTTTTAATTAAACGTATGGGAACCCTCCATTTTTAAAAGGAGTAAGGAAATCCTTGGTTTTTTCCACAGTAGTTTTGCTCAGGCATCTGTACCAACTTAACCCACTTTATAGGACTTCAAATTCTGTTCATTTTTGGTGGACTCTAAACTACATTCTTAAAAAGTCCCTGAAAAATCTGAAGTTCTAGTTTACTACATCTGCTATTAAGCTTCTAGAACACTCAATTGGCAGTAAACAAGTATCGACTTAAAAGCCCACAAAGCCCAGGACCCAGTGCTCACATTATTTTAGTAAAAGACGGAACCATTTAGTGATTTAACGAACATTTACACATTTTAGCTTATAATAGGCTTCAATAATATTGTTAATTTAAGGAGAAATAAGAGTTACAGAGGGTAAAAAGTAGATAGCTCACATCACCCCCAAAATTAAACCAGGCCATTTAGTGATAGCATTAGAGTTGCTTTTAATTAATGGGGAAAAAAATAGGCATTAGGACAGTTTAGAAATAATTCTAGTTTATATAAACTCCATGGTAAATTTTCTGAACAGTAAAATCTATAAAACAGAGGAGGGTCAATTTAAATAATCCTCTGTCTACAGCATAGGTCAGAGCCCACTATGACATTATACTTAACACATGCACATTCAATGCAGATCAGATGTTTCAAGTAATACTGATTTCTTCTCTATGTGCTGCTGTTCAACCATCTGAGGGCTTACCATGTGTAAACTTCAACCCCTGGGAGGATTCATAGCAAGCAGTCAGGCTCCTGGACGCACCCTCTGAACCAAGGGGCTGTTTTTAGCTGTTTTGGCATGTTTTCATAAATATAACTCAGAAAAAGGCCTGATCACAGGCAACCTCCTGAATCTGATAGAGACTGATTTTTCCCTAGGTTTTTGCTTCTGTGTAACACACAGATACCATCAGCAATTATACTGAGTAGGGAAAAAAGGTGAGTTGGCTAATAGATTGTGAAGTGAGAATGGGGCTTTTCAAATCACTTTCCTTTGACATGTTAATGTCCTTGAGTCTACTGAAAAATTAAAGAGAAAAAGACACAACGTCTGTTCACCCAAGGCTGTAATGACTGAGAAAAGGAATAAAGAGAGAGCATGTAAAAAAAAAAACAAAACCAAAAAACAATTAATCAAAGAGGTTACCTTCTGATATAGTGTCAAGTTTTACTGGAAAAGAAGCTAAGAAGAGTTGTGTTTTTTTTTTTAAATTATCAGAATTTCTGCTCACCCTGATTTTCCACGGTGCCAGAAAATTTTGACTAGAATTAGGGTACCAGCTACAGTACCAGCAAGTCCTTGAGGAGGAAAAAATGTGGTAACACAGTTAATAGAAACACGAGCAGGTATAGACATAATGCAGTGTCACAATGACAAACACACCGGTTATGCGTCAAGTTAAAGAAAAACAGGAGACACAAGTTACATTTTGTATGTGGCTTTCTTACGTCACAAGTTTGACAGCAAAAATTGCATGCTACTTATCCTGCTTTCATTCAAAGAAAAAAGAAATAAAATATTTAAACTATCACCATGCTCAAATAGGATGTGTTTAACCTC
Organism: Mustela lutreola; assembly: GCF_030435805.1. NCBI lineage: Eukaryota > Metazoa > Chordata > Mammalia > Carnivora > Mustelidae > Mustela > Mustela lutreola. The sequence continues at coordinate 42,570,744 of NC_081303.1, forward strand.
CTGGAGAGGGTTCCAAAGTGTTTCATCCCCACCATGCTCCATTGTAAATGCTTTGATCATTGGTTGGTCAAACACGATGACGGTGTTCCGTAATTTTAGCACTAGACAGTGTCTTGGAGTTCACTCACATTGAGTAGATGAGAAAACGGAGTCTCAGACAGGGAAGGGTTATCTATGTGGTGAATGGGAAGGCCATTTACTTTGTTCCTAGTTAAGGTAAGAGCTGTAGGCATTAGCCCATCCCAGGAAAGGTAATATCACCTGTGCATGGAGGCTAAAACACATTTATGTCGCTTACAGGATATGCTATTCAGTGTTTAGCCTGTTGTAGATACAACTTCATTTAAGAACGCTAATAATTCCTTTGGAGATTAAATGCACTATTTTGAGTTTCATGACAGAAAAATAATGGTCAAATAAGTTGGTCAACAGTAATTTTTATAGTTTGATTTCTACACACAATCTTTCTTCTCCAAACCACCTGTGTGCCCTTTCTCCATACCATTCTAGGTCTCCCTTTTTCCCCCACGCCACCCTGCAATGTCCTTGAGCTCTAGTCTTTTGATCTGCATGGCAAAAGAAATTAGAGAGGACACTAGGAAAGCAACTGAAACTAATATGACCAAATCACAAATTGGTTCCAAATCAGCAAAACGCTCAAGTCACACAATTGCACTGTCGTATGGATACATGATTCAACAAAACACCTATTTCTATGACAGGTAAGTTTTTACAGTATTTTACCCAATCAATTTCTTTAGTGGATCCCCTAGCACCATATCATTATTTCGGAAGACTTCATTCATAAAATAAATCATAGCTCCTCAAAAATTTGGGGTTTCTTTTCCCTTTAGCACTTCCATTAACTCCACCATTTTCAATGGTTGTAAAACCATCCCATTTTCAAGTTGAATGATAAATGAAGATAGAAAATTTTAAAGTGATCCAGAATATACAGATGGTAGAACCAAAATCCTATTCTTAAAACACCGACAAGCACATACATGTAATTCTAGAAGAATGTGTGCCGAGACCGATGTTTTCACAGGAAACTAGATCAAAATACAGAAATATGAAAAACTGGATTTTACATAAATGGTTCCTCAGTAAACTAAGAGGAGTATTACTTCCCAAATTATAAATAAAGAAGACTTTAAAGTATAGAGGCAATAGTTATGATCTCAAAATTCTCTTGGTACCTATGGAAAATGAACCCAAGTGTATATTGGTGCCAATTTGAGACCTACAACTCAGAATAAATGACACAATGAAATTATGGCTATGATATCAATGTTCTTGCTAACTAATGAGCTTTCAGGTAGGAAAATTATGTGATTTTAGAAAATGGGTTTCTCTAAATAAAAGGATTATTTTAGCAATATTTCTCATTATATTTATAGTATTTAAGACACGGTAAAGCAGTTTGTCACCTTGTATCTCATTACTCCAATAACTAGCACAGTGCCTGGCAAATAGTAGGATGTGTTTAGAAAATATTTATTAAATTGCGTCAAATTATCTTCTTTTTGCAGATGAAAAAACTGAGATCAAAAAAGGATACATTGAATAGTTTATCAACAGACAAAAACTGATTTCTAATCCCAGGTTCTGGTCAGAATTTTAATTCATAGTATGCTTAAGAAAAATACCTGAGGTTATTCGAATATGATTTATATTAGATGGGTATTACATTAATATATGCAGTATCATCTCCATTCCTGAAGAAACTGAGTCAGAATTCCACATATAAGATCTGGTATTAATTTAAGGATTCTATTTTTGAAGAAATGTGGGTTTGTCCAGTCAATTCAAAAGGTATCACTTACATACCTAATAAAGTAGAAATGCTGTTCATATACAAAATTAAAGACACCGTTAATAGGTTGTTCTTCCTTATAATACTATTTAACAAAACAAAGGAACTGAGGTCTACGCACTGGTGAAGTCACACCGGAAAGAGACTTTTATAGAAGGAAAAAGAATGTGCTTCAGTAAGCCTTACATTGTCAGATTTACAATTCAGAATTAAACACCACTTTCTTGGCAACATTCATAGGACCCTTGAAGGGTTTTGTTATTATCATTGTATTTTCTTTGCCTCTGTATCTTATGCTTCTCTTGCCAGCCTAATGAAAAACAGGATGATTATGTTGTCTGATTTCTTAACTTTGAATAACTTACAGATAATTGAAGTCACTTTACAGTGGAATTTAAGTTCATCCTACAGAGAGACAGGTAGTAAGAAACGGTGATGACCTGGTATCATAGCATCTGATGCATTTCAAATTACAACTGATGATTCTAGATTCTTGAAAGTACACCTCCACTTAAGCTGGTCTGCACCATATGCCAGATGCAGGTGGATGGATGTATAAAGCCAAAGTTAATCAGCATGTGATATTTGAAGGATACAGAAAGAACATTTTAGATACGCCACTGAGCAGTCCCTAATTTTTTCTTAAATATTCCTTCAACTGACCTATTAATCCCCATAAGAGATTTATGAATATCATGATATAGGACTTCAGCAATGGTGGGGCGGGGGGTAAAAACTTAAGTTGTGCAGATTTCCGCATAGGACAAGAATCTTTCTATCCTTTCAAGTACCTGGTGCTGGAGAAACGAGTCATCTACTTCTGTTGAAGCACCTAACAGATGTGTGTTCTTGGGCAAGGTACAAATCTTGCAAAAATCATTCTTTCAGATAAAAAAATGGGATATAGAGGGGCGCCTGGGTGGCTCCATCAGTTAAGCATCAGCCTTTTGCTCAGTTCGTAATCCCAGGGTCATTGGATGGAGTCCATAGTCAGGCTATCTGCTCAGTGGGGAGCCTGCTTCTCCCTCTGCTGGCTGCTCCCCAACCTTGTGTGTGCTCTCTCTGACAAATAAAATCTTTAAAAAAATTTTAAAAATTGAAAAAACTAAAAATGGGACACAGATATAGATATGTGTGTGGGTATATAGATACCCACACACACTATAAGATGTTTTGAGAAGTAAAATAAAAATACAAAAATTTCAGTAGAGTACTTGCTACACAGCAAAAATGCAACTCTTACCTTAATAAAGGACAATTCTTACTCTTTGGTGTGGCCAGAGGGAATGATAAAACTATCAGAAACCCATTCTAGGAAAATACCAGTGACAGCACTGCACGACTGCTTTAAGCTAATATTTATTCAATGGTTAGCACTGTGCTGGAGTTTTCGTATCTATTATCTCATTAAGCTTCAAAGACTTTAAATAGGGATCATAAATGAGAAAACTGGGACTCAGAAAGATTAAGTTCAATCACTTGGGTTGAAAAATTACTAATTTAAGAAAGAAAAAAGAACCAACAGGATTCAAACCAAAGATCTGACTGACTCCAGAACACAATCCTGTCATCTTGACAATGTTGGCATAAAAAACAAAAACAGAAAACAAAAGCAAAAATAAAATACAACTACATAGAGCATGTATTCTCAATGGGGGTGTTATTATCCTAAAAGGGTGAAAAAAAATCTTACTTTTTTATGTATAAAGTATAGATATACAGAATATAAATAGATTTACAGTATATCTGTGGTAGTAAAATTTCATGGGGGTGGGGGGGCGATTGGGGAAAATAAAAGTCCAAAAATTTCCCTGAGGGGGAGAGGGCAATAATGAAAAAAAGATTTTTGAGAAGCACAGATATGGAGCCAGCAGAAGAATAGCTTTAGACCTCAAAATAAAGTCTTCATTTACATAGCAAATAAGGAAGTTCTGAGATTAGTCAGTCTCTCTTTTGTAGCAGAATTAAATGGGAAAATATTCAAACACTTCCAAAGTTCTAGTATCATCTATATTGCTCACTAACATTGCAGTGTAATCCAGGAAAGCAATTTCCTCGTCAGTAGAGTTTGCTTAGCTTTAAAATAAGAAAAGTGGCGGGAATAAAAGGCACAGTGTAAGGAACTTAGTCAATGACATAATAGCTGTCATAGGGAGATATCTGTATAGGGAGAGATGGCAGCTACTTTTGGGGTGGGCACATTGTTTATCCAATCACTGTGTTGTACACCTGAAACTAACGTAACATTGTGTATTAACCACAACCAAATTTTTTAAAAAATTGATAAAATAAAAACAAAATGAGAAAGCACCGAATGCACAGAATTGAAGAAATAAGGATAATTTTTAGGTTTATACTATACAAGTGAATGTTCCCAAAGAAAAAAAAAAAACTGCCATATGTCTGATTTAAGAGGGAAAGAGCTCCTCTTTATTTCTGAGCACAAGTTGGAACAACAACTAACCCTAAGGAAAAGTTTCTGGGGAATCACATAGTACATACTCCAAGAATTCCAGAGAAAATAAGCACCTCGAACCTTCATTAGATGCCACTGAGCAGAGAAAAAGCCCATCCTCTAAACTCATCTCTGTTAACATTAAATGATGAAATCATGAAGTTTTCATTTAGAATGCATTTATTTCTATTGAAAATATCAAACAAACAAAGTGAATCCAACTGTTCCAATCTTTCAAGATAACTATTTTAGCTAAGGAGAGGTTCATTCAAAATATAAAAGAACTATAAAAGAACTATAAATAATAATAATAATTAAAAAACACCTTTTCAGCTTCAGTCCCTTATTTCACTCATGCATGCATAGATAGGAGACCTCAGCTTATAAGGACATAATTTTAAAATAATTCACTTTTTAATGTGCATATTTTCTACTGGGCATTCCTTTTTAATATGCCAACTTAGCTGTATTGCTTCTTAAACATTTCTTTTGCCATCTTCTTTAGGAGTTATTAATCTTCTTGGTAAAATGTTTAACATCAAATAATATATTTATGAACAACAAAAAAGGACTGGAACAAAGAAGAAATTGCAACATAGAAATGTCCTTAAGTCTATAGCAACAGAATAATTTTAAAGCTATCTTTGCTTTAAATCACTGACAGGGAAGGGAAAAGGAACAGGATGTAATCAAAGGTAGCATTCTGGTTTATCTGGAACACACGTCTAGAAACAACCAAGGAGTAGTTTGTGAGTACTTGTAAAATACTGCAGGCTTAAAAACTGTATTGATAATAGCTTCCTTATTGTTGTTTTTGGCCCCTAGAATGATAATGCATTGAGACAATAGGCGTTCAGGGATACTTGATTGACTGGCCAAATGATGTGAAGTTGCCCTAAAATTACCTTGGAACAAGAACACGGTTGGGAAGACTTAGGAACGTACCGCGTACCTAACGGGGTCCACCAAACATGTCGATAAAATGCATTTACCCTTCTTCTCCCTGACCTTAAACATTTCATCTTAATAGTATTCCTAAGGCAGTAAAAAGACAATATTCTCCTCCAGGAATAAGGATTGTACATCCCACAGTGATGACAATTTTTTTTAACTGCCGAAGAACCAAACTTACCAACTGCAATGATGGCAGCATCTGAAGAAAAAAAAAATGAATTACAAAAATAAAGAAAAATACATAAAGCCACAGTAATTTAACATATGTATCCACAGAATATACTAGAAAGTTCAAAAGTAACATAGATTTTCATAACGAAAAGAAATAATTATAAATAAATTTAAGAAAACAGTTATACATTAACTTAATCAAGCAACATACACCCTAATAGATACAATGCCTGTATCTATTCCACAGTGAACCCCATAACCATGAAACACGATAAAGATTTAGTGACTACTACAACAAACACCATATTCAGTTATATGACTTGATGGCAAGAAATAAGTTTGAAAGCTTACATAGTAAATAACTGAGATCTAATCTTATGACCAAGAAACTATTTACCCCAAAGATAAAGATGTAGTGAACAGAAGGGCCATCTGTATCCCAATGTTCGTAGCAGCAATGGCCACAGTCACCAAACTGTGGAAAGGGCCAAGATGCCCTTCAACAGACGAATGGATAAAGAAGATGTGGTCCATATATACGATGGAGTATTAGGCCTCCATCAGAAAGGATGAATACCCAACCTTTGTATCACCATGGATGGGACTGGGGAAGATTATGCTGAGTGAAATAAGTCAAGCAGAGAGAGTCAGTTATCATATAGTTTCACTTACTTGTGGAACATAAGGAATAACATGGAGGACATTAGGAGAAGGAAAGGAAAAGTGAATTGGGGGAAATTAGAGGGGAAGATGAAGCATAAGAGACTGTGGACTCTGAGAAACAAACTGAGGGTTTTGGAAGGGAGGGGAGTGGGGGGTTGGGTGAGCCTGGTGGTGGGTATAAGAGAGCACATACTGCATGGAGCACTAGGTGTGGTGCATAAACAATGAATTTTGGAACACTGAAAAAAATTAAATTAAAAAAAAAAAGAAACTGAAGCCTCTCTCAGCAGACTTCTGATTAATTCTGAGTAATTACTCAAATTACTATAGCATCTTAACTTTTACACCTTTCAAGGACTGTGAAAGTGGCACAGCAAAACTTACTTTCCAATAAATATATTTATAATAATACACTGCTCTCCTAAGTGGCAAACAGATGTACTCAAAGTACCACTGAGAACAGGTGACTTTACGCGTCAGAAGAAAGCACAGGATCTGGAATCAGCAAATAGGTGTGTTTAACTCCCAACATTCTCCCTATTAACTGCGCACTATATGAATCACACAAATTAATCTCTAAGTTTCTAATTCATCATCTACGAAATGAAGCTAAAAAGGCTTATGTTGCAAGGCTGCCGCAAGGATGCGTATCCAGAGAGGAGAGGGGCACAGAACATACGACTATGGTGCAGATCCTGCAAGTGGCAGTGACTACTTTCTTTTACAATGTGAGTAAAAAATGGTCTATGATATTTGAAGAATAAATTAATTGCATAAAAGAGAGAAATCTGACCCAAATAGTAGTTGTATTTTCATGACAATTATTGACTCATGTTTAGTTTAGATCTTTTTTTTTTTCAAGTTTGTTTAAGTTTGTTAAATTGTCTTGAATTTTTTTTTCCAAGAAGGAACTATTTCAACAAAGTTGGTGCTCTAACAAATTTATATAAGGTGAGACATTTTTCTCGTTGCTGTCTTCTATGAAAAATCAGGTGTATTCAACCTAAAACTTTTAGGCCCAAAGAGGTCATGAAAATTGAAGAAGTCAGTAACCTCCTACCGGTTTAAAAGTAATGAGCTAGGAGAGAAATGGAAGTGGCCCAGTACACAATATCTGTAATGTTTAAATTCTTTAAAAAAGCCAGGTAAGGGCAAAAAAGGCTTCAAGATAATAAATGTGAAATATATGAAATCATTATGAAAATATGGTCACAATGTGTTGAACTATTTAAAAAAATACCCACGATTATGTGACTCCATCGAAGAATGACCAAAAGGGGCAGGAATGGGTAAAGATTTTGTGTATATGCAATGTATTTGGCTTTTTACCTAAGGGAATCATGAAATACACAAAGGAAAGATCAACAAGGGTATCTGTGATGTTTCAAGCTCTTAAAAAAAACTGTCTGGGTGATGATGGCAAAACATATTCCATCAAAGCAGTTATGAAATATGGACAAAATATGGAAAAGCAATCCTAACAACGATTTGAAGGCACTGGTGGGCAAACTAAGACAGGCAGAAATGGGTCAAAGGCAGAAGAGGGAGAATGATATGGAATGGGGTTTGCATATTTGCAATGAGGGGAGCACTGAGGCCGTGCAGGACACTGGCTAAGTGAGAGGGGTTAAGTCAGATGGAGTTCAGGATCATCCGCGGAGCATCTGGAAAGTGAGGGGGCAAACGTGAGGGCTGCTAATATTTTATTTCTTAAAGTTGGTAGTGGTTCCACAAATACTTGCTTTAGAAAAGTTATTGAGCCATACATGGGTGTTTCATGCAGTGTGTGTGTGTGTGTGTGTGTGTGTGTGTGTGTGTGTATTTTAATGAAAAAGTTCAAACAATTTAAAAAAAAATTATCTCCTGGCTCATAGTCCTGTTGAGATTTTCCAAGAAACTGGAAAAAAAATAGGTATCTCTAATAGAGAATAAGAGTGTCTATAAAAATTCTGGCTATGCATTAGGTAAGTTAATAGACAGGGGGACATCCTTGGTAGCCCAAAGCAGCACTAGCTAGTAAGAAGGGTTTCATTCATTCACTCAACACCTATTTTTGAAGTCTACAATGGATTTTACTCCACTTTGATAAAAATTGACATTTAAAGACCCTTGTGTAAATATAGACTATTTCAAAGAATTCTGTCTTTTCAGTTACACTTAGAAGACACTGTTAGATGCTTTACCAAATTGGCAGCTCTAGAGAATCCGGAGAAATCTTTCAGCATGCTTAAGAGATGGGTCTCTATCAATAAACCAGAACCAGAAAATGGCCATAAGGATGGTACATATTTGGTTCTCTGAAGGGTCTGGAAGATATCAAGGACTCCCTAAAACTCATATTTAAAAAAATTTCTTTGCCAAGCTTAATTTAGCATTGTTTTCATGGAGCCAAAATCTTTTTCTATATTATTGCAAAATGTTTCACCCTAGCACACTCCCCATCTGCCTCTGAAGATAGTCAAGAGCATTAGTATGAAAAACTCTTCCCACCATGGCTCCTTAGATCCCTACTCAGGAAAACCTGAGCAGTGCCAACTAACCTGAAGAGAGGGTCCCTCTTCCATGAGGTGCGCTGGTTGTCCTGGGAGTAGCTGAACTCTGTTTTGCTGTAATACGAGCAGAGGTCAATCTTTTTGTTGTATGGAGACCCTTAGTCACTGGGGCATGTATAGCAGTGGACTTTCGTGTTGCTGGAAGACTCTGTGTAAATGAGGCTTTTGCTGTGGAGGATCTATGGGTTGCTGGCATGGCCTGTGTAGCAGACGCATTTGCCATGATGGGATTCTGGGATGCTGGCGGGGTCTCTGTAGATAAAGCATTTGATATGGGGGATTTTTTGGCTGTGGCTGAATCTTTTGCTGTGGTGGGTTTCTGAGGAGTTGAGGGGGTCTTTGCAGCTGAAACATGTACTGTGTTGGGATTCTGAGGAGTTGGTAGGGTTTCTGCAGCTGAAGAATTTATTGTGTCAGGTTTCTGAGGAGTTGATGGGACCTTTGTAGCTGAAACATGTACTGTGTTGGGTTTCTGAGGGGTTGATGGGGCCTTTGTAGCTGATGCATTTACTGTGACGGGTTTCTGAGGAGTTGGTAGGGCTTCTGCAGGTGAAGAATTTATTGTGTTGGGTTTCTGAGGAGTTGGTAGGGATTCTGAAGCCGAAGAATTTATTGTGTCAGGTTTCTGAGGAGTTGATGGGGCCTTTGTAGCTGAAACATTTACTGTGTTGGGTTTCTGAGGAATTGGTAGAGCTTCTTCAGCTGAAGAATTTATTGTGTCAGGTTTCTGAGGAGTTGAGGGGGCCTTTGTAGCTGAAACATTTACTATGTTGGGTTTCTGAGAAGTTGATGGGGTCTTTGTAGCTGAAACATTTATTGTGTTGGGTTTCTGAGGAGCTGATGGGGCTTCTGTAGCTGAAGAATTTATTGTGTTGGGTTTCTGAGAAGTTAGTGGGGTCTTTGTAGCTGAAACATGTACTGTGCTGGGTTTCTGAGGAGTTGGTAGGGCTTCTGTAGCTGAAGAACTTATTGTGTCAGGTTTCTGAGTTGATGGGACTTCTGTAGCTGGAACATTTACTGTGTTGGATTTCTGAAGAGTTGATGGGGACTTTGTAGCTGGAGCATTTATGGTGGTGGGTTTCTGAGGAGCTGATGGGAGTTTGGTACCTGAAACATCCGCTGTAGTGGGTTTCTGAGGAGTTGATGTAGCTTCGGTACCTGGAACATTCCCTGTGGTGGGTTTCTGAGGAGCTGATGTGACTTTGGTACCTGTAACATTTGCAGTGGTGGGTTTCTGAGGAGTTGATGTGGGCTTTGTAGCTGATGCACTTACTGTGGTGGGTGTCTCTGTTGCTAGTATGACTGTAGAAATCTGAGAACCTTATAAGGAAGAAAAAAGTTAAAAAATATTAGCTAAATAATGCTGTCAAGTTAAGACAAAACAAATTGCTTCCTCTATGAATCCTCTCTTTCTCCCCCGCAAACACCTAAATATGAATACGACTTTTAGGAAATCAAGTCTAATTCTGATTTTCCCAAGGAACTGAAACACTGCATTGCCTTTGCTTTGATATAAATTGACCTTTAGTCAACTGAAGAGGGTTTATAACAAAGTAGTACTGAGGTTCTTAAACTGTTTTCTGTGTAAATAAAAGAAACCAAAGTCAGAGTTGGTGGTGATCTCATTCTGTAACACACCCCAAATTAAGATATTTTCTCTCAGAAAATGTTTTCCTTTCTCATGCCAAGACCAAAGAACCAGAAAGAACCACTGGACAGACAGAGGTAGTCACAACATAGTTCCTTTTCCCAATGTTTTCAGGACATGTTAGTGACCCTGGGAAACTTGCTCTGTTTTAGTCCTTTTTTTAAGTAATACATTCAGTCTGAAAAAAAAAAAAACCTTTTTTTTTTTTTTTTTTCTCTTATGCTAGTTACCAACATTACACAAATTAGATCGGTCTCTCTTTGGATTGCAGATCAGGTCACAATTATCTGAAGTGCAACCTTGATTAAATCCTATTCTGAGGGGTGCCTGGGTGGCCTCTGCCATGGGCTTGGGTCATAACCCCAGGGTTCTGGGATCAAGCCCGGCATGGGGCTCTCTGCTCACCAGGGAGCCTACTTCCCACCCCGTCCCCCATCTGCCTCTCTGCCTACTTATGATCTCTGTCTGTCAAATAAATGAGTAAAACCTTAAAAAAAAAAAAACCCTACTAAAAAAAAAAGAATGTTAAAAAAATAAAAATAATTAAAAAAATAAATCCTATTCTGAGAATTGCAACGCTAACAATTTAGTACAATTTTAAGTCTTCCTTCAGTGCCTGTCGGACTTTGGGCTGCTTCCACACCCCCTCTTGCCAGCTTCCCCACACACTGGAGACCGCTGTCCATTTCCCTAATCCCGCTAAGCTGCCATTTCTTCAACTGAACAAGAATAAAAACAAAGCAGATTTGAAAAAATAAAAACAAAAACAAAGCAGATTTGAGAACATTATTGTAAGGAATGAGAGAAATAATTCAGGTAAGTTATTTCACACAGTGCCTATCCCTGAAGGAACACACTTGACCATTCCGGTGTGCAAGTGCCTGCACCACCAGCACACACATCCTGCCCTGTGCCCTCAGACACCATGTATCATTTATTTCCGCTTCCTTGTATCGACCTCGGAGGCTGGGGGCGGGGGGATGGGACTACTCACATAAAATACCCAGCCAGTACCACATGACTGAGACACTCAGAAAATAGTAGATAGTATTTTAGGGTAAGATTTTATATGGCCCTTTCCTCTAAGGTACTCATATATAAAACTTACTCTTTGTTCCACCAGGCTAGTTCTGGCTTTTGATCCAGAAGACCTATGTGCTAATATAGGGTAAGTTTCCTGGAAATTGCTTTCCTTGTTGTCCTTTTGTTATTTTGTGTCTTGTTGACTCACATCTGCCATCAGCATGCTCCAAATTATTTCAGCCTTCTGAACTGCACTGTGATACAGAGCCCAGCCTATGGGCAATGTTCCAGCACCCTTGAAAAAAAAACTTTCTCCACCTGTCCTTATAGGGTTCAATGCCCTTAATATGTCAATTAAAAAAAAAAAAAGTTTCTATATTCTTATTGATCTTTGGTTGCTTATTCTAACACCTCTTGAAATAGGTATGTAGAATTCTCAAACTATAATCATGGATTTATCTATTTTTCTTTCTGCCTGTTTTCTATGGATTGAAGCTTTTTTCCCACAGTGCTCATAGATCACAGATTGTGATAGATTCCTGCTGAATGGACCCCCTTTATCATTATGAACCATTGTATCTTAAAGTATTCTTTGATATTAATGGAACTGCACCTGCTTTTTCCTTTTTTGGTAATTGCAAAGTATATTTTTCCATCCTTTCTTTGGACCATTCAGTGTTCTTCTCATTAAGTTTTGTCTCTTATAAACAGCAAATAGGTTTTTTTTTTTTAAGTTCTTTTTTTAAAAATTTTATTTATTTATCTGAGAGCGAGAGAGAGAGATCACAAGTAGGCAGAGAGGCAGGCAGAGAGAGTGGGGGAGACAGGCTCCTGCTGAGCAGAAAGCCCAATGAGGGGCTCGATCCCAGGACCCTGAGATCATGACCTGAGCTAAAGGCAGAGGCTTAACACACTGAGCCACCCAGGTGCCCCAGGTTTTCTTTTTTTAATTCAGTCTGACAATCTGACTTAAATTACACTCTGGGTAATTACTGATACAGTTGGGTTTATAGCAAATATCTCACTCTAAGTTTGCTCTTCCACCCATCTATTTTATGTTTCTCTTCCTCTCGTTTCCTTTTGGATAAAGTGCTCATTTATCATTCCTTTGTTGGGTTATGATTAGATTGGATTAGATTTTGAGAAGATAGAATTAGTGATCTGGAAGACAAACAGATAGAGAAAGGATCAGGAGGAAGCCTTTGTTGGGTTATGATTCATAGTTTCTTTCACTATTATTTTCATGGTGACCCTAGAGATTACAGTATATATCAGACTATAAACCAATTATGCAAATTAACATTCTACAACTTTTGGGTATTGCCAGAACCTTGTAACTTTTAAATTCAATTTACCTTTTATTGCCTTTGGCTCTGCATTCAACATACCAAACCCCAGTGGATAATGCATTTATCATTTTGTACAGTCCCTATTCATGTACCTGTTCTAATGTTCATTTTGTCTTGCATTTTCATGTTTTACTTGAGATTATTTTCATTCTACTTGAAGGAATGCCTTTATTTTGTTGTTCTGTGCAGGTCTGGTCTGCTGGGGTAAGTTCTCTCAGTTGTTGTGTGAGAACATTTTCATTTGGCAATTTTAAAGGATATATACCCATTGGCTAAAGAATCCTAGGTGAGCACTCATTTTCTTATCCTTAACTTGAAGGCTTTCTTCTCATTGGTCTTTGGCTTCTATAATTTTTGTCGAGATGCCTGTGGTCAGTTTTTGTGTTGCTCCTTTGAAGATAATGTTGTCTTTTGTCTCTTGGTGCTTTTATCATTGTTTTACGTTGCTAAAATTTTTGCCACAAAATGCTGGGAACTGGTTTTATTCTGCTTAGAGTCCTGAGAACCTTTGGAATGTATCGATGTATTTCATCATTTTTCGAGCATTCTGTCATCTCTTTGAATATTTCTGCTCCTCTTTCTCTCTTTTTCTATCTGCCTCTCCTCTTAGCTAACCTATGTTAGAACAGTTTCACATGTCTCAAATACCTCCTAACTTTTGTCTGTACTTTACATTCCCCCCCTCTCTTTGTGCTTCTGGGCATTATTAATGAATTTTCCTTCCTGTTCCTAATACTGGGTCCAAATCACTGTTAAACCTATCGTGATCTTCATTTCAGATTTTTCATTTTTCATTTTTCTTTGCAGAACGTCTACTTTTATAGGTTCCAGTTCTTTGCTGAAATTCTTTATTTCTCTCTTCCTTGAAAACCTTAAACATATTAAGTGCTGTTTTAAAGTCATCTGCTAACTCAGTTGTCTGGATTTATTTTCCCCTGATTTGGTTATAATTTCTTGCTTTGCTCCATGTCTAGTAACTCTTTTACTGTATTACAGATGTTGTATATAAAACATTCAGATGGTATGATCTTCCAAGAGAGGTCTCCTTTTCTGATAAGCAGACTGGTTGGAGGTGATCACACCCTCAGCCCATGAGGGACTGAGCTCAGCCTTAGTAAGACGTAGTAAGACTCAGTCTACTTCTACTCTTGCCTCTGCTCCTTGGGACTTGTCCCTCTGGGCTTTTCATCAACAGCCCAGGAATCTTTATTTCCTCAGCTCTGAGAAACTGTGGGAGATCCAGGTCTGTCCTTCAGGGGTCCCCAGCCCAGCAATCTAGTCTCCTTCCCCACCCAACTTCAAAATGGGCACAACTGTGTTAAGGGGCACAAGACTGTGTGTTTGATCCAAGCTTCTTCCTATTATATTTGTTGCCCAAATACCATACGGGTCTGAGAGATTTCATTTTGTACTTTGGAAGGTTTGGGTCAAAGTCCTCAGCCTCCCCTGCAGCCCCAGAAATCAGCAAATGGCCCTTGGGGAAAAACTCGCTCTGCACTCAATTTTCAGTGTATTTTTCTAGCCCACCACAACCACTTTGCCAGGTTCTCTCTTTCCTGGCAGTGGTCTTCCTGTGGGTCATGATGGATCCTAGGCCCAGGTGCACTTCAGAGGGGCTTGCCTTCCCTGTCCACTCCCCCAGGAATTCTAGTTCCTTCAGTCCTGGTTGTGCCCACCCTTGTATCTCATGCCTTTCAAAATGGGACTTAAAAAAAAAAATCTATCCAGATTTTGTGGTTATTTGTAAAGAAAATATTGGCCTACCATGGTCTACTGGGGCACCACCCTAGACTTGTAAACTCCGAATAACAGTTAATTTAATAAAATAGGGGGAAATAAATATGAGTGTGTCACATAGCCAGATTAAGAAGTGAACCCATATCAAACTTCTCCCATAATTAAATTAAGTCAAATAATATAATGAAATTTTCCCCTTGCAGTTGTCACATCTCCACATCATAATAAGCATTATCATTAGGGGAGCAGAGAGCCAGCACAGTGATCCACTATTGCTGGGAGAGTAAACTGCTACGGTTTCTTTGGAAACAATGTTGGTGACATCCGTCAAAAGTTTAATGCACAGGGGCGCCTGGGTGGCTCAGTGGGTTAAAGCCTCTGCCTTCAGCTCAGGTCATGATCCCAGGGTTCTGGGATCGAGTTCCACGTGGGACTCTCTGCTCAGCAGGGAGCCTGCTTCCCCTTCTCTCTCTGCCTGCCTCTCTGACTACTTGTGATCTCCGTCTTGAAATAAATAAAATCTTTAAAAAAAAAAAGTTTAATGCTCATACATTTGCTCTAGTAACTATGCTACAAGGAATTTATTTTATGAAATATACTTGCACACCTGTGCAATTTCAGATGCCCAGTACTTTTTGCAGTATCTTTTGTAATAATAATTAAAAACAACAACAACAACCTGTAATCAAAAACTAAATTTCCCTCAATAGGTTAAATAAATGATATATCCATACAACTGCTACAACTGAAAAAATAAATACGTGTATGTTTATTTTCCAGAACCAAATGGAAACATTTGTGAACAATGGTTACTTCGAAGAGAAGGACTAAGGACAGAGAGATTTCTACTTTACCTCTTATACCCGTCTGCATGGTTTGAACATTACTGTACTGTTGACATATACTATTTGTGACAAGCAACTGTTTTTAACAAGCACTGATATTTAAAAATTCATGCTACCATAATTCCAAGTATAATTACAAAAGGCGCTCGAGTCACACTGGCACTTAAATGTCATGTTGCTCAAACAAATCCCGCCAATAGGATCACTAGCGAGATCCCTCGGTTTAGTCTAAGATTCCCTCCTAACCAAATAAAATCAACCATTTTATATGCCTTTTGTATTAACTTATTGAAAGTGATACGGTTAAGAAACAGCAAATGTAAGCGAACTCACTAAAAACATGAGACATGTCACATGCATGTTTGTGTGCGTGTTATGTACCATGGGTATTTATTTTATTCATATGTTACCACATATTCTCCAGTATCAGTGCTTCCTCCTTCTTGGAAAGTCATAGACCCCTCTGAGAATCTGATGAAAAACTGTGCTCCCCTACAAAGATACAAATAGGCATATATACCACATTCTCCATTCATTTCTCAGGGAGTTCACAGAATCTCTGTAGTCCAAATAAAGACCCACTGGTAATAAGAAAACAAAAATACAACACTGCAAACTCATTACCTTTGCATTCAGGCGGCGGGCCACTCCATTCTCCTTGGTCACCCTTAACAGTACAATAAATAGAGTTCTCTCCGATCAGGGTGAAGCCTTTTATACATTCATATTTTACAGCCTGTTGATACACATAAGTGTTCTGTTGATCTAGAATGACTCCATTGCTAATTTTTGGTGGTTCCGGACAAAAAATTTCTTTAAAAAAATTCCAAAATAATTAACATTAATAAAACTGCCAATTACTTACTTTAATAAGTAAGATTAAAGCATGTTAAATAACTTATTTTAAAAAAGTAAAAATCGACCGTTTTTTCTAAGTTCAGCATTATCAACCAGGGAGTTTAGAAATGCCTGTTAAGTCATGAGTAGAGTATTTGGAGCTTTGGATACAAATGGTGTAAAACACGAACGCTAACTTTGAGACCAACATATAGAAGTAAGATTTAGAACATATACGTGAAGCAAGAATTACAATAAAGTCCTCACACATTACGTATCACAGTTGTGCCGGGGAAAGCAAATACTGCCGGAGTTCAGAGGTAAAAGCAGGGCATTTTAGGAGGAAATGGAACTTGAGCTTAATACTAAGATATACCCTTCTGCTAAGACAGTGGAGAACAGGGCATAGCTCTGCATTCCAGGGGAAAGAATGCCAGATGAAAGGAGCCTGGAAATCAAGTGGCATACTTTGGAAGCAGGAATAGATCGTTTTGATGTGTCAATATTAAACTTTGACTCTTAGGATAAAAATTTTTTTAAACATATGTTGACACACTGCCTTTTAGTTCAAGTAAATGTACTGAGCAGCTGCATTTGGAAAACAGATACAAGCAGAGTTATTCTGGTCATATTATAAAAAGCGGCCCCTCCCTGGCAGTAGCTCTGATAAAAAAAAGTGCAGTGGCTCACCTTGTCTAGAGCCAGGGAAGCAGTGGGATCACGTGTGTATGTCAACTATGTTGCATCAAGTGGCCTTAGGTAACCAGAGAATATTAGCAAACCTGTAAGTTACTTTTAGACCCCTTGCCCCAATCAAAGCCAGGAACCAGAGCAGGCCCATCTGCTTCACACGGGGCTAAGGTGCATGACTGCACATCGCCATAAGTACCATCCAGAGACTTTCTGAGCACCTAACACATACCAGGCACTGTTCTATAAACGCAGTTGCAAAACTAAATAAAATATTCAGTTGTAGGTCTTAAAATATAGCGACAGGGGCACCTGGGTGGGTCAGTCAGTTAAGCATCTGCCTTCGGCTCAGGGTGCTGGGATCAAGCCCTCCCCTGGACTCCCTGATTAGCGGAGAGCCTGCTTCTCCCTCTCCTGCTCCCCCTTCTTGTGTTCTGTCAAATAAATAAATAAAATCTTTAAGATGAAATAAAATACAGTCACGAAAAAGATTCAAAGATTTTCATTTTAATGCAAAGTGGCGAGGCTTATCACAGAAGTGTGCACCATGGTGTGGAAAGCGAGAACAGTTAACCAGCAGGGATGTCCCAGAAAGCTTCTAGAAGGTCTATCAGAGGAAACCCTAAGCTAAGCAAAGAAGGGGCTGAAGGGCATTCCAAGCAGGGGCAGTAGCAGAGGGAAAAATAGGGAGGTTTGTGTGGATAGAGACTAAAGTATGAGGGCAAGACGTGAGCATGAACTGGGCATACCATGGTGACCATTGTACGCTTTACTAAGGAGTCTGGACTTTGTAAGTGATGAGCAGACATGTACAAGCTTTAGGATCCATGTTTCAGATGGATCACTTTGGGGAGAATGTGGATCAAACATCAATGGAGTCCAAGAATGGGGGCCACTGCATTCAGGGTCACCTTGAACTCAGGCAAGCGGGACTTCTGCACCAGCTCCCACACTTTAAGAGGCTGTGGCCCTCTTCTGACTATGCTTCTCCCCACCAGTGGGGTATCTGCAGGGCTGAAGGTATGGTCCCTGAGAGCTGCTCCCCTACCCCACTGTAAATCATGCTCTAGGAAGTGGCCCTTGGAATTCCCTCTTTTTTTCTTTTTCTTTTAATATGGAACACTATAAATTTGTATGTTATCCTTGAAGGGCCATGCTAATCTTCTATCATTCCAATTTTAGTATCTATGTCACATGGTCCCAATTGTTGAGAACAGTCTATACTTCTGATATGTACACCTATAGTCCAAAGTTCAGAGACACAGATGGGGGGAAAGGTCTCAGGGTACATGTCTTGGAGCGTGTGGGCCAAGCTGTGTAGGTACATGCATTAGAGGCTTATCACAGTGCCAGAGCAGATACATATTCGAGTAAATTTGCTGTCCAAACGCACTTTAGTATCACTTACAACATCCCTTACTAGACGGTGGAAATGGTAAAGGTGGGTGGTGGGTAGTAATGCTGAAAATTTTGAAGTACTAGTAATGGGAAAAAGGGGAGTAGCAGACATAGGAGGGTAGAGCTCAAGATGGTGTGCCAAGGGTGTCCCTGGGTGTGGCCAGCTCACCCCTGCAAGCTCTTTGTTGGCCAGACTTCCTTTTGTATGTCTCCCTATCAGCTGACCCCATACCTTCCCCACCACAGTGTGTACCACAGTGTGTCAATCAAGACTCACCTGTCAATTCCATTAAGCCTAGTCTAGTTTTCTGCTCCTAATAACAACAAAAACTTGAACTTAGTGATAATTTTTTTTAAGATTTTATTTATTTATTTGACAGAGAGAGAGAGAGATCACAAGTAGGCAGAGAGGCAGGCAGAGAGAGAGAGAGAGAGAGAGAGAGAAGCAGGCTCCCTGCTGAGCAGAGAGTCCCATGTGGGGCTTGATCCCAGGAACCTGGGATCATGACCTGAGCTGAAGGCAGAGGCTTCAACCCACTGAGCCACCCGAACCGAACTTAGTGATAATTTTAGTAAAGTTGGGAGAAATAATAAAGCCTACATTTTTAAGCGTTGCATTTTTTCTTAAGAGAAAAAAAAATATGTTGCACATATTTTACTCTTCTCAATTTTCAGGAGACATATGTCTTTAGTGGATATAAATTTGACTGGATATATGCATTTTTAAAAAAATATTTATTTATTTTTATTTTTTTTAGAGATTTTATTTATTTGAGAGAGAGAGAGAGAGTGAGAGAGAAAGAGAGAGCATGAGAGAGGAGAGGGTCAGAGGGAGAAGCAGACCTCCTGCTGAGCTGGAAGTCTGATGCAGGACTTGATCCTGGGACTCCAGGATCATGACCCAAGCCAAAGGCAGTCGATTAACCAACTGAGCCACCCAGGCACCCCTGGATACATGCATTTATGATACTATTTCTATACCCTATCTCCCTCAGAAAATAAGATTCCTAAGGGCAGAAATCATATTTCTTCTTTATTGTATAACTTATTTCTCTAATCATGAAAAAAATCAATCCCATTTCAAAACATTTATAGGCAATTAGCTCAGTTCATAATTGTAAAAGAGGCAATACTGAATCCTAGAAAAATGATGAGTTTGACGTCCAACTAACTAGAGAGGTTTAGGGTTTTTTTCAGTCTTACCTTGGCATTCAGGCAATGGATCACTCCATCCAACATCGTTCTTTACAATGGAACAGTAACTAGAAGCTGCACCGACTAATCTATACCTAAACCAATGAGGGGAGGAAAAAAGTTAGGTCCCATCCACACATTTGGCTTCCCTTAAATTCTCCAAAATGTCATCTTAAAATATTTACTACACCAGTAGAGGGAGACAAAACAACAGCTGATCAAAATTCACATGGCCATTTAAAGGAAAAGAAAAAATTAAATTAGAAAAGGTGATATCCAAAAGGTAAAAAAGTGTAAGACACAAAAAGTTTTTTATCTGGGTGGGGTCCTTGTGAGAAAACAGGAAAGTGTTCTGAAACATTTAAAGTGATATAGATGCTTGAATATTTTATATTTCTGAATTCTAAAGAATTCAGAATAATAGAATATACTTATATTTTAGGGGCTCCAGGTACTCCCCAGATTTGATATTAATCCTATCAACGATCCAAGCATCTCTGTTTTGTACAGGAGACACATGATATTGATATTTTTAATTTTATAAAGAGCAAGAACACCCACATACACACAAAGTAAAATAACATAATTCAATTTGCAGATATTAAAGAGAAAATGAACATTAAAAGTTTCCAGCTGTCTCTCAGACACTAAGGAGACCCAAAGAGTGAGTTCCTTTCCCTACATAGAGAACTCAGAGAAGACCTCAGGTCAGCATGACATTTTTACACTAGGAGTAAATGTTTTTAACACATAATATTTTGTAACAGGCAGTTTGCATACAGAAAAAAAAATATGCAAATTCATTATTTAGGTAAAGTAAGGATTGGTTTCATTTGAACATTTGAAGGATTTAATTTCTGCAAGTGCCAACCTATTACAAGATTTTTCCTTTACTACTTACATTTAAATTTTATAACTGATCATATATGTACTAAAAATCTAACAGTAGAGAGAATTTGGTGTTATAGGAAATTGTCCTTTCTTGCCTCCATTTTATTAAACTTAACCATGACGGCCTCATGATGAAAGATCTTTGAGCACAGGAGCTGGTTGACGAGCTTGTAAACACTGACCACGAATCTAAAAACTTCCACCTTAAGTCCTAATTGGTTTTTGCATTTGTTAAATATAGAATAGAAAGATGTAGTATGCCAAAACTTACCCCTCGTTACACGAGAAGTGGATAACTGCAGCATACAATATGTCAGTTGGAATGCTGACATGACCATGTCTTAAATCTCCAGGATTAGGACATGATTTTCCTAGAAGAGAGCTCAAATTGATTTTTTTTTTCATTAAATTATCAGGTACTTCTAAGCAGATCCATCATCTGAACTACCA
Source organism: Mustela lutreola (assembly GCF_030435805.1). NCBI lineage: Eukaryota > Metazoa > Chordata > Mammalia > Carnivora > Mustelidae > Mustela > Mustela lutreola. Next base: position 42,591,417 of record NC_081303.1, read on the forward strand.
ACATTTCTTATCCTTAAACTTCTAAAATCCTGCCTTCATTTTGTAAGTTTCAAATAACACACCAGATTTCGAATATACACTTATTACATTTTAGGTAACCTTAAACTAATTAAATGGGAAATCTGTGAGTAAATGAATACTCCCACCTCACAAGTATTTAGTTGGCCTAATTTAAGACAAAATTATAAAATTACTTGGATGGTTCTTTTCAAAATCATACTCAAAGTAATAATATGGACACAAAGACTTCAGCATGAATGAAGGAAGAAATATTTTTTCTCCCAAATAACCCTACGATTACGAATACTCTGTAAAAATTATACTCACTTTTACAAAATTCATCGGGTTTGGACCATGTAAAATTCGGAAGGCAAGTTAGTTTTCCTGAGAGAAGATGGTCCCTTTGGTAGCCAGGTCGGCATTCATATTCCACAATGGAACCCACTGGGAAATAATTCTGTTTGGTGAAAGACTTTTTGAGAGATGCAAATTGTAGCCTGGTTGGAACGTCACAGCTACCTAAAAGTATTAACAAAAGCAACAATGTAACTAAAACCACCTTCTTTGACAATCTAGGTTTAATGATCCAGAATTATCTGGACCTTATGTCACCCCCTTTTCTGTACTTCTTCATACACATTTGATATTTAACTGTATTAATATCACTATGACACTTACAGTGCATCAAGCATACTCACATATATACTTCTATTTCCTAAGTAGTTAATTTGGCACCTAGATATCACCACGCCCGCAGTTCAGGAAATATAACCCATTATAGTTGCCTGGCACAATTCTGCCCGTGACCCCTGCCTGCCCAAAGGAGGACACGGCTGAGAGCAGAACAGTGTTTCCTTCAGACCCCCTGGGGCTAATGTCTGAACAACAACAGTAACTAACAATGATAGCTAATATTTATTGGATACTTCTCCATGTTTTATACACATAAACTCATTTCATTCTCACAACAACCCAGAAGTCCATGAATCAGGTGAGCCAGTGGTGTACAAAGAAGTACTTATAAATGGTAACATCTGGGCAAATGTTAATGTGTAGAGACATGGTAGAGGGGACGGGGCATTGGATTTATAACCCAAAGACTGAAGTTGGTACCCTGGACTGCTGATTTCAAGAAGTTACTTAATTTCTGGGGGTCTGTCTCCCCAGACTACTTCCTGACTGAAGAATGGAAATAAGGGTCCCTACTCCAGACATGGGGTTGTCTACCCATGGAGACGTCAATGGAGTCAGCTATGCAGAAGCATTGTAAACTCTAAAACATAATACATGTGCAAAGGCTTAAGTACTTCAACCACTGCCTTCTGTCCTGCACACATAAAACCCAAAGGTTCAAGCTGATGTCACACCTGGTTTCATAAAATACTTGAGGCAGTTTCTAGAATTCCCATACATTCTAGGACTCCAGATGGTCCAAAGCTAGGTCCTTACCTTTACTAGTTTCTGTCAAAGCTACCATAGGACTATGAATCTAGTGATAGATTTCAAGGGAAATACTGGGAGCTTTTTAAAAGGCTACCACAGAGTTGTGCTTGATGAGTCCTACTTTAAAAAATGAAACTTAAGAACACAGAAAACTATGTGTCATGGGGTGATTGCCAAACATATTCATATATAATGTACTTCCTAAATTGTACCTATTGTTTATCTTCTCTATTAGTTCAGGAGTTCAGGAGTTATTTTCTCTATTAGTTCAGAAAGCCCAAACCTGTTAATGAAGAAGCAGGATCTATTCTGGGAGGAATGTCAATTAGCTGCAGCGGGAAATGCCAGGTATACATACCCTGGGATTTCATAATGCTTGAAAACTATCAATTACCACTCATGCTGAAGAGGGATAAAAGTAAGCTAAGCAGATACATTCCATTCCCGTAATGTATATATACAAAAATGAAGAGCTTACGGTTACAAAATTCTGCCACCTCTGACCATTTATTGTTGAGACAGACCACGGAGTCTGCCTTGCCAGGAACCTTTACAAAGCCTTCTTTACATTTGTATGTTACTGTGGTTTCCTCAGGAAAACTCTGGCGGTCACCCACACTTTGTATGGCATTAGGTACCTCTGGGGGAAAGCTGCAGTCACCTAGGGAGGGAAATAAAAGAAAAGAAAAGCAGAACTGAAGGAAATGACACTTTTCAGTTCAGAGCAACATTCTTTTTGCAAGAGGAGTGAGGGAAGCAGCCAAAGGCTTCTGAGGCACAGGTAACATTTCCATCCAGTGGCTGAACCGACATACCGAAGACTTGCTAGGCTGCCTGTCTTGTCAATTAATTCAGTATTAAAATAAGGAATCGACCCTTTTCTTTCAATATTAAAAAAAAAAAAAAAAGCGGTTTAGAATTGATCCTGTTACTAAGCGCACAATACAGACAGACGCCCCCGGGGAACGTCACACCTGGAAGAGAAGACGGGTTAACATGCCGCGTCCCCAGCAGCCCACAAGTGGACTCCGTTTAAGAGGCGACAGAGGTCAGCTGTCGCCTCCCACTGCTAAAGAGATGTTGGGGGACTGAGAATTCACTCTTCGAGCCCAGCCCTTTGGCTTCCCCAGGTATGCCTGCTCCGCCAACTCAGCCCGCGCTTCCTCAACGGTCTCCCCCCACTCCCGAAGTCACGCCAGCTGGGGTCCAGCTCAGCAAGACCCCAAACTGCAGGTTAGCAGCGGAGATCCCGTCCCTGTCCCCAAGGGATCGTGCCAGTAGGCGCTCTGAGCCATACGGGTGGAGGATTACGGGAACAATTTACCCATGCCCACATACCTCACCTCCCCAGGTCCCCAGACTTCTCGGTTGTCACGGAGACGGATCCCGCCCCTCCCACCCAGCCTCAGGGTCCCCCAGCGGGGCTGAGCCCCCCCAGCCCCCACTCACCCTGCGCCGTAGGCGGACACAGCAGCAGCAGCAGCGGCAGCAGCAGCAGCGGCGGCGGGGCGCTGAGCCCGCCGAGGAGGGACATGGCGCGCGGGGACCGGGACCGGAGTTAAGTGGAAGCTCGCTCCAGCAAGCAGCCGTAAGTAGCAGCAGCGCCTAGCTGGACCGCGGGGCGGGTTAAATTAGCGCCTGGGCGGGGCTGGGGCTGTGAATCACAAAGGGTGGGGCGAGGAGACCCGCGGAGGAGAGTGTGCCGGCACCAGGTGCCGCGCCGCGCGAGCGCCGGGGAGGGGGGCTCTCGCGGTCGCCTCCCCTAGAGACCCTGGACTGGGGACCGCGGATAATGGGCCGGGAGTGGGGCTCCCCCGCGGGTCACCTGGACTCTCTTTTTCTCTTTGCTAGGGTGGGGCCTGCGAAGAGCTCCCATCTGGACGTGTAAATATCTGCTTTCCAAGTAAACAGAACGCTGGGGGGAACCGAGGAGAGGGGCGTGGCTCAAGTGGGAAGGGCTTTGCTGCCCGGAAATCTGCATTAGGTTGAGAGGTAATTCAGCGCTCCCGAGTGCTGCCGGGCTGAGCAGAAAGTGCCTGAGTAGAGAGTGCGGTGGGTTCCCAAGTAGCCCCTGGAAACATAGAGTGCGCCCACCCAGGGACCCAGTGCCTTCAACTGGAGGTCTGTCAGATGCCAAGAAGGGATAGGAAAAAATCGGAAACAACAGCGTTGTCTCCTAGCACACTCAGTAATCTGAAAACAGCAAGTGGGAAATGGCCCAAGAAAACAGGTCAAGCAATACAGCAGGGAGTGACCATTGTTCATGCTATGTTTTGGGTGGGAATCACTTTCCTCGCCAGGGTATTCCTTATTCAGGGGGGACAGCTCATGCATTCCGCTTTGGGACTATTCTGGTCAGACGATGGGAGGAGAGAAAAATGCCAAAACAAAAACCAAGCGCCAGAAAACTAAATGATAGGGTGGTGGTTTTAAGAGAAAAGAGAAAAGTTTGTTAAGTATATTCCAGTGGTTTGCAAGACTAGCCACACATTAGAGTTACACGGGGGAGCTTTAAAAAAAAAAAAAAAAAAAAAAAAAAAAAATCCAGAGGCTCAAGCTACACCTCAGACGAGTTAGATTAGAATCTCTGCGGAGGGGCGCCTGGGTGGCTCAGTGGGTTAAAGCCTCTGCCTTCGGCTCAGGTCATGATCCCAGGGTCCTGGGATCGAGCCCTACATCGGGCTCTCTGCTCAGCGGGGAGACTGCTTCCTCCTCTCTCTGCCTGTCTCTCTGCCTACTTGTGATCTCTCTCTCTGTGAAATAAATAAAATCTTAAAAAAAAAAAAAAAAATCTCTGGGGATGGGAAGGGGGCAGTAGGATTATTTAAAGAATTCCAGGTGATTACATTGGGCAGCACAAATCTATATAAGGCTGGTCAGAGTAAAGGTCTTCCCTCCCACCCACCCCGGTCTGGCTCTGTCCCTGTCAGAAACATGAAAGGACATTTATGGAAGGGCCAGTTACTCCTCTTCATGGAGAGTAACCCCAAGAACATTTCCCTTTAGTAATTCACCTGAGTCTGGTTAGCAGAGTCTATCCTCAGTTTCCTATCCCCTGCAATACCTTCCCTGGTTCAATGAAATCCTTGACTTGGAAATGCATCTTGGTCCATGGGTCAGATGTGGGGTATTTGTGGCATCTAGTCTTGATATTCTTTCCTAAATGTTTTTGATCACTCTTTTTCGGTTAGTAAGAGCTTTATAAGAAGGAAAATAACAGTTTTCTCTGTTTCTCTGGCTCATGTTTACTATAGAAAAATGAATAAACCTTGTATTACTGAGTGCTGGAACCAATTGTATAGGGATTCCAGGGAAGGAACTCTTATAGGTTTTCATGGAAACCTATCAGTATTAAGACATCCTAGAATTTAGAAGTTGAGGGACTTTTAAAATGATATAGTCTTGGGCCGCCTGCATGGCTCAGTCAGTTAAGCATCTGCCTTCAGCTCAGGTCAGGATCTCAGGGTCCTGGGCTCCTGCATCAGGCTCCCTGCTCAGCGGGGAGTGTGCTTCTCCCTCTCCCTCTTGTGCTCTCTCTCTCACTCTCTCTCAAATAAATAAATAAAATCTTTAAAAAAATAAAAAATAAAATTATCTAGCATGATCCTCTTATTTGATTTTAAAACACTTTGCTTTTACTTCCATATGTGATATAAAAAACACAAAGTATATCAGGGCCCAGCAGTGTTTTAGAATTGATACCAGATCTTTGTTTATTCTCCCATGACTTTATCCACCATTCCTTTCTGTTGCACCATGATAGGCTGGCAATCTTTATTCCTGCTTGAGCTCAGAGAATTGGTGTGAAAGGCAAAGTAGCATTATGGAAAAGAGCTGAAGGTCAAGGCCAGTTATGGAGCTGTTGGAAGACTTAACATCAAGGCCCATTAGAGCTCTCTGTTTATTAAGTGATTTTAAGTAATACCTTTTTATTCAGGAAAACAATGAGCTCTGGATAGTGTTTTTAAAAAAAGATCTCTAGCACCCAGTTTAGCTACACTAAGTGCTCTATACATTCACCTTCTCAAATATTTTGTTCTTGGTATTACTTTTTTTAAAAAAAGGAACTTTTCCGAGAATAACTGGGTGGGACTCTTTAGTCATACTATGACCACCCCCTCCCAAAAAAATTTCAACATTCTAGGCGTAAAGGGAAAGAAAGAAATCCACTACCATTTACTCAATTTAGAAAAAAGATCTGTGACAAAATTCTATGCATTAAGAAAAAAGAAATATGCAAGCCTGTAACTTACTGAGAATTATTTTAAATAATGGCTTCAATGTGTGGTGTTCTACTCATTTCATACACATGACACCATGTCACCAACACCATTTCACCAAGTGGAGATAATTGCTCACATATTACAGATGAGGAAAAAAACTGAAAAGCTAAGTAATTTTCCAAAATCCATGCAGCTAATAAGTGACCCAAGCCCGAATCTACACCAAGTTCGTCATTTCAAAATCTGGACTTCTCTATCTCTACACCACTAAGTTCTTTTCATTGGACCCACGTGGCGAAGGTTTCTTTTATGTAGAGGACACTGAATTCAGTACTTTGGGGGCTGCTTTGGGAACGCAGCTGCTTCTGGTGTCAGCAGTTGACCCAAGTCTTCCATACTTGATCTTCCAAAAGCGAGCTGTGTATTCTCATTGAGTTACTCTACCCCTTAAAGCCTCATTCTTACATTGACTAAGCAAGAATATGGGACTGAAAGAGCCTCTATAGAGCCTTCCAATTCCAACACAATAAGTTTATGTAATTAGGTCAAAAATATTTTTTAAGATAGCAGATAAGTGTATGACTTTGGCAGAAGTAAAGGAACATGGCTCTCACCCTGTCCCAGGAACCATACAACGACTGAATCAGAGACTTTTCATGAACTGGGAAGCACACTGCATTCAGAGGCATGTTAAGAATGTGCCAATACTTGTGTCCAAGCATCTATAATCTACTAGGGAGGCTTTATGTGATCAATGAGGTGAGAATGCCATCGCCAATGTAGGGCGGGGTGGGGAGTCAAAAAGACCATGGTTATTGGTGTGGAGGAGGATAAGGGCCCAGGGATTCAGCTAAATGTGATGAATGAACATCAGTGCAAAGGGAGAAAATATGAAAGGTGATAAGAATGAGCACGTACTTGCAGTCAGGAAAAGATTAGTTGATGCCAAGAATAGTTAAAGGCTTAAGGAAGAACGTCGGAGAGCTCACTAGAGCAGTGGAAGAAGGGATTGAAGAGGCTGAGAGACATTCTGCCAAGAGATGTAAGAGCTTTAAACACGAGGCTTCATCCTTTTCTGCACCCCGGAAGCACAGAGGGACTGTAGACGATGTTAAGCAGGGAGGTCCAAGGTTAGCTGGGAAGTCACGCGCAAGATGGTGCCGTGGGAGTGACTGAGTCAGGAAAGACCCAACTTCCCTAACTGTGCGATTGTTCAGGCTATTAAGTGTGGAGAACGGAAATGTCTTTAGTTTTAGTTTTCAAATGAATAAATCTATGTAAAGAAACAGTCTTGTTACGCTACCAAACCCCTGACATAATTACTATAACCACGTAAGTGTTCCTGTCTGTCCTGATCAAAAGTGTTTTGAAGGAAGAACCCACAGAATTTGCTGAGTGATTAGATAAGGAAAAAGAGGGGGGGAAGGAGCGTTAAGGATGACTCAGAGGTTTGGTGTCTGTGAGATGAGGGGCCCTTTTTAGAAGAACCACCCATTCCTGAGTCAAGAGGGAATTCAGGGAAGAAATAACCAATTTGGCTGCACAGTGGCTCAATGTCAACTCCCTTGGCGGGGGTCCGTGTGCAGATCGGTGTACAGCACAAGACTGGCAAACAGGGAGACTGCGGCAGAGCCTGGATGAGACAGGGCTGTGGGCAAGGGGACCAAGGGAGAGAGTGTGAACTGAAACTCACAAACAGGCAACCCCCACATTCGAGTAGAGACAACAAAAGCGGAAGGAGAGGGGAGGGGAAAAGAAGAGGATAGTGCAATTTCCTGAAAGCCCAGAGATACAAAACCGTGAGCCAAATATGATCACTCTAGTTGCAGGGGAGGCGATTGGTGTTCAGGGAAGTTAAGTAACTGGTCCCAGACCCTAAGGCTGGTGGGGGTGGAGCTTGGCTCAGGTTCTTAGACCCTCTGTTACATTGCTCAGGCAGTGTCTCATCCGGGAAGCCTCCCCTGCTTACAGTGTCAGACCCAGTCCCTTCCTCTACACTACCCAAAGTACTCCATGTGTCGGTCAGTCCTCCCGTCCAAGAGATCCATCTGTTTTCATATTCGCATTCCGAACTCGGCTTCGAAACGATTCCCAACTAATTTTAACATGGCCGAGGAAAAACAAAAAACTTTCTATTGAGGTATTTTGCCATGCAGCTGCAAATGAGGGCAGCTGCACTCTGCAGAGTAAGTGGCGTACTTTTAATTAATTAATTAATATTTAAAATTTTTTATTATGTTCAGGTTGCTACCACATAGTACATCATTCATTTTTGATGTGGTGTTCAATGATTCATTTATTGCATACGACACCCAGGGCTCATCACAACACGTGCCCTCCGTAATACCTAGCACCCTGTTACCTTATCCCCCTACCCATTCCCCTCTGAAACCCTCAGTTTGGTTCCCGGAGTCCAGAGTCTCTCATGGATCGTCTCCTTCTCTGATTTCTCTGCCTTCAGCCTCCCCCCCCCCCATGGTCTTCCTCCTCCCTCCATAAGTCCCACCAATGAGTGAAACCATATGGTAATTGTCTTTCTCTGCTTGATTTACTTCACTCAGCATAATCCCCTCCAGTTCCATCCATGTGGATGCAAACAGAGGGTGTTCATCCTTTTTGGTAGCTCAGTAATTATTCCTATATGTAAATTCTATATGTAAATTGTGTATTTAAAAAAAAAAGTAGCAGACCCCTATTTCTCCTGAAGGAAGGTCATTCTCCAGGACTTCGCTAATCAGGTTATCCGCCCACTACAGCCCATATCGCGTTTGTTTTTTCTCACTAGGTCAACGTTCAGCAGTCCCCAGTAAAGTGGCCTAATATGACAGATGACATTTTCATCTGCCCTGCCCTGGGCTTCCCGTTGACCAACGGAAGTGTAATGCCTGACTCACGTAAGGTAATGTTTCTTTGCCAAGCCCTAATTTTCTGAGGTTGCAATGAAATTTTGCTGAAGTAGAGGAAGTGGTGGCAGGAGCCAGAAAAAATTATGTGGGGTGTGTGTGTGTGTGTGTGTGTGCGCGCGCATGCATGCGCTATTTGTATGTGTATTTGTGTGTGTGTGTGGTGTATGTATGTGTAAATGTGAGTGTGTGGAGTGTGTGTGTGTACCATATGTATGTGTATTTGTGTGTGTGGTGTATGTGTGTAAATGTGAGTGTGTGGAGTGTGTGTGTTTATAATATGTATGTGTATTTGTGTGTGTGCTGTGTATGTATGTGTGTAAATGTGAGTGTGTGTACCATATGTATGTGTATTTGTGTGTGTGCGGTGTATGTATGTGTGTGAATGTGAATGTGTGTGAATGCTATATGTATGTGTATTTGTGTGTGTGTGGTGTATGTATGTGTGTAAATGTGACTGTGTGTGTGTGTGTGCGCGATGGGTGACAACACAGCACAGGGACAGAGTGGGTGGCTTTGGGAGTCAAACTGACTTCATCTGCATTAGTCGGGCATTACTGACTTTCTGTGTGGTCTGGTTTTCAAACCACTCTGTACCACACATTCCTCATTCATAAAACAGGTGTGATAGTATTACCTACGTCCTCGAGTTTCTGTGAAGGATAAATGAGATAACATATGTAAGCTTTCGGTGTGTGGCTTGGCATACAGTAAATACTCAACAAATATTAGCAATAATCGATGGCAATGACTGACGCGAATGAACACTTCATAGACCAGAACCTGCCCCCGCTTCTCATCTGATCTAGAAAAAGGGACATGTCATGGCACAGAATCTGAAAAATCTATAAGAGAAGTAGAAAATATGCAGATGCTGGTTGTGATGAGATGCTGATAGTGATGAGATCATTCATTCTCCTGATGCTCTCCCCACCCAGTAGAATTTGTTCTTTGGCAAAGATAATAAGGTCATTTGCAAAGGTTCAGATTTGTTTACGCATTGTCCACTTTCCCTCCCTCCACTGTAGTCCATCTGCATTCTGTTTGCCTTGATTTATGATCTTTCAAATTAAGAAGCAGAACTACACTCATGAGAATCGTGCAAGGATAAGGAGAGAAGAAAGAAATTTGCATTTAAGGATCATGTACTATGAGCTCCTAGTTTGAGACCTAACCTCCCTGCTTACCCATTACCTCAATGCCGTGAGGAATCTATTATGACATCCACTTTGACTTGAAGAAACAGTGGTTCAGAGGGAAAATGACTAGACCAAAGGATGTAGACAGCTAAGCCAAGATTCGAACCCAGGTCTAAGTAGCTCTGAAATTATGTTCCTCCCACCACGTGTGTCCCCTTATAGTTGTCGGTGCATAATTAAGGCTAAATGTGTCCTTGATGTGTCTCAGGAGTATTCATTAGTGGGTAAATATTTTCCTACCACTTTTCTGTCAGTTGTCAAATGAAAGTCATTTGCCCAAATGATGAGCACTTCCCTGGGATAAATTGTTCTTTCTTTCTTTCCTTTTTTTTTTAAGATTTTATTTATTTATTTGACAGACAAGTAGGCAGAGAGGCAGGCAGAGAGAGAGGAAGAAGCAGGCTCCCTACTGAGCAGAGAGCCCGATGCGGGGCTCAATCCCAGGACCCCAGGATCATGACCTGAGCCGAAGGCAGAGGCTTCAACCAAATGAGCCACCCAGGTGCCCCTAAATTGTTCTTTCTGATACAAAGTCAAACAGGTTGCGATAAAGAAGACCGTTCACTTCGAGCAAACAATAATTGCAATTAGTCTTGGAAATGGTACTCTTTTCCTCAAGAGGAGGAAAAGACCACGTCCACCTCTGAGAATTCTGTGATACTCCTTTCTCCCTCCTGTACGTCACTACTCGCGTTTCAGAGCACTCAGATTCTCCTTGCTGGTACTTTCTTGGTTTATTCTGACATGTATAGGCTAATTGAGGTTCAAGTCTATAACCCAGGGAGATTTGAACTTATTGAGGGCAAGTATAATGTCTAATTTATCTTTCTATCTTTTACTTTCTAGTGTAATACCATGCACAGTGTAGGCACTGAATAAATGGTAAATTATAGTTATTAATCTGTCTTTATGACTTTAGGATTTATGGACTCATTCAATAAAATATTAACATCATCCCTAAAGACATTATTTCAACCTCTGGCCATTTTTCTTTCTTACTTCATAGTTAGGTAAGCTTTCCCTACCAGATCAGAATTTTAATATGTAGAAAAGAAAGAATCTCCTGGGAGTAAGGAGCCTATATACAGTGATTCTGAGTTTATATAGGAAATATATGGAAGTGAGCTCATTTTCATATTCATCACCTGCCTCTCTAATTCAAACCTGCTTTACCTCAAAGAATGGTACCATTATCCACCTTCCCCTCGGTGCCTGCACATCTGTTACTTGAAGACATTTTACAGAAGAAGATATTGGAATGGCTCAAATAAGCACAAGGAAAGAAAAAAGTTCAACATGGTCATTCATCAGGGAAATGCAAATCAAAAGCACAGTGAGTTACTACTAAATACCCACTAGAATAATGAAAAATTTAAAAGACTGAAAAAAATCTAGGTATTGGGAAGGATACAGAACAACTGAAATGACTCCCATTCCTTGCTGATGAGAATATAAAATGATACAACCATTTTGGAAGATACTTTGGGGACTTCTTATAAAGTGGAACAGATACCTTATGACCCAATGGTTACATTTCTGAGTGTTGACCCAGGGAGTAAGAACATGCCTCCAAAAGACTTGCACATAAATGTTTATAGCAATTTTATTCATAATAGCCACAAGTGAAAACAATTCACATGTCCATCAACAGCTGGAAAGATAAACCAGTTGTTGTACTTCCATACTCTGGAACTTCTGTACAATGACTCAGCATTGAAAAGAAACATATTAGGGATCTACAAAATTTGGACAGATCTCAAAACTTCCTGAGCAAGAGATGCTAGACACATGAGAATATATACCATATGATTCCATTTATGTGATCTTCTAGAACATACAAGACTAATGAACAGTGGCAGAAATCAAATTAGTGACTGTTTGGAGTAAGGAGTATAAAAGGGTAGGAGGACTGACTACAAAAGGGTGAGAGGAAACTTTGGGGGCGCAACGAAAATATTCTTTCTATATATTGGTTGGGGTTGGGTTATATTATATTTCTAAACATTTATCAACACTCATCAAACTGAATAAATGTCTATCCATATGAGAATGGATAAAGAAGATGTGGTACCTATGTACAATGGAATAGTATGCAGCCACAAAAAAGGATGAGATTCTGCCACTTGTGACAACGTAGATGGACCTAGAGCATATAATGTTAAGTGAAGTCAGACTGAGAAATACGAATACCATATGATTTCACTTATATGTGGAATCTAAAAAAAAGCATAAACAAAAAGCAGAATCAGAATGATAAATACAGAGAACAAACTGATGGTTGCCAGAGGGGTGGGTGTGGGAGGACGGGCAAAATGGGTGAAGGAGAGTGGGAGATACAGGCTTCTAGTTGTGGAAGGAGTGAGTCATGGGAATAAATTAATAAGAAATATAGTCAGTGATATTGTAATAGTGCTATATGATGACAGTTGGTAGCTACACTTGTGGTGAACAAAACATAATGTATAAACTTGTTGAATCACTACATTGCACCCCTAAAAGTAATGTTACATTGTATGCCGACCATATTCAAGTAAAAAAAAAATAATGTTTCCATTTGTAATTTGTAATTCCAGTCTGTAATTCCATTTATGTAAATTACACCTCAAAAAAGTTGATTTAAAAAAAAAACACAAAATAGGGGCGCCTGGGTGGCTCAGTGGGTTAAGCCTCTGCCTTCAGCTCGGGTCATGATCTCAGGGTCCTGGGATCGAGGCCCACATTGGGCTCTCTGCTGATTGGGGAGTCTGCTTCCCCCCCCCCCCGCCTGCCTCTCTGCCTACTTGTGATCTCTCTCTCTTCTCTCTGTCAAATAAATAAATAAAATCTTAAACAAACAAACAAACAAACAACAACAACAAAAACACAAAATGAATTCCAAGACTTTGGTTCTGGAATTTGTGGGCTTTAGCCAGAAAGCACCAAGTAAGTTATTATGCCAAGGACAGCACAATCCAACATACTTTTCTTCTTTTTGCCCCCTAATTCAGTAAATCAGTTTTAAGTAATGTTAACCTTGCTTATGAAATAGTCTTAGTCTATATGGAACAAGATTAGTTGGTTTTGCTGACTCCCAAAAAACTGAATTATTACATATATACAAGGAAATTGATAGGACAAAAAAAAAATTTTAAGCATGTTAGATCAACCTTTTGATTTGGATGGTATAACCCTGGTTGTTTACTATATTCTGAGAAGCACAGGATCAGATCAGAGGGCCCACCATTACCAGGACAACCATGGAACCTTCCAGGATGACTTTGCACCAAACGAGAACCAAGGAGATTCCATTATCCGTATGGTTTCCACCCCAGTCTGCTTTGTCCACTCCATCTGAGGGGCTGGTGATGTTTTCAGAGCAAGTGAGGAAAGTTTCTGGCTCTTTTGCAAATGACCTCTCCCTTGCTCCCTGAATCACCACTAAATCGTGTGCCTGGATAATGTGGAGGACGGAAGTGATGACAGCAACAATTAAGATATGTATGAGACACTTAATGGCCCCTGGGGAATTTTTCATTGACATCCCAGTTAATCCGCAGATGCAGTCTGTGAGGTAGTTGTTAGGACCATCTCCCAGCAAATTTCAAGCACTGTAACTAGTCCAAAGTCATACATCTGGTAATTATCAGGGCAAAACTTGAACCCAAATCATCTGACCTCAGATTTGGTGCTTTGTGCATCAGGCCCTCACACTTCACAACACACTAGAAAATGAAAAGCTGACCCCTGTAGGCACCAGGGTTCACTTGCCACCAGAATTTTCACTGCTGTTGCCAGGGCTACTAACTGGCTTAGATATCTCTTCTTAATGATGTCTACCATTTCTATTAATTCAGAATTTTCAAACAGCAATGTGATGAATTAAAAATAATTGCATACTTCAGAATGTACTATGTGCACACTCCTAGTGAACTTAAATGTAGATACATATAAATAAGTTTAAATGCAACATAAAAACACACAAATATAGGTATAACTATAGTGTGCTTTTGATGTTAATTACCAGCCCTAGTTTGCTTCCTGAGATGTTTTCTATGCTCTGGTTAATTTCCCCAGAGTCATTATCAGTCCTCCTTCAGGTGCAGTAGTGTGGTTAAAAAACGGTCATTTTGTTGCCTCACTAAAGTTTTGCTATTTAACTGTTTCATCCCCATGTAAATAGAAGTTATGTTTAACCTGGTCATTTTTTTTCATTGTCCATTGTTTTTCACAGAGATTTTTTTTTTAAAGATTTTATTTATTTATTTGACAGAGAGAAATCACAGGTAAGCAGAGAGGCAGGCAGAGAGAGGAGGAAGCAGGCTTCTCGCGGAGCAGAGAGCCCGATGCGGGGCTCGATCCCAGGACCCTGGGATCATGACCTGAGCCGAAAGCAGAGGCTTTAACCCACTGAGCCACCCAGGCGCCCCTTCACAGAGATTTTTATCTACGAAACAAGCCTAAGGAGGTAATTCATAATATAGAAAAAAGATCTTAAGCAGATAGATAACACTATGTAAAAAGAAAATTTAGAATGTGCTTAAATGCCATTATATTTAGGGGAGCAGTTGGGTGGCTCAGATGATTAAGCCTCCAATTCTTGATTTCGGTTCAGGGTATGATCTCAGGGTTCTGGGATCGAGCCCCAGGGTCGATCGGGTCCACGTTCAGCATGGATGGAATCTACTTGACTTTCTCTCCCTCTGTCCCTCCTCCCCCCTTACTAAATAAATAAACCTTTTTTAAAAAATAACATTATGCTTGGTTAAATACCTTTAGGACACATGCTCACATTATTGAATGCTATATAATTATTCAGAGTTATGTATACAAGTAAATTTGTAACAGATTATGAAATGTTTTCTTTTTCTTCTTTTTTTCTATTTCCCATATTGAGCATATATTACTATTCATTCTAGAAATCTTTATTTTCATTTTAAAAGAAATCCTAGGGGCACCTGGGTGGCTCAGTGGGTTAAAGCCTCTGCCTTCGGCTCAGGTCATGATCTCAGGGTCCTGGGATTGAGCCCCACATTGGGGGGGTCTCTGCTTGGCGGGGAGCCTGCTTCCTCCTCTCTCTCTGCCTCCCTCTCTGCCTACTTGTGATCTCTGCCTGTCAAATAAATAAATAAAATCTTTAAAAAAAAAAAAAAGAAAAGAAAAGAATTCCTATCAGCTGACTCAAGATAACAATTGTGAAGTATTTGATTATTCTGGGGTATAAATTGTTTGAATCTAGTAATGTGAACTTATTTTTAAAAAAGCAGATCATGCTATCTAAATTGCTTACAATTTAGCTGCATTTTAATAATATCTTGTTCCATAATTTCTAGTTTGAAAATCTTTCTCCTTGGTATCCTAGAGTTGAGAATTACTCTGATCTGATTTTTTTTCATTTAACACCTCTATCTCCTACAGGGTAGTCACCTGGATGCACTGTGTTTCAGAAGGGTCCTTGAGGTCCAACTGCTTTACATAGCTTTTCAACCTGTTCTGCCATTTTCAGTCCAAAGCCTCCCCACCATCCTCAGAGGTTCTTGGTGCCTCCAACTTATCAGCTTTTCTGAAGTTCTTCAGCATGAAAGACAGGCTTCTCCCTATATAGGCAGTTAGGCTTCTCCTCCCTGCTAAATCAGTAACCATTCAAACACCTTCCTGTATCTCCTTACCCATTGTCATTCTCTCGTGTTCCTAAGCCTTTGAAAAATTACTGTCATTTTAGTGGAATTTGGGGAAAAAGTAGAAATAAACATGAATATTTATTTTTAACCATTTTAAACCAGAAGTCCCTGTCAATACATGGATAGATAGATAGATAGATGATAGAGTCACAGCTTAACCATCTCATGTGATGCTATTACCACCTAAAGAACAGAGACCAATTTATCAGCCAATATTTATTTAGCATCTGGCTAGAAACTTTGAAAAAAAAACTGGATGTCAATTTAAAATGCAGAACAGAAGTATAAATCGAAATTTTTTTTTGAAGATTTTTATTTATTTGACAGACAGAGATCACAAGCAAGCAGAGAGGAAGGCAGAGAGAGTAAGGGAAGCAGGCTCCCTGCTGATGCGGGGCTCGATCCCAGGACCCTCAGGACCTGAACCGAAGCCAGAGACCTGAACCCACTGAGCCACCCAGTCGCCCCCCAAAATTTTTGTTCCTAGGGGAAAAAAAACACATCTGTCTAGTAAGGTTAGCTGTAAATCAGTTCTTCTCTTTTAAATGGCTTGGGAAGTCGGCTGTTCTTATTACCTAAAATGCAAACCAGAGAGGGAGACAAACCATAAGAGACTCTAAACTCTAGGAAACAAACAGAGGGTTGCTGGAGGGGACGTGGGTAGGGGGATGGGGTCAGTGGGGGATAGGCATCAAGGAGGGCATGTGATGTGATGAGCACTGGGTTTTCTATGCAACTGATGAATCACGAAACTCTACCTCTAAAGCTAATAATACACTATGTTAATTACTTGATTTTAAATTAAAAAATAAAAGTAATAAAAATAAGTAAAATTCAACAAGTTGCATCAATATTTGTCCTCTGAAAAGCCCACTAACTCATGAGTTATAAAAGAAAACCACAATGGGCACAGGGTGGCATACGGAAGTGTCAGATCGCTACATTGCGCACCTGAAACTAATATAGTTCTGTATGTGAATTAACTGGAATCAAAATAAAAACTTTAATTAAGTAAAAAGAAAGAAAGTCTTGGCGGTCTGGCCCTGTTTCTCAGTACAATCACACAAAAAATGCTAATTCAAAGTCCAGGGTCTAATGAATCTAACAGTACTGCAGGGAGTAGACAGGACTCATTTTTATGCATTAATTTAGCAACCATTCGTTGTACCCCCACTTTGTGCCAGGAACTGGGCTGGCTGGCCCTTTGATGGGAATATTTCCTGTGCGTAAATAGGGCTCCATGGGGGGCCTTCTTTCTCTAAAGCAGCCAATCCAGAAGGGTCGCCGGGGATCACAGGTGCTCTCTCTGGGCACAGAGCACAAAAGTTTATACCTCTGTAGAAATTTCCACCATTCCAAATATGTGATGAGTTTGAGCTTCCAAAAGGGAATTCCAAATTAAGAATTTTTCTGGGATGATAACAGCATGTACTTAATAAACAAATCAAGTTCTTCGAGAAGTGCCAGTAGTTGTTATCTAGTAGCTCCATAGAATAGCTGTCTATTCCTCATGGACCAAGACCGGAATGTTTAAAAGAAATGTGAGTTCTAGTGGGGATGATGCAATCTGAAGTCAATTTCATCCTTATTTCTTCGAGCCAAAAGCCAACTGACCATTTCCAGGGCAGGAGTCCCTCAAAGTCCCACCGACTGTGGGTGGCAACATCAGTTCGGCCATGTTTGGATTGAAGAAAATCTGAATATGGATAGTATTTCCAGAGGAAGTCTTTTCTGCTGTGAAGGATCCATAATATCTACTGTATTTTCAGGAGGAGCAGATAAAATAGAGAGACGTGGCAGACTGGCGGCCTGTAGGCTGGACCCAACGCTTCGTGTGCACTCTTGCCTCCCCTCGGGTCCCGGATCCCAACCTACCTCTCCCGCTCTGCGACATTCTTCCAGCAATTGTCTCCCCCTCTCACCTGCATTCTTAGCTTTTTCTCTCAGTTGGATCTTTCTAGTAGCAGATTCTGTTGTCTCCACCTCCAAACACATCACAAATCTCACTCAGTGTTCCCCTACCGGTCTTGTCATTTCTAGCTAGCGTTACTACAGTAGCGTGGTCTTGAGTCGCCTCACTCCTTCCCTGACTCTATAGAAATGTGCTTTCAACATGGCGAGCACAGAGCTCCTCCTCAGCTCCAGTGGACCAGTGGTTCCTCATCTCACCCAGGAAAATGGCCCAGACCCTCACTGTGGCCAATAAAGACCCAGGAGCATCCTGTCTTCCTTTACTTCTCCACTCTATCTTTCCAGACTCTTCCTGGAGGTCTCACTGCATCTGCTGCCCTGGCTTCTTTGAATTCACTGGGCTTTGCCAACCTCAGAGACATTTGTTGTTCTTTTTCATGTGAATATGAAAGTAATTATCCAAGTGGCTGGCTCCTTCACTTCCCTAAGCCTTTTTCTCAGACCTTCCTTTCTCAGGAAGGCTTTTCTCTGCTACCCTATTTAATATTGCTGTCCACTCCAACATCATGGATCCTGCACTCCTGCTTTCTGCGTCTTTCATGCTTACTTCCCCAACTAACAGACTATATATTTTCCTCATTTCCTTGTCCCCTTTCTTGAACTGTAAACTTCATCCAAACATTCACAAACAAAAAGGGATTTTTGTCTCCTCTACTCACTGCAAAGTCTGCAGATCCTAGAATAGTGCCTGGTGCATAGTAGGTGCTCAACACACAGGGTTTTTTGAATCTGGAAATTTCCCATGAAACACCATGTTTATAATCTTTTCGGCCTTGTCAGAAAATTGGGCAACAGGGAAACCGCCTGGAGTGGCTCCTGGCTGTTTCCTCTGGTTGATACTTTCTCTCCACCACTCCCAGTGTCTATCATCAGCTGCGGAGGGTGTCTTATCTGATTCTGCAGCAACACCCCACTTCCATCCTACTCCTGTTGATAAGGGAAAATACTTTCTCTTTTTCTTTCTTTCTTTTCAACAAAGACTGATTTTCTAAGTAGCAAGAAGGAAATGACAGAGAAAATATAGTTTCATTTGTGTCTGTTTCATGGATGCTGTCAAGTTCATCTCGGGTCTCTCAGGCTAAGCATTTCTGTGCTCCTGAGTTCTGTTCAGGATCTTCTTACGTGGCCTCTGTCCCTGCTTTCCTGGGACTCACTTCTGAGTTTCAGACTCACAGAACCCCTACTTAATAGAGACCACTGCTGGGAATTTTCAGAATCATCTCAAATCTATCCTGTGAAAGTATTATTTGCATCTCCCTCCCTAACCAGCAATTCTCACACCGTCTTCTTAATCTTGCAACCAAAATTGTGCCTCCTCCAGTGTTTCTCATGATAATGAATGGCCCCCACCCAACACCAAGTAAACATGGGCCAGACTCCTGCGGTCACCGTGGAATTCCTATACTTTTCTCTCATATTTTCCGTGTACATTTCCACCAACAAATCCCAAGAGTTCTACCTTCTAAATGTCTTCTAGTCTCCTCTCTCCCTTTTCCTTTACCCCACAAGTGTGGGGTTTTGTTCCCCCCTTTTGGAATCATTTCTTAACTGATCTTCTGGCCTGGAGTTCTCCCAACCCTCATCCCTGCTCTTCTCAATCCATGTTATCAGCGTTGCCGTCTGAATAAAACAACGTAAAATCCTACGTAGCCTTGACTTTCTATAGATTAGAATCCAAACTCCTTAGCATGGCATTCAAGGCCCTTCAGGATGAACTCCCTCCATACCTTCACCTTGATACAAGCCGCTTCTTCCCTACACACACACACGATGCTAAAGCCCAGGTAACCTCCTGGTTCTTTGCCGCATGCTGTGCTCTCTTCCATCTCAACTACGAGGCCCTCACCTAACATTTTCTTACTTCAGGATGCAGGCTAACTGTTGTCAGGTTCAGGAAATTTCCCACGGCCTTCCCATGAAGACATATAACACTTTGTACGATATCCTATCACAGCCCTTAACAAAGATCTGTAATTATTTCTAAGAGACCATGGCCTCTTAAGGAGAAAGATCGGAAGTTAGTTACCTTTATGTCCCTAGCAACTAACTTTATCTAGCCATGCGTGATGTATAAGATATACTCAGTAAACTTACAAATGGGTGAATCTGTCAAGGACAGAGATTTGCTTCAATTCTCTCTCCTTTCTTTAGAACTTTGTTCCAGGGCTTGTGTACATAAGAGCCATCAGCTCATAGGCTTATAATCATACCATATCAGATTATTGAGCCATAAATTAATGCTTAATGTCTCAGTCTTTCCTAGGAATTGTGAGTCACAGGACCTGGGTGTAGTCCATTATATATGTGTCGTAATATATTCCAGGGCTGCACAAACAAGTAAACTGGTCTATCCGGCACAGAGCAGAACGAGGGAGAATCTCAAACTAGTGTGAACTCAACAGGCAGGAAACATGACCTCAAGAAAATATGCAAGCAAGGGAACAAAATATATGCCATTTACAAGATACGAAATCATTTTCGATTTAAATTTTTCTTCTTAAAGAAAAAGTTAACAGTATCAACCCAACCTCACCAAGTCCCTGGTTTCTATAGTAAATAACATGTTTGTTATGCATGTTAGTTTCAGATAATTTCTCTTCCAACCACATTCTCCCCGACAGAGATTGTTCCATTTAGCAACGCTGTCCCGGGCCTTCTGCTCAATGTCAGCGGCAGACTTCTCTTCACCACAGCCCTTGATCTGTTGAAGACTGGCATACTCACAGGCTTCTTCTCCATCCAACATCCACCCATTTTTCTGGATGATATCATATCCATATTTGCCATTCTGGGCATTTATTTCCTTGACATATTCCTTTCCAACGACTTCTATTGCAGCCACCCCTTCCCATAGAAATACCCTGGGACTTGTCACCACCCAGAATTGCTCCAGCTGCAAAAAACATTTTTTCAGACATCAGACTCTGAACGTAACGTTGAATCAATCTCTCTCAATCTACAGTTTTTGTCCTCACTGAGACCTCCAACTCACTGATCCCTCTGCTTTCTACGCCGCCCCCTCGGCTTCTGTCCGTCTTCATTCTTTCCTTTCCTGTTGGATAGTCTCTGGCCCATGACTTCTCCATTTTACTTTCCAACACCCTTAACTTTGGTACCCTGTCGTTCTTTCATTGGACCTGCCTGGCCAAGTACCAAAGCTCCACGGACCACCTTGTTGCCTGTATCTACCTCTTCAGATGATCTGCTGGAGAAAATAAGACACGCAGTGCACATCAAGCCATCCGAACTGAAGCACCAGTGCTGTGTTTCTTCATCAGCTCCCTGTAGTCCTCAACCTCGTCTATTTTCTACTTTTTAGCACTTTTCTCAAACAGCTATCCTTCTCCCCAACAGGCGGCACCCTCACTTTCAGTAGAGGATTTCCCCTTCTAATTAGCAGCTGTAAGGCTGGCATCAGCCTCCCCCAACAAGCACACTCTCCACAGTTCACTTTGCCAGTGTTTTAGAAGAGCCAAGACTCCGTCTCCGGAGGCCCTGGAGGCAGCTTCACTGCATTGCCCCTGCCTCTCCTCTCTCCCAACTCCACCCAGAGAAAGCGTCTATGAGCTGACACTCACCGCCTGGATCATGAAAGTGTGCTTGCTGTTGGATCTATCGGAGAACACATACAATGGCATACCTTGAATCAAGGAGTTTCTTGGGCCAGAGTGTGAGATCTTATATGAGGTTTTACAGTCCCTCAGTTTCAGTCTGAACAAATCGTTTCCAACCCAGGACTGCAACTCTTTTTGAATGTCAGAATCTAGATCCTTGTATCATTGTGGTTTTACTTTTTAGAATCTTTTTTTTAAAGAATCTTTTGATTAAAAAAAAAATGATTTAAAAAGCTACCATGAATTCAGAAATATTAAGATTCATTTAAGTTTATTAATTGCTAGCCTCTCTATGCTTTTATAAATATCATTTTATTAATTTGTCAAAAAATAGCTTCACCAAGCACAAAGATCCAAAGATATCTTTACCATATCCACAGCCTATCATGTGGACCCACTTTTTCCTCCTGTCCTGCTGGACCTTTTCTTTTCTTCTTTTACTTGCCTATGTTATCTCTGAGATCTCTCCGCCCATTACTAAACTACATTCTTTCTCATTTCTTTTCATTGTGCCCATCCTTTAGTATGTTCTTTGAAATTCAGTTAGTTCAGATTTAACAATCCTTTCTGAGCATTTATTATGTGCCAGGTACTTTTAGGCACATCCATGCCTTAATTACAAGTAATCTTCACGTATGCCTTCTCAATAATACTTTGAAGATGCTATTATTACCACCACTTTATATAGAGGGATATTGATGGATTGGTCAGGATGTAAAGATTTTAGTTAGAAGATGCCAAATGCATGTCTAAGGCCTCTAGTTTTTGCACTGCATCGTATCTGCTATGACACCTATGTCCTGTTGCTCTTAGCGTGTATGCGGATCACACATGGTGTAGCATTTGTCTATTTTAGGTGCTGGTTGAGGGCAGTAAGAACACATCATCGAATAAGTAAAAGTAATGGTTTTTTAAACATGACTAAGCACACCCAAAAGTAATATTTTTACCTTCAATACAAATGTAACTTCTCCACTTAAAAAAGTTTGTCAAGTATATTTCCCCTTCTCCACATAATAAGGATTTACTACATGCATCCTTATTAACGGATCCATTGAATAAAAGCAGTCGAAACCAAATTACAGAGATCTAATAGTTATTTCAAATTCAGTGCCTGCTAAACCTTGCCAGGAATATGCTGGCCTCTGTGGAAGTCTTTGTAACCAGGCAAACATGACATTGCTATGGCATTGTCTCTTGGAACAAAATAAGGCCCTAAGGTCTTTGGGGAGCTGAGGCCACTTTGGACTTCAGATCAAATTGGAGTCTAAAGAAGCCAACCATAAAGTACACCACAGGCAGAGTGTATAGTCACATTTGCACTGACGCACCCACAAGTATAAATGCCTGGTCTCTTCTGTGACCCTTCAAAGTGTGTGACAGAGTCTTCTGTTGGGTTGCCTCTTTTGTCTTTTGAGAGAAGAGTAGAGCTTCAATTTTAAATATTTATTCTGGAAAGCAAGATTGACTTTTTTTGATAGAATAAACAACTAAAAAGAAAGGAAATAAGACCAAGAGGTAAAAAGATTTGTTTCTCCTGGCATGGAGGGAAGCCTGAGTGGAGAACTCTGACAGAGAACTGAGCAAACCCCAGAAGCATGTAAGAACTGGGTGTAGTTACAACACAGTGAGAGGACTTTGACATCTGAAGTTGGAATTCATCCCTGAGGCATGAGCACATTTGGAGACACATTGTTAGGGCCATGATACTGACAATTTTTAAGCCTGTGTGAAAATGGTGCCAGGAGAGAAGAAAGGGGGATATTTCTGCACAGCTGAAATTTTCATTTTCCTCTAAAGCAAGATTCTCCTAGTTCCCAAGCACTTCTGGCTTCGGCACAAAGTCTTAGGCTGAGAATCAAGAAATGTGAGTTCTAGTATCAAGTCTCAGAGTAACAAGTAGGCTTACTTTGGGAAAGTCAAAGAATAATGGAATTACAGCCTAGAAAGAAACTTCAGAATTTTCTTAATACATGACTTTATTTTCTAGCGGTGGAAGTGGAGCTGGGACCTTTCTGCACTTGGTTTTTCCACCCTGTCAAATGCTTTCATCATTCTCATACCTCCATCACAGAATTGTGGTGAGGGTCGGATGAGCTCGGTATGAGAGTGACTCATCCCTGTGATCTCTTTCTTCCCTGGACTCCTGTATTAGTTACTGTGATGCCCATGCTCCCACCCTCCCTGCCTCCTTCCCTTCTCTCCTTCCTTCCTTTTTCTAATGGCCTCGTCTTATTCCTTATACTACATTTGTCTATCTTTGATCTTACCTTGATTCTGAAGGTGAGGAGTTATATATTAAATAGAGAGCCTGAAACAGATTTGTTGAGCATATACTAACAACGGAAATCTACTATGTAGTTACAATGCACCAGGCTCTGGGCTACTACACACAACAAATCCTTAGAAGTGGGTAGCATTGATCTTCCTTTTCCATGCAAGGAGACTAAGAACCAGAGAGGTTAAGTGGCTGCCCAAGAACACACAATTAGGAAGTAGTGGAGGAGGGACCAGATTCAATCTCTCTGGCTCTAAGCCTTTATGTCTGTCCATGCAAATTGGCTTGATTAAATTAAATATGATTTTGAAATGTTAGGCATAATTATGACAACCCTTCAATCTCCCTCAGGACCAAGGAGATAAAGGCAGGAAAAATCAGGGGAGGAAGTAAAGAAAAAAAAAAAAAAGATCCTTTGATATTATTGAAACCAAAAGTCAGAGAACTGGAAAACTATTCATCCATCTCATACCCCCAAGGATACTGAACAAGAAATTTCATTCAACCTTATCTTCTATCCCTTCGTTCAGCCTAGCTACCAGCCTACAATATATGTTCTCTGGCTCCTTTTTTGCATACCCAAATGAAGGATGACTTAAAAATTTTTATATCCCTTAAATTTAATCACTGTCCAAATGTCTTCCATTTCAGATTCTTCAAATCTTCTTACCTCTTCTCTCTCTCTGGTGGGACAATGCAATGGGCTCAGTAGGGGCACCGGTTCTCAAGGCTGGATTCCATAATGAGTGGAAAGCTACAAGCCATGCCCTCAGGGAGCACTTGAACCCTGTTCTCTGCAGCTTCTATGCTTTCATGAGGCACTGGCCACCAAGGATACCTAGCATTAAAAACAGCCGCAGTTTTAAATGGCAAATCCTCCAGGAAAAGACTGTGTTTATACCTTTCTCAGATTTTTCTACAATTTTTAACTCTTTTTTAGCCCCTACTCTTTAAATTACACCTTGTTAGAAAAAGACAAATTTCACCAGAAGAAAACTCTAAAGAACTAGTGGCCCAAATAGGTGAAATATGAACTCACATGTGAAAAAATATGTTTTGTTTTTTTTTTTACTATGTTATGTTAGTCACCACCCAGTACATCATTAATTTTTGATGTGGTGTTCCATGATTCATTGTTTGTGAACAACACTCAGTGCTCTGTGCCATACATGCCCTCCTTAATACCCACCACCAGGCCCACCCATCCCCCCACTCCCATCCCCTTTAAAACCCTTAGCTTCTTAGAGCCCATTGTCTCTCATAATTCAACTCCCCTTCAGTTTTCCATTCCTTCTCCTAATGTCCTCCAGGCTATTCCTTATGTTCCACAAATAAGTGAAACCATATGATAATTGACTTTCTCTGCTTGACTTATTTCATTTAGCATAATCTCCTCCAGTCCCATCCATGTTGATGCAAAAGTTAATTATTCATCCTTCCTGATGGCTGAGTAATTTTCAATTGTATATATGGACCACATCTTTATCTATTAATCTGTTGAAGAGTATAACAGCTCTTTCCACAGTTTGGCTATTGTGGACATTGCTGCAATGAACATTGAGGTGCAGATGGCCCTTCTTTCCACTACATCTATATCTTTGGGGTAAATACCCAGTAGTGCAATTGCTGAGTCATAGGGTAGCTCTATTTTTAATTTTTTGAGGACTCTCCACACTGTTTTCCAAAGTGGCTGCACCAACTTGCATTCCCACTAACAGTGTAGGAGGGTTCCCCTTTCTCCACAACCTCTCCATCATTTGTTGTTTCCTGCCTTGTCAATTTTTGCCATTCTAACGGGTATAAGGTGGTATCTCAATGTGGTTTTGATTTGGTTTTCTTGATGGCTGCTGATGATGAACATTTCTTCATGTATCTGTTAGCCATTTGTATGTCTTCTCTGGAGAATTATCTGTTCATGTCTTCTGCCCATTTTTTGACTTGATTATTTGTTTTTTGGGTGTTGAGTTTGAGGAGTTCTTTATAGATCTTGGATATCAGCCCTTTGTCTGTAGTGTCATTTGCAAATATCTTCTCCCATTCTGTGGGTTGCCTCTTTGTTTTGTTAATTGTTTCCTTTGTTGTGCAGAAGCTTTTTATCTTGATGCAGTCCCAAAAGTTCATTTTTGCTTTTGTTTCCTTTGCCTTTGGAGATGTGTCTTGAAAGAAGGTGCTGTGGCTGTTATCCAAAAGGTTACTGCCTATGTTCTCCTCTAGGATTTTGATGGATTCCTGTCCCACATTGATATCTTCCATCCATTTTGAGTTTATCTTTGTGTGTATGGTGTAAGAGAATGGTTGAGTTTCATTCTTCTGTATATAGCTGTCCAATTTTCCCAGCACCACTTATTGAAAAGACTGTCTTTTTTCCATTGGCTATATTTTCCTGCTTTGTTGAAGATTATTTGACCATAGAGTTGGGAGTAGATATCTGGACTTTCCATTCTGTTCCATTGGTCTATGTGTCTGTTTTTGTGCCAGTACCATGCTGTCCTGGTGATCACATCTTTGTAATATAACTTGAAATCAAGTAACATGGTGCCCCCCACTTTGTTTTTTCTTTTTCAATATTTCCTCAGGAATTCAGGGCCTTTTCTGGTTCCATACACATTTTAGGATTGTTTGTTCTACCACTTTGAAAACGCCAATGGTATTTTGATCAGAATGATATTGAAAGTATAGATTGCTCTGGGCAGCATAGACATTTTAACAATGTTTATTCTTCCAATCCATGAGCATGGAATGTCTTTCCTTCTTTTTGTGTCTTCTTCAATTTCTTTCATGAGTGTTCTGTAGTTCCTTAAGTATAGATCCTTTGCCTCTATAGTTAGGTTTATTCCAAGCTATCTTGTGTTTTTTGGTGCTATTGTAAATGGAATCGATTCTCTAATTTCTCTTTCTACAGCTACATTGTTAGTGTATACGAAAGCAACTTATTTCTGTGCATTGATTTTGTATCTTGCCACGTTGCTGAATTGCTGTATAAGTTCTAATTATTTGTGGGTGGAGTCTTTTGAGTTTTCCACATAACGTATTGTGTCATTTGTGAAGAGAAAGAGTTTGACTTCTTCTTTGTCAATTTGAGTACTTTTTATTTCTTTGCTAGGACTTCTAGTACTATGTTGAACAATAGTGGCGAGAGTGAGTGTCCTTTGTCATGGTCTTAATCTCAATTTCTCTCAGCTCTCAGCTTCTCCCCATTGAGAATGATATTTGCTGTGGGTTTTTCATAGGTGGATTTTATGAAATTGTGAGATGCTCCTTCTATCCCTATACTCTAAAGAGTTTTAGTCAGGAAAGGATGCTGTATTTTGTCAAATACTTCTTCTGTGTCAGATGAGAGGACCAGGTGGTTCTTGCTCCTCTTATTTATGTGTTCTTTCACATTTTGATTTGCAAATGTTGATCCACCCTTGCATCTCAGGGATAAATCCCACCTGGTCATAGTGAATAATCCTTTTAATGTATCATTAGCTAAGATCTTGAAAATTTTGGCCCTCTTAGTGGTCTAAAATTCTCCTTTTTGATGAGGAAGGTAATCCTGGCCTCATAAAATGAGTCTGTAAGTTTTCCTTCTGTTTCTACTTTTTGAAACAGCTTCAGAAGAATTGGTATTATTTCTTCTTTGAATATTTGGTAGAATTCCCCAGGGAATCCATTAGATCCTGGACTTTTAGTTTTGGGGAAGTTTTTGATCACTGCTTCAATCTCTTTAGGGGTTATTGGTCTATTCGAGTTGTCAATTTCTTCCTGTTTCAATCTTGGTGGTTTCTAGATTTCTAGGAATGCATTAATTTCTTCTAGGTTGCTTAATTTATTGGAATAATGTTGATAATAATTTCCGATATTTTATTTATTTCCTTGGTGTTAGTCGTGATCTCTCCCCATTCCTTCATGATTTTATTAGTTTGCATCTTTTTCTTTTCTTTTGGATAAGTCTATCCAGTGGTTTATCGATCTTATTTTTTCAAAGAACCAACTTCTAGTTTCATTGATGTTTTCTACTGTATTTCTGGTTTCTAATTCATTGATCTCTGCTCTTATCTTAATTATTCCCTTAATTATTTCCCTTCTTGTGTTGTTGATTTTCCAGATCCTTAAGATGTAAAGATAGTTTGTGTATTCAGGATTTTTCTATTTTTTTTGAGTAAAGCTTGGATGGCTATGTATTTTCCCCCTTAGGACTGCATTTGCCAAATCCTATAGATTTTGGACCAATGTGTCTTTGTTCTCATTGGTTTCCATGAATTGTTTAAGTCTTCTTTGATTTCATGGTTGACCTAAACATTCTTGAGCAGAATGGTCTTTGGCTTCCAAGTGTTTGAATTTCTTCTAAACTTTTTCTTGTGATTGAGTTCCAGTTTCAGATTATTGTGTTCTGAGAATATGCAGGGAATAATCTCAATCTTTTGGTATTGGTTGAGACTTGATTTGTGACCCAGTATGTGATCTATTTTGGAGAATGTTCCATGTGCACTCAAGAAGAATGAGTATTCTGTTGTTTTAGGGTGGAATGTTCTGTATATATCTATGAGGTCCATATGGTCCAGTGTATTATTCAAAGTTCTTGTTTTTTGTTGATTTCCTACTTAGATGATTTGTCTATTGCTAAGAGCGGAGTGTTGAGGTCTCCTTCTATTACTGTGTTATTATCAATATGTCTCTTTATTTTGGTTAACAGATGGCTTATAGTTGGCTGCTCCCATGTTGGGGGCATAGATTTTTACAATTGTTAAATCCTTTTGTTGGATATACCCATTAAGAATGATATAGTATCCTTCTGTATCTCTAACAGTCTTTAACAATCTACAGTCTTTAGATTAAAATCTTATTTGTCTTATATGAAAATTGCTACCCCAGCTTTCTTTTGAGGTCCATTGGCATGAAAGATGGGTCTCCATCACTTTACTTTCAGTCTGTATGTATCTTTAGGTTCAAAATGAGTCTCTTGTAGGCAGCGTATAGATGGGTCCTGTCTTTTTATCCAATCTGCAACCCTGTGCCATTTCATGGGGAACTTATGCCATTCACACTGAGAGTGATTATTGAAAGATATGATTTTATTGTCATCATGTTGTCTGTGAAGTCCTTGTTTCTATAGATTGTCTCCATATATTTCTGTTCTATATCACTATTGGGGTCTTTCTTCTTTTTTAAAGCCCACTTTAATATTTCTTGCAGGCCGGCTTAGTGGTCACATATGCTTTTGATTTCTGCCAGTTCTGGAAGCTCCTTATTTCTCCATCCATTCTGAATGACAGCCTTGCCAGATAAAGAATTCTTGGCTGCATGTTATTCTCATTTAGTACTCTGAATATGTCTCGCCAGCCCTTTCTGGCTTGCCAGGTCTCTGTGGACAGGTCTGACATTATTCTGATGTTCCTCCCCTGTACGTAAGGAATCTCTTCCCCCTAACTACCCTTAAGATGTTTTCCTTGGTTCTAAGATTTGCAGGTTTTACTATTACCTGCTGGGATGTTGGTTTGTTCTCCTTGATCTTGAGAGGGGTCCTCTCTGCCTCTAGGACATGAATGCTTGTTTTATTCCCCAGATTGGGGGAGTTCTTGGCTCTGACTTGCTCAAATATATCTTCTAACCCCTCTCTCTATCCACCACCTCAGAGATCTCAATAATTCTGACATTGGAACATTTCATGGTTTCTTTTATTTCTCTAAGTCTGTTTTCATGGATTTTAAGCTGTTTGTTCCAGGCCTCCTCCTGTTCCTTCTTTCCTATCAGTTTGTCTTCTAGATCACTAGTTCATTCTTCTGCCTCATTTACCCTAACTGTTAGAGTATCTAGATTAGATTAGATCTCACCGACAGCATTTTTATGTTCTGCCAGACCAGCTCTCATTTCTGCCCTTAGATAATCTATGCAGCCATTAACAGTTTTCTCTGGCCTAGCTATTATTTTCAAAACTGTTATCCTGAAGTGTCTTTCTAACATCTTTCTTATAGCCATATCCATTAGGTCTGTGGAATAGGCCATTGTTTTGGGGTCTTTTCTTTGTTGGAAGTTCCTCCTCCTAATCATTCTGTTGAGTTGTGGTTGAGGGGATATACAGCCCAAAATACCAACCACAATCCAGGCAAGGCACACTGGGAAAGTTCAGATAACTGGAAACCACCACCACCAAAAAAAACACAAAAAACAAAACAAAAAACAGACAAAATGAAACCCAAGAATAAGACTTTTAAAGTACAAAAGCAAATATAAACAAACAAAAATACCCACAGCCCCCCCCAAAAAAAAAGAAAATGAAAGAGAGGGTGATGGGAAAGTGGCTATAATCCCTTGATGTGGGAGAAGAATGGTATTTCAAGTCTTCCTGTATTTTGTTCTCTTTGTTAGAGAACATTACTTCCCAGAGATACAGGGAAATTAAAACTGGTATATATGTATGGAAAAAAGGTCTACATTGGAGCTTATATCTATCTATCTATCTATCTATAAAGAAAAAGAAAAAAGCATATGTATGAAAAAAAGTTCAAGTTAAAAAGTAACTATGGAATATGTTGTATTAAACATGTAGTTGAAATGATAAGTAGGTTAAAAAAAATAGAAGAAACATGAGAAAAAATTTAAAGAGAGAGAGAGAGAGAGAGAGAGAAGTTGTATCACAGGCTGCATCACGGGCTGTCAGACAACACCAGGAGCTTAATATACTATTTTCCCCTGATGTTGGTGTTTTATAGTTTTATGGGGACCTGGGGTTGTTGTCCTCTTTTTCTTTCAGCTTGTCTTCTGGGGGAGGGGTATACCACATTGTTTTCTAGTCAATCCTGCTTTAGAGGATTTGCCCTTCCCCCTATCAAGGGGCTGGGCTTCTTGGAAACTGGTTTTCTGGGCTTTCATTCTCTGGCAGCTTTTTGCACCTTTTAGGAGGGTCGAGCAAAGGAAAATATCTGCACCCAGACCCCAGACCTCCACCTCAGAGGAGAGAAGCCACAGTCTGCTCCTCTCTGAATCCCCTGGAACACACAGTCCCCCCCTCTCTAAGTACCACTGAAAACAGCAGCCTCCCACAGGTGGTGTGTGCCTCCAGTGATCCTCTCAGTGGTGGACCCTGGCCCCCACTTGTCCCTGCACCCTGCACCCCATGCCACCAAAACCACCAGCAATCCAGGTCTAGGCCCGCCAGGGCCCCAGAAGCAGCTGGCCCTGGGTCCATGGGCTCAGGTCCATTCCTGCAGCCACCAGGTCCCAACATTTGCCCCTTAAGCCCCTGTGTTTTCTTTGAGCACTGTTACCAGTCCCTTCCCATCATGCTGCCACTGGTCTCCGAGCTATCGCTTATTCCCAGGTGCAGGATGCTTTTACACCGGGGCATTACTTTCCAGTGG
This sequence comes from Mustela lutreola, assembly GCF_030435805.1. Classification (NCBI taxonomy): domain Eukaryota; kingdom Metazoa; phylum Chordata; class Mammalia; order Carnivora; family Mustelidae; genus Mustela; species Mustela lutreola. The sequence goes on from NC_081303.1 coordinate 42,622,048, forward strand.
CTACCTTCTGGTGATCCCCATTCCCTTCTGTTTATCCTCAGACATTTGTCCACTTATTCACAACTCTGTCCTTCATACCTCTCACTGATGATCCTCTGTTGATATTCCTGAGAATCTCTGAGATCCCTATTGAGATTCAGACATAAAATCTTACATCTCAGGCTGATTTTGTGGGTGTTCACAGTGGCTTGGTAGACATCTAGGTAAATTCAGGGGAACAGTTGAAACACAGTTACCCACACTCCCCCCCCCATTTTTAATTCATTTACTACGTATTAATTGCCTATTCACTGCAAAGCTTCTGCAGTGAACTTTCAACTGATGGGCATTCAGGGTCCCAAAGAGATTGCTAGATCTACCACATCACCTACAATCTTACATCTGGACTTCCCCAAACTTTCCTCTCCCATTTGCCATTGTTTTTTCTTTTAGTCTATGTCCTACACAAATACTGACCGTTTAAAAAAAAAAAAATCTGCTGGTCAGAAAGTAGCCCAAGATTCTTCACAGGGAGTAATGAAGGTGCAAGACTTACACTGGAAGACGAGGCTTTACATTATGATAAAAATATACCCACCATATAGTCCCATTGTTTATACTGGTTTTTCCTAAGAGGGCTGTTCTTTTATTTATTATTTTACAAAACCTTTTTTTTTTTTTTTTTTTTTAAGAGAGAAAAAGCTTGTGAGCAGGGGAGGTGGGGGGAAGGGAAGGACAGAGGGAGAGGGAGAGAGAGAATCAGGCAAGCTTCATGCACAGTGCAGAGCCTGATGCAGGGCTTGATCCCACAACCATGAGATCATGACATGAGCCAAAATCAAGAATCAGACACTAACCGACTGAGTCACCCAGGCACCCATACAAAGCCCATTTTTAAAAAATCAGTTTGTATTAAAATTGAGATACATTTTTGTGTTAATATTTTTGTCACTATTCAGTTTGGAACTCATTACTGACCATTTCTCACTTATCTGACCACAAAAATATTAAGCATTTAAGCCTACTTTTCAAAATCAAGATGCTGGATTAAAACCCAGCAAGCTATCTACCTTCCTCTCTCCGCAAAAAAGAAACAAACAAATAAAACATATGATTTTTGAGTACTTGGCTTTCTGTAAGTTTCTTATCCTAAGTCTCTGTTAGTCAGAATTATCTCTAAAAAAGAGGAAATACTTAATGTCAAATCACATATTACACATTCCTACATATTTAATATCATTGACATTAAGTAAAATATATAGAATTAAAGGGGGTAAACATCTAAGTGAACCCATAAGAAGTGATTACTCAGTATCTTGGTGAATTCCCCCCCCCCTTTTTTTCTTATATTATTTTTACTTAATATTATATTGTGACCATTCCAGTGCCATGACAACTTCTAAAATAGTTTTACAATGGCACATCTGTAACTGGTTGGTAATTTATTAGTCACTTTCCTATTGTTGAATGCTTAGGCGATTTTTTCACCATTACAAATAAGGCAGAAATGAGCATCCTATATAAACATTTTCTCAGTATTTAAATTATTTCATTGATGGACCCTTATACCATACACAAAAATCAACTCAAAATGGACTAAAGACTTAATTACATAAGTCCTAAAACCATAAAACTACTGGAAGAAAACACAGGGAAAAACCTCTTGACATTGGCCTTGGCAATGATTTTTCTGTTTATGCCACCAAAAGCAAAGGCAAGACAAGCAAAAATAGACAAGTGGGATTACATCAAACTAAACCCTTCTGCAAAGTAAAGGAAACAACAGAATGAAAAGGCCAGATATGAAATGGAAGGACATATTTGTATACTGTAATCTGATAAAGGATTCATACCCAAAATATATTAAGAACTCCTATAACTCAATAGCAAAAAAGACAAATAAATCAAATTTTAAAATGAACAAAGGACCCAAATGGAAATCCCTCTAAAGAAGACATACAAATGGCCAACATGTATATGAAAAGATGGTCCACATTAGTAGTGGTCAGAGAAATGCAAATCAAAACCACAATGAGATATCACTCTGTCCCTGTTAGAATGACTATTCTCAACAAAACAAAAGATAACATATGTTGGTGAGGGTGGTGAGAAAAGGGAGACATTGTGCTCTGCTGGGAATGTAAATTTGTATGGTCACCTTGGAAAACAGTATGGAAGTTCCCCAAGTATTAAAAATATATCTACTGGGGGCGCCTGGGTGGTTCAGTGGGTTGGGCCTCTGCCTTCAGCTCAGGTCATGATCTCAGGGTCCTGGGATTAAGCCCCACATCAGGCTCTCTGCTTAGTGGGGAGTCTGTTTCTCCCTCTTTGCTCTCCTTCCCCCTCATCAAATAAATAGATTTTTAAAATCTTGTAAAAAAAAAAGTTTTAAAATATAGCTACCAAAAGATCCAGCAATTCTGCTTCTGAGTTTATACACAAAGGAAATGAAATTATAATCTTGGGGGCATCTGGGTGGCTCATGGGTTAAGCCTCTGCCTTCAGCTCAGGTCATGATCCCAGGGTCCTGGGATCAAGCTCCACATTGGGCTCTCTGCTCAGCAGGGTGCCTGCTTCCTCCTCTCTCTCTGCCTACTTCTGATTTCTGTCAAATAAATAAAATCTGTAAAAAAAAAAAATCATAATTTTGAAGCAATCTGGTCTCCATGTTCATTGCAGCATATTTCACAACACCCAAGACATGGAAGCAACCTAAAGGTTACTTTGATAGATGAATGAATAAAGAAGTATATACATACAATAGAATATTATTCGATCTTAAAAAAATAAGGAAATCCTGCCATTTGCAACAATAAGGATGAAACTTGAGGACATTATAAGTGAGATAAGCCAATGCAGAAGACAAATAATGCACTTTTTTGAGGGGTCTAAAAATAAACTCATAGAAATAGAGAGTAGAATGGTGATTGCCCAGGCCTGGGAGGGGAGGAGAGGAAAACAGGGAGGTAGTAATCAAAGGGAGCAAAGTTTTAGTGATGCAAGATGAACGAGTCTTAGAGAGCTACTACACAGCATAGTAAATAATAATACTGTGTTGCATGGTTGAACATTTGGTAAGGAGGTGGATCTTATGGCGGGTGATCTGATTACACACGCAAACTAATAGTAAGCAAAAAAGATGGGAGGAGATGTTTAGTAATGATGGAGGTGTTTATGGCATAGATTGGGTGATAATTTCATGGATGTATACTTATCTCCAAATTGAACAAGTTGCATATATTAGGTATGTATAGCTTTGGTATATCAATCATACTTCAGTAAAGTGATTTAAAAATTATTTCATTGAGAATGAATCTGTTTAAGAAACAAAACAAATAAACAAATAAAAAAAAGATACAAACAAAAAAGCTGACTCTTAAAATACAGTGAACAAACTCGCAATTGCCAGAGCGGAAGAGGGAGATGGGTGAAATAGGCAAAGGAAACCAAGAGCACATTTATCATGATGAACACTGAATAATGAATAGAATTGTTGAATCATTACACTGTACACCTGCAACTAATATAATTACTGTATGTTAATTATACTTCAATTTTTAAAGAGATGCTAAATTCCTGATGTAAGATAAATAAGAAAAAAAGAGAATGAGTCTCAAATACAAAATTATTATATCAAAGGCTTTTGGTAGAAATTTCCATATTGCTTTAAAAAAGACCGATACCAGCTTATTATTTTAAGAGAAAAACATCAGTCCTAGGGCACCTGGGTAGCTCAGTCAGTTAAGTGACCAACTCTTGATTTTGGCTGGATCATGATATCAGAGTCATGAGATCAAGGCCTGTGTTGGGCTCGGTACTGAGCATGCAGTGTGCTTGGGATTGTCTCTCCCTCTGCCCATCCCCAACCCCCCAGCTCATATGCTCTCTCTCTCTCAAAAAATAAAATAAAATAAAATAAAATACAATAAAATGAGAAACACATCAGTTTACCACCCTCTAAAATTTATATTCAATTATGATATCCACATTACTGATCTAGAGGCTCTGCAATTGGGACTCATGAGTTCCTATGACTCTCTGACAGTAGGCTTGCTGTCAAAGTCAAGAACTTACCTTATCCCATTTCATTCCAGAAACTTAGTTTTTACAAAATGTGAGTTATCTACAAAGAAAAAAATTCTAAATGAACTAACAAATATTTCGTAACAAACTTACTATGCATGAAGAACAATACCTAATGCTTGCCCTCAAGTGCTTACGCAAGTGGGAGAGGTAACATGATGAACCTGCCTTCCACCGCATTCACTTTGCAGTGTTTTAGTTACACTTTGTTCACTTTGCAGTTGTATTAGTTATGCAGTCAACACAAAACAGAAATTAGTAAGAGCCACTGAAGAGATTCAAAGAGCTTAAGAGGATAGAAGAGAGGAATACATTTGATGAGATTGGGAAATCTTACGTATATCAATTGCTTTAAAACTTGTCCTCTTTTATGAAGAACAAAATGCCAGAAGGAGGGCTTTGGAGCCTTAAGATACTGTTATAGAAAGCTCTGGTAGAAATCCGGCTTTCTTGAGAAATTTTGCATTTCTTTAATACATGGTATAGGATGGGGTGAGGAAGTTCTTGTCCATGTTCACCGTCTTTTCCAGGAGTATAAACTCTTTCCACAGTGTTTCAATTACAATGGATCTACAAATAAGTTCTCAGTTCCACAAATACTCTTGATATCTATATATTTTAAGTTCTTTTTCTTTTCTTATATTTAGTAGAGATGAAATTGATTCTCGGACAAAAGTAAAGGCTAAGAGTTTGGCCTCTTAAGATCCTGGGTGGTGTAGTGTGAACACCGGACAAGAAAATGAGAAATGTTTTGTTTTTATCTTATTACGATACACATGTCATCCTTTTTACTCCCAGTAGTCTAGAGAAGCATTACGTAATATGGTAGCTGCTAGCCACATTAGTTGTTTGAATTCACTTTTCAATTAATGATAATTAAAATTTAAAACGAAGTTCCTCCATCATACTAGCCATATTTCAACTCCTCGATAGTCCGTGTGGTTAGTGGCTACTCTATTGGAAAGTGTACATAGAAAACATTCCATTATTGCAGAAAATTCTATCGGGCAATGCTGATCTAGAGTGTTAGGTAGTTCTGGAGGCTCACTGTTTGGTAAAAATTCTGTTTTCCTCTACTCATACAACACTTCTGACGCTAGATGTGTATGTTTTCCACACCAAGCTATTCTGACGCTGTATGGAGTTAATACAGTCTCCACAGGTGAAGGGCAATCATACCAGACTGCCCCCCACTTTAGACACCCATTGTAAGTAATGGTTCCCCTGGTTACTCATATCTTCTATCTGACTTGGCTACAAATCTGAGGTTCTTATAACCTTCTCCTCAAGTTTGGTAATTTACTAGGGGGGATCTACAGAACCCAAGAAAACAATTTACTTATGATTGCCGATTTATTACAGAAGATATTTTAAAGGATACAAATGAAAAGCCAGATGAAGAGATACATAAGGCAAGGTTTGTTAGGTTCCTAAGCACAGGAACTTCTGTCCTGTGGGGCTGGGATACACCACTCTCCCTGCATGCGGATGTAATCACCAATCTGGAAGCTCCCCAAACCCCATACTTGGGGCATTTTTATGGAAGCTACATCATGTAGGCATGATCTACTAGTAACTTAATTTTTAGCCCCCTCCCTTCTCTGGAGAATGAGGGGTGGGGTGGGGATAAAGTTTCAAGCTTCTAATCATGGATTGGTCTTTCTGGTTACCAGCCTCCATTCAAAAGTCAACCAAGAGTTGCCTCATTAGAACACAAGACACTCCTATCACCTGGGAAATTCCAAGGGGTTGAGGAGCCCTGTGTCAGATGTTCCCATTGCTCGGGAAATTACAAGGGTTTTGGGGGCTCTGTGAGATAGGAATTGGAGTCAAAGACCAGCCATTGGCAGGAATTGGGAAGAGATCGATATATATACTGCTTATTGTTTCAAACTCATGAACATTGACGATGCAGTCGGGCAATTTTGAGAGATTTTGTAATTAGAGATGAAAGACCCAATTTACCATGGATGAGGGAAGGGAGTGTGATTCTCCTGTTTTCTAGGATATAGTTAAGAAAAGAACATTCTTTACACATCAACTATTTTCAGAGTGTCTATGTAAAGTGTGGTCTAGACTAAAGGCAAGGAGAAAGAAACCATGCTCATGAAGATTTCTAAATCTGGGAATTTTTTATTTATAGATAGAATGATTATATGTCCTAGTATATGTGGGTGGTCCCAGTTTGCCCCTGTTTTCTTGACACATAGTTGTTTCGTGTTCTCCATTTGACTCTGAAGGTGTTTATCATCCCAGTTGGGATGATAAATTAAATGGTCTTGTCTATTTATAGTTCCATTTCCTCTTTCCCTGTTGAAACTTTGTAGATCCACAGAACAAAAACCCTGTAGATGTTGGTTTCCTGAAACCAACTTTGCCAGGTCACATTCAGGTCGATGTGCTCACAGACTGTAAAAATGTTTCCCACGTATTCACTTTCTTACTTCTAAGTACTTACTTGCCAACTTACTTGTTGCAAGCTATTCTCGTACTTTAAGGGTGAATCATTAGAGCGAACACTTTTTAACCAGAAGGTAGAATGGCTTAAAGCACCATCAGCTTCATCAAATGCTTACATATATTTATTTTCTGCATCAACAGATTTCCATGAGGGTGCTGATGGAAAAGAGCCTTGGTCTCGAAACAAATGCAGAAATATAAATATTTAAAGGAGAGAGAACTGATCTGGGAGTCGGAATTTCTTGCTAGCTCAGTCATCTATATGAACCGAGCTTTCTCCTTTTTATGCCTTGCTCCTGTCGGTTTCCGTTTTCTACAGAGAAACGTATGATGTAAATTTCACACATTCTCTATCTGAGCCAATTTGAACTTTTAAACTTCCTTCTCCATGTCTTAAATATCCCTGTCTCTCTCTCTCACTTCCTGTTCTCTGCATATACGTTTCCTTCATACCTTAATCTCACCATGCATGTCGCTCTCTCAGTAAGTCTCCTTTGGTCCCCTGAATCGGGTCAAGTAATCTCATCGTCTCTGTATCGCAACAAAGCACTGAGCTTTAATTTTCTCTTTACATGTCAAAATTCCGCTTGAGACTAAGCTCTGAGAGACATGTCTGTTATATGCACTTTATCCTTCCAGCCCTAGAACAGAATCCGTACAGTTGCTCCTCAGTTATATTCATGGAAGGAAGGAATGAGTAAGTCAATGAGCAAGTCTGCGCAAGTGTTCATATCCAAGGATACTGGGCCAAGGAAGACATTGCTTCTATCCCAAAGAAGAACAGTTAAGGCCAAACTGGAATGACTATATTACAAGGCAAAATAAGCTTCACTGAAGAGGTAAAGGAATTCTGGACCAACTCAGAGAGAAATGAGAACACACTGGAGATAAGAGGAGGGTTCTTCCAAGAGGGAGCCATTGAGATAGGCCTTAAAGGAAGGTTGGAACATTATAGGCAAAAATAATTAATACATAACATTCAATATATTGTAAACTCTTATGTGTATAGGAAGATACTGTTTGGGGCCCCATGTCAGTAAAACAAAAAAGGACATGCACCCTGCCTTAAAGGGGCCGGTGATCTAATTGGAAAACCCATAGACCACTTTAAAAGGGATGGCATCAAGGCAAATTGTATTCTGTGCTAAAATAAACAATGTAAACAGAGTGCTGTGGGAGATGAGGGTGTGGTGGGTGCGGAGATGGAGAGAAGAGGGATCAGTTCTGTCTGGAAATGTCTCTTCCACTAGGGTGGAGAACAGTGAACCAAAGCCCTGCAGCTGTGAGGATTAATGAACTTCTTGAAACTTGCCTTTGTTTCTCTTGTTGCTTGGTAACCCTCATTCTGGCTCAGGAGATGGCCACCGCTGGGAACAATTTTTTAAAAAACTGAACTGTAAATCCCCCATTTACACATAGACCACAGCTGCAAAACTACCCCCCCCACCCAGATAATTGCATATTTGGGCAACGACCTTGGCCAGGTTAAGAGCGTTTCACCCAAATTTTGCCTTCCCTTGGCGTCTGCCTATCTTTACAGGGTTATCGCTGGACTATTTTAACTTCAGTAACTCCTGGGGACATTTTGAGCTGATTTCTTCCAAAGGGAGTTGTGACTGGTTAGAATTTACTTCGGGTGAGATCTATTTATTTCCCCTTTCCCTCTTGGACTCTCACTTTGGGAATTATAGGCTCTGCTGCTCTATAGAGTCCCCATGGTTTATGTACCAAATGGCGTGCCTAACCCAGCTGGCTGCTTCTGCCCCTGGGATGCTCCAAGGTTGCTCAGCAGCAGCCTGAGGGGGAGAGAAGCGTTTTTTTTTTTTTTTTTTGTCTTCAGTTAACATTAAGCCTATATGTGGATTCTAACTCCTGCCATCAACTCAAATGTACTGTGTCTGTGTGAGTGTCCAGAGGGCCTGGAGCCCAAATGTCAGTTGCAAATGGTGATACACACTTGAGCATCCCCTGAGTCACAGCATTATGCATTTATCTAATGACCTCTAATATAGACAACTGGAAAATATAATTCCAGTACTAACTAATGTCTTCTAAAAAGTCTTTGGATAAATCAAGGCCTATAAACTTCTGTAGTTTATCAAATTCCCTCCGTCCCCAAATATTCCTGGAAAGACAGGAAAGTTGGCAGCGAACTTATTTTTTCTTGGGAGGGGGTGTCATCTGGACAGAAGGAACACTGTTAAATGACTCATTGATCTAGGACTACAGAATGGTATAATGTGATGATGAAATCATCACTAATTGTGCAAATACATCTAGTCCTAATCAAGGAGAGAGATGTAATTTATACAAACAGCAGGTGATGGCCAAATGACTTTGCATCCTCTCCCCCATTCCACAACTGAGTCTCTGCTTTGCAAATGAATTTTGTTACAAAATCTGGAAGCATTAATTAGTTTAAAGCAGGAAAGAAACTGCAGGCCCTAAAGACAGTAAAACATTCATTTTCTTATGAATTTAAGCATAGCTGATGCAGGGTCTAAATACAGACTTAAACCCATGATTATATGGTCAATTAAACTTTGACAAAGGAAGTAAGAATATGCAATGGGAAAAAGAAAATCTCTTCAACAAACGGTGTTGAGAAAACTGGACAGCTACACACACGTAAGAATGAAAAGGGACTGCTTTCCAACACCATATACAAATATTAACCCAAAATGGAGGAAAGACCTAAATGTGAGACCTGAAACCAGAAATATCCTTGACGAGAGCACAGGTGGTAATTTCTCCAGCATCAGCCGGAGCGACATTTTTGTAGATCTGTCTCCTGAGGAAAGGGAAACAAAAGCAAAAAGGAACCATTGGGACTACATCAAAATAAAAAGCTTGTGCACAACAGAGGAAACGATCAACGAAACTAAAAGACAACCTACGGAATGGGAGAAGATACTTGTAAATGACATATCTGATAAAGGGTTAGTATCCAAACTACGTAAAGAACTTACACAAACTGACACCAACAAAATAAATAATCCAATTTAAAATGGAGAGAAGACATATACAGTAGTAGAAGACATATACAGTAGTCCTTTCTCCAAGGACTACATAGATGGCCAACAGACACCGGAAAAGATGGTCAACATCACTCATATCAGAGAAATGCAAATCAGAATGATGATGAGAGATCATCTCACACCTGTCAGAATGGCTAAAATCAACAACACAAGAAACAAGGGTTGGTGAGAATGTGGGGGAAAAAGAAACCCTCGTGCACTGTTGGTGGGAATGTAGCATGTTTGTGGAAATTCCACAAAATGTTTATGGAAAACAGTATTACGTTTCCTCAAAAAATTAAAAATAGAGCTACATTATGATCCAGTAATTCCACAATTGGGTATTTGTGAAAGAATACTAAAACATGAATTCGAAAAGATATATGGATCCTTCTGTCTAAGCAGCATTATTTACAATAGCCCAGCAAGGTGAGTGAAATAGGTGAAGGAAGCTAAAAGTACACTTGCCATGCTGAGCGCTGAATAATGTATAAAATTGTTGCATCCTTACGTTGTGCCCCTGAAACTAATACACCAGAATTAAATTTGTTAAAAAATGGAAAAAATACAAAATATTTCAGAGCAGAAATAATATCTTTGTCTCTGGCATCCCTGACTGTGACCAGCCTACCCAAAGACAATTATGCTGAGAAAGTCCTTTGTCATTTGTAAATGAGACAAAAGTCTCTGGGAAAAAAACATCTTTCCCAAGAAAAAAAAAGAAAAAAGAAAAAAATTTCTGACTTTTATGGTTAATTTATGGGGAGGATTTGGTTTTTTATTTATAGTTCTTTAAACAGATACAGCAGTATCCAGAAGAGGGTGAATAAGGAAAAACTAGCTCTCTGTAGGAGGGAATTTAAAGAAAGACACACACACACCCATATGGTGTCTGTTAGAAATGCTTTACGAAGCTATTCTCTGGAATCAGCAGTCTTAGAGCCAAAGAAAGCTGAGAATCTGGTCGCTATTGACTCTGAGCCACAAAGAAACTACTGACCAACGGCCACATTCTTCTATTGTACCGATGCAGTTAACACTTTCCTGCAGTGGAACCATCTCACTGTGTGTCCGGAGAAATCTCTTACCACGATGTTTAAAGGGCAGAAATCTGGGGAGGCCAGATTCTAGGCAGAAACAGCCACACCCTTTGAAACCAGGGGTCTCACAGTGGCTCGTTGAATGCTAAACCTAGTGCATTCTGGACTCACTCGTGCCTATGGGGCTTTGCCAATAATCTTCCAGGGAAAATATGAGATGCTGGGGAAGGTGAGCAGGAAGGACGAGAGCTCCCCATTGCTTCCGGGAAAGTGCTCACGGAGTGTACCAGGCAGGATGTATATGACCCTCTTTTGGATACCCCAAACCTCTCTCTGTTTTTTGCTTGTCTGTCTGTTTGTTTGTTTGTTTGTTTGTTTAATTTTTTAATATTTTATTTTTTATAAACATATATTTTTATCCCCAGGGGTACAGGTCTGTGAATCACCAGGTTTACACACTTCACAGCACTCACCAAAGCACATACCCTCCCCAATGTCCATAATCCCACCCCCTTCTCCCAACCCCCCTCCCCCCAGCAACCCTCAGTTTGTTTTGTGAGATTAAGAGTCGCTTATGGTTTGTCTCCCTCCCAATCCCATCTTGTTTCATTGATTCTTCTCCTACCCCCTTAACTCCCCATGTTGCATCTCCACTTCCTCATATCAGGGAGATCATATGATAGTTGTCTTTCTCTGCTTGACTTATTTCGCTAAGCATGATACGCTCTAGTTCCATCCATGTTGTCGCAAATGGCAAGATTTCATTTCTTTTGATGGCTGCACAGTATACCACATCTTCTTGATCCATTCATCTGTTGATGGACATCTGGGTTCTTTCCATAGTTTGGCTATTGTGGACATTGCTGCTATAAACATTCGGGTGCACGTGCCCCTTTGGATCACTACATTCGTATCTTTAGGGTAAATACCCAGTAGTGCAATTGCTGCGTCATAGGGCAGTTCTATTTTCAACATTTTGAGGAACCTCCATGCTGTTTTCCAGAGTGGCTGCACCAGCTTGCATTCCCTGTTTGTTTTTAATTAGAGCTGAGAGAGAAACAAAAGAGGACGATAGAAGACTCCTGCATAGAGAAGAACTAAGACACCACTGAAATCATGCTCTAGGAGTAAGAGAGAATTCTCAGGCATCCCCAGTGGGACAAGTCATCATTCCGTGTTTTCAGGTTCCTTCTGTGCTCAACATCCTTAGAATTCCCATTCCCTGTGCTAATGACATGTTGAAATCTCACACAGTTGGAATGTTTCTTTTCTGTTTCTTTCTTTCCAGCGGCTGAAGAGCATGGTTTGGGCGGGCTTGTGTCTGTGACAGCTTCCCATGGGGACAGGCTCCCGTGAAGAATGGAGAGAAACGTCTGCTCTGAATCCCCAGCTACGGAGTGAGAAACGTCTGCTCTGAATCCCCAGCTACGGAGTGAGACACTGCTCAGCCTTTGGCTGAGCTCCAGGCAGAGCTGCATGAAGCAGGGCTGGAAAGCTCCAGCAGTCCATGAATATGTTCCCAGAGTCGCAAAGACGGGTTTTTGCTTTGTTCTGGAAAAAGCTGTTTTTATTCTGAGGTTGGAGTATCAGCAGAACTCTGTAAATGTAAGCTAATCCTGTCTGCTATGGTTAATCCTGTTCCCACCAGTCCCGTGGACCCAGAGGAATATCCTGTCACGTCCTTAACCGGACTCCCAAGTGTGTTGAAAAATTACATTATTTGAAATTTTCAGGCATGCTCAATGGAAAGAGACAACTGTTAAGTGTAAAGTTCGAGACCAAAATCCCACCTCCTCTACATGCCTTTCAGCTACAACGCCCGCTCCTGGCCCCGAATTCCTGTACGTGGCCCTGAGGTCTCATGAAAACAGCTCTGACCTTCCACTCACTTATTTTGCTCCGGACATTTTGTGTCCCCACATGGATTTTTGGGTTGTTAGAGGGAGGGTGCCTTGTTTTACTTTTGCTTTTATTTCCTAGCAACACCTGCTTCAATAAGCCTGTATCAAGCGCTTGTGAGATACTTGCTTAAGTAATGAATGATTCTTCCTCCCTTCTCTGCCATCAGTCCCATCACCCTAACCTGATGCCCTCAACACTTGACACTCTAGAGTCCGACTGGTAAACTGCTTTTGTGGTTCTGCTGTTCATCTCCACAGTCCTCCTGACTGCAGCAAAATCAGACAGGCATCACCTGGGAAGAGCCACCCAGTGATCATCTCAACGTGAGACCCTCAGTTTGCCCTTGCAGGTCTCACTCTTCTCCCTGGCAACAACCTCCAGAGGAAGGGAGGGGACAGGTCACATTTCCCAATGACACTGTCATTGACAGCAAAGTAAAACAGATAATATGGTGAAGTCACCTAAATTATGATTGATGTGGGGAATGGCCAGCCTTGTTAAGTGATGCTCTTCCTGTGTCATTTGAATTGTGATCCTAAGGCCCATTGCCGTTGAGAAACTGAAAAGAAACAGCTATCACCAACTCTAAGCAGCCCGGATGTAGGTAAGGTTGGTCCTATGCGTGCCCCCTACCCACTGTTCCATATCCTGCCTCCAAACCAACGGCTTTCTCAGTCACGAATTGTTCTGTTCTCTACTATTGTTCCTGTCTTAAAAAAAAACAAATCTGTTACAGGTCACCTGGGTGGCTCAGTTGGTTAAGCATCTGCCTTCAACTCCGGTCATGATCCCAGAGTCTTGGGATCCAGCCCGGTGCTGGGCTTCCTGTTCAGCAGGGAGTCTGCTTCTCCCTCTGATCCTGTTCCTCTCTCCACTCCTGCTCTGTCTTTCTCTCAAATAAATAAATTAAAAAAATCTTTTTTAAAAAATCTGTTACAGGGGCGCCTAGGTGGCTCAGTGGGTTAAAGCCTCTGCTTTCGGCTCAGGTCATAATCCCAGGGTCCTGGGATCAAGCCCCACATCGGGCTCTCTGCTCAGCAGGGAGCCTGCTTCCTCCCCCTCTCTCTCTGCCTGCCTCTCTGCCCACTTGTAATCTCTGTCTGTCAAATAAAATAAATAAAATCTTAAAAAAAAATCTGTGGGACGCCTGGGTGGCTCAGTGGGTTAAGCCGCTGCCTTCGGCTCAGGTCTGATCTCAGGGTCCTGGGATCGAGCCCCGCATCGGGCTCTCTGCTCAGCAGGGAGCCTGCTTCCCTCTCTCTCTCTCTCTGCCTGCCTCTCCATCTACTTGTGATTTCTCTCTGTAAAATAAATAAATAAAAATCTTAAAAAAAAAAAATCTGTTACAAACATACAGAACTTGCTAACATCTCCCTTGTGAGAAAAAAAAATGCTTTAAAAAAGATGCAGCGAAACAGCGATCATTAACACAAATAATGATAGAAATTCAAGCATTAGTCCACTCCAGATTAAAGAAATATGTGTTGTTGTTGTTGTTGTTGCTTTTAATTTAAGAGTAAGAAACTACTCACAACGAGTATTAATGAGGCTGGTTGTAACTGTAATAAACATCTCTGGCAGAAATAAATTGTCAGATATCACTGCACAAATCACTTAATGTTATTTTATTTTTAAAAGGAGAGTTCATCTCACCCAGCTGTTTGGTGATCCGGTATCCTGGAGTAAAAACAACTAAAGGTCAGTGATGATTCTTTCCTGAGACAGTGAAGATATTTTCACTTTAGAGGTCTGGGTTTGCCCAGAAAGGAACAGCCAAATCTATTAGCAAAAGGAAAGAAATCTCTTCCAGGCTTTTATTTTCTATGAGAATCTTCAAAACGGGCCCAACTGCGAGCTGGTGGCTCTTCTCCCAGCCAACCTGCTCTCACATTTTGGTTGTTTCTACCACCTGACGTTGACGTGTATTTGAATTCGGTGCCCTTTAATTTTGGCCCAAGCGCAGTCACAGACTCATTTCTTTGTTTTCACCTTAGCACAGCTAAGACAGATTGGAACTTTCACAAAAGCTTTTCTAATATAGTAATTAAAACAAAAAAAGAAAAAGAGAGAAAAGAACGGAAAATCAACAGACTTCCAAAGTCCGGCTCAACTTCCGGTGGGGGAAGTCATTTGAGCATCCTCAGTTTCCTCCTAGACATTGTGCCCTCATGGTGGTCCAGATCAAGAGAGGGAGAGAAATTTCCACTGAGCCGCCCGGGCTTCCCACTACCCTTCCCCACCAGTCGCAACAGAGCCTTCTCCTATGTTCTGACAGGAAAAACATGGTCTGGTGTGCTGGGGGAGGGGCCTGCTGCTCTCAGACACACTTGCTCTAGGAAAGAAGCCCCTGCAGAGTGCGGAGGGGTGGGGCTTGGTGTAAGCGGCTCTGGCCTCCACTTTTGGCATTGTGCTGCTCACTGAGGTCAGCCTGTGCCCATGGGTAGGGGAGAAAAATGACACCAGCCCTCTCCGTTATCCCCAGAGAGGGGAGATTGCGCCACCCCATCCCCTGTCTGGGGAAGCCTTCCTGGAGGAAGGGGCAAACTTCCTTCGTGTACCCCGTATTCCTGCCTTCACCCTGCCCGTGCCATCTGCCTTCACCTGCCTGCTCGGCAGCACGGTGCACCTGCATTTTATCCCAGGCAGGCCGGGCGAATTTTCCAAACTTAGGGACCTGGCATGGTGTGGATCCTTGCTCATCCTTTGTCGGGGCGGGGGGCGGGGGCGGTAAGAGGGGATCCTCACCTCACTGGGGCTTGTGCTGGTTTGTCCCAAAGCAGTTGCACCAATGTGCAGGAGCTTAAAGTTTAGAGTACAGTGCAACAAACAGCTGATGTCCGGGTTAACCTCCCTCAGCAGTTGTCTCTGCCCCTGTGCTAAGGAGTGGGGCAGAGCAAGGGCACCTGCCAGCTCTTTTGTCCCCTGAGTGCTCAGGGGATGTTCATTGTTCCAGATGCGCCCCAAGAAGGGAGAACCACGTCTCCCAGTCCATATTGGGGGATTCTCGGATTGCACACTCCACTCCCGGGCCTCTGGCCTCTTTCTGCACAGGAGAACTGTGGTGACTGCTGGGCCAACACTGGCCAAGTCACTGACCTCTAACACTCCAGTCTTCAAGCTCTGCTGGTTCTAAATACTCACAATAATCAGCTCCTCTTGTTTTCTTAGTCGAAAATGTTTACCTTGGATGAGCCCCTGTGTGCTGCTCTCTCTCTTTCTCTCTGTCTTCCTAGCCTCTCTCCATGATCAGGGCTCATGTCAATTTGATTATTAGATCAGTTAGACAACTAGAAGAACATAGAAGAGTAGAAGAAACTCCCCATGGTCCCCCCCTCCACACACACACACAAATTCCCCGAATGGAAGAATAGATATTTGGTCATACTGAGGGTGTATGCTTGTCACTCTAAGTTCAGCCATTCTAACTGCCTGACAAATGTCTGAAAGCTAATGAGTAGGAAAAGGAACCTATTGAATTATGGCAACAACTTCCTCCTCTTTATTTTTTTTAACGTGTTTTTTTAAGTTTTTATTTTTAAGTAATCTCTACACCCAATGTGGGGCTTGAACTCCCAATCCTGAGATCAAGAGTCACACCTTCCACTGACTGAGCCAGCCAGACACCCCATAACTTCCTGCTCTTTAAAAAACAATGATAATGAGTTGAAATACAAAGCTCCGCTTCTCACTTCTGTCCTCTGAAGCCTGAGAAAAGCAGGATATGGGCTTCTGACCTATTAATCCTACCAAGTTCATAAACATGAATTCAGACAATAACAAACTGTTTTCTATTGGTTGGAGAAGGAAATAGCTCTAGAAGACATTTGTTGCTCAACTCATAAATATCTAATTAAATTCAGGAGTGATTACTTGGAATAAATTCTGAATAAATGAGCTATACAATAAATGATGAATAAATCCATCAACTTAAAATCTTCCTGCCAACCGCCTCAAGCCCCTTTAACCAATAGGATTTGCTCTTTTTCTTCTTTTGGACCCTAGTGCCGCATTTTGTTCCCAGCCTCTACTCAAGCCTTCTGTTTCCTTCCTCTCTGTTATTTACTCCTACAGCCTAAAACAAACAAAATAAAACAAAATGAAAACAAACCAAACCATCAGCTCTGCTTTCCCTTCAAAATAATCCAAGTGACCCCATCCTTGCGGTTCCCCCTCTGACTTCTCAGCGAGGCCTCCACCCCCACACTGGCCTGTTGAACAGGTTTCTTTTTTCCCTCCTATCTCAACAGAAACCAAGTTGTCTTGATAGTACTTCATGCCCAGCTGCCTCCTCTTGTGAAATCCCTATTGCCTACTCCTACTTATTTCGTGATAGAAGAGAAATTTCTATTCTGCTGTGCCTTTAAGCCCATCAATCCATTTTCACTAAAAGTTTTTCCAACCCTTGATTTAATTACTTCCAGAGGGTAAACACAGTCCATATGACTCTTCTGATGACATTTGCTCTCCCATTTTTTGGTCTCAAGGAATCCCTCTTCTCACCAGGAGCTGGAATAACCCTTCTAAATAGCATATCTGGTTATATTATTTCCCACTTTTGGATTGCTTCGTGATTCTCTATAGTCTATTGGGTAAATTCCAAACCGCTCCCATGCTTGGAAATCTATTACGGCATCGTTCTAACTGTACTTTCTGACATGTCCCACCCCCAAATTTCCATGGCTCTCGTTCTAGCCATGCCAAACTGCTGCCCACCCACAGAAACATACAAGGTGCCTGCCTCAGCCCACCATCTTCAGGGTCATTGACAAACCCCTACATGTCCACAGACACACCCAGGAAGCCTGCTTTTCACTTTTTAGGAGGCATAAGTATTTTCTACTGTGTGTGTCATGCCATGAAAATGCCAGTATAACCGCAGCAAGAACCGAGTATATCTGGGGATGGACAGCTGGGTCACTGCTTTTCAACTATATGTGATCTGACCAGGGGAAGAGCCAGAACTTTCTCAGAGCCATGAGTTCTCTGAACATCCTGGACCAGACTGTGGCATGTGGGTATTTTAGTAATTGGCTCACCTTCAGCTGATGTGATTGAAACTATGGTTCGCTACTTATTTGGTCAAGTGAAAAGAAGATGACCTTTAGTCATAAAAAATGTATGTTACAGTATGTTAAAACTTATAAAGCAGGATTCATGATACCGTCATCAGCATTCTTGTCATCACAGCTGATACAGTTTGCAATATATCCCATACTATGATAACTACATTATCGCCATTATTTCATTTGTTCCTCAAGGTATTTAATTCTACTTTTATCATCTTACATCAGTCCTACCCTCACCCACTTCTGCTATTTCTAATCACCCTAACCTACTACACTTCATCTTTTCCACAGCAACGTTCGCCTTCTATTTACCTGTTTATTATGCCTACTGCTCCTTTTCTGTCTTTTCTTAGCAGAATATAAATTCCACAAGGCATCAGACTTTTAAAAAAAATTCTATCTGATTATAGAAGTACATAGTAGGTGTTCTACAAATATTTGTTTCATAAGTAGCCAAAGCTCTATGAAATAAATAATATTTTAAAATTCCTGTTCTACAAATAAGGAAATGGAGACACAAAGAGGTTAACACATATAGCAGGGAGATGGAGGACAAGAATTTGAATGGCCAGTGGATTCCAGAGTCTGCTTTCTTAACATTACACGGCAAGTAACATAACAATTTATTTGGAATTATCTTTCTTTTAAAAATTATCATCAGTCTTGCTCACAAAGGCTAGCAGTCCCTTTTACAGATACAGTCATTGAATACTGTTTGAAAACTCTTGAAGACATCAAATATGGTTTAAGAGACTTTATTTCGGGTATTTATGTTCTAAAAAGTGTTTCCTTCCAGGACATTGTTTATATTCTCTCTTTAGGTTTTATTTGTATCTGTTGTGGTGGTAATTTTCCAACCCAGGAAACTACTTTGGAAGTATATTTAGGGCGTTTAAATTTAGATAATAAACTGAATTACTTCTTTCGGGCAACAGTGTCATGCTGTGTGTGGTTTCAGAATGCTGACTGCCAAATACAAGGGCTTGTCCGCCAGATGGTTCTTTCTGATGGCTGGAGTCACGGCTTTCAGCAGCCTGCTTTCCCATCTCAGAGTAGCTCCACAGAGACACAACACAACCAGCAAGGGCTGGTGAGTCCATATTTTTTCTAAAGGACGTCAGCATATGTGCACAGGGATGAAACTAATATGCATTTTTTTTCTACTAAAGAAAAGCACAGTCCTCCTGTGTCTCCTCTATTCTCAATATTTCACCATGACACCATTCACTTTAAAAAAAAAAAAAAGGAAAGCAGGCTCCCTGCTGAGCAGAGAGCCCCACTCGATTCCAGGACCCTGAGATCATGACCTGAGCCAAAGGCAGAGGCTTAACCCACTGAGCCACCCACGCACCCTGACATCACTCACTTCTGACACCCGATGTGTGGTGTTTCCATACACCAAGCCATTCTGCGACACCAGCTGGACACCGGACGATCCAGTTCAGTCCTGACGCTATCCACCTGGTGATTGTTTAGCTCCCACACATCAAGGGGTCAGTCCTACCAGACTGCTCCCCACCCCCACTTAGATGCCAATCACCAGTCCACCTTGTCACCTTTCTGATGGAGGGGTATAAATTGGAAGTTCCTAGCACAAGCTCTTCGGGTTCCATTAATTGTTAGATTGGCGTGTAGAACTCAGGAAAACATTTTGCTTATGAGATTACCCATTTATTTTCAAAGGATGTAAGTCAGAAACAGCCAAATGGAAGGTACATAGGACGGGGTGAGGAGGGGCGGTGACTTCTCGGGCACCAGTCTCCCTGCTTCTCCCCATGTTCACCACCTAGGATGCTCTTCAAACCAGTGCTTTGTTTGTCTGTTTGGTTTTTATGGCAGCTTCGTTACAGAGGCACAATTGATTAGATCATTGACCACTGGTAATTGAACTCAGTCTCTAACCGCACTCTTCTCCCCCGAGGTCAGGGTGGGGGGGGGGTGCTGAAGGTTCCCACCCCACAGTAGAAAAGAACCACTGTGCTGGCAAATCCATAACCCAGTTATCATTGTCTGCTTTCTTAGTAACTGCAAGGAATTATGCCAGCACTAATTTATATACTGTGTCTGACCCTATTCAGGGAACACAGGTGTGCAGAGCCCTGAGGAGAGCTTTTGAAAGGGATCGTCATATAAATGTTGAGCCTTGGGAAATGAAGTCATGCAAAATGGTAAGGTGGCCCCTGGAAGCGGAATGAGCCAGGTCTGGGAAAGCTTGAAGTTTGACTTTAAGATTAGAAGCGTACCACTCCGGAGAGTGCATCTCCAAGGGTGCATCAAATATCCATTTTGTCCTGATGCCAAAAGGCCAAGTATCAGAGTACAATGGTTGACTAAAATGGAGGTCAAAGCTTATTATGAGGATTGTGGAATACATTTGGATGCTGGAGGGAGAAAAATTAGATATCTTGGATAAACCAAGAGAATTGAACAATTATTGCAAATGTTTATGAAAATTTAATAGTTGAACTTTTAATGTTTCTATTCTCATTCAGGAACAAGAATTTATCAAGAATTTCTCAGCATTGTCAGCCGCTAGGCTGTTCCCATGGTTACTGTATTGGTTCTTTGTGAACTTCCCAGATCTTCCCTTTCCATGGATGTTAGAAGAGCAAGATACTTGGGAACTATGACATTTTTTCTTAACCATTTCTTCCTTTTTTTGTATGTCTTATAATAATTTATCACATTATGGTTGATGACACTTCATCATGAATATCACATATGATTTAGAAGTTTTTTTCTCTTTTTGTCACATTCAAAGTGGCAGCATTGATGTTCTCCTTTCTGTTCTGGTTTGGTGAGTTCCTAAAGGACTTGTGTAAAAACATAGTGGCCTAAAGGAAATAAAATAACTCAACAGAGCTATGCAAGAT
Organism: Mustela lutreola; assembly: GCF_030435805.1. Classification (NCBI taxonomy): domain Eukaryota; kingdom Metazoa; phylum Chordata; class Mammalia; order Carnivora; family Mustelidae; genus Mustela; species Mustela lutreola. The sequence goes on from NC_081303.1 coordinate 42,642,468, forward strand.
CATTTTGTTTAACATGACGAGTGCTACCGTATCAAGCAATTCCATGAATAGTATCACTTTGATGTAAACTCTTGTTTTGCCTTGTGCAATTATTTATTAGATGTTTGTTGGCTGAAGAGTTACGGTTTCCCTCAAGTTGTCCTCATAATGCACTGTCAATATTTAATATGAATGCTCAAATGATTTCCCTATTTATTTAAATATTTAAATATTTTTTGTACATACACTCAATAGGTTTAACAGTGATTTGTCACAGTAATACATATAAGGGATATTTGTAATAATTCATGTGTAGTATATATCCTTCAACTGACTGATGGAATCCTGGTATAAAGCACATAAGGAGACTTTTCACTGAGTTGCATTTAGAATACCTGCTCTCCATATTTAAAAGAGAAGGTTCAGTAGGGACTATACATTTCAATGACATTCTTTTTATACATTACCATCACTGTGACTCAGATTAGATGTGATTAGATATGGCCTTGAAGGATGCCAGAAATCACCGGTGTAAGACGCATAAAGATATGTGGCCTCCACAGGACAAAGCTGAATTGCAAATTGTCAAATACAGAGGCTACTAGGTGCATCTCTGGTCTCTGTACTATGAAAATGGCATTATGGGGCTGGAGGGGGGTTGCTCTATCGGTGATCGAATGTGATCATTTTTCTGAGATGCATGGGCAGGGTAGGTACAAGCATTCTTGGTCCATGTGCATTGTCACTGGTAGTGATGAAATTGAAGGATGTCAGTTGTAGGCACATCACCAGAGATCCACTTCGCCCGGCTAGGCATTTTGGAAGTGCAACCTGAATGCTTGGTTTATCAATTAACAGGTTCTAGGTAAGCAGTCATGTGCCCAAGGGCTGTTCAGAACCACCTGTGACATCTGGGAGCAGAATGTTAGATTCCTACTAATTTCTTGCACTTTCCCCTTTCGTCAGGATGCTGAAAGTACCATCTCTTCAGGGCGCCTGGGTGGCTCAGTGGGTTAAAGCCTCTGCCTGTGGCTCGGGTCATGATCTGAGGGTCCTGGGATCGAGCCCTGCATCAGGCTCTCTCCTCTGCAGGGAGCCTGCTTCCTCCTCTCTCTCTCTGCCTGCCTCTCTGCCTACTTGTGATCTCTGTCTGTTAAATAAATAAATAAAAATAAAATCTTAAAAAAAAATACCATCTCTTCCAATCATTCCAAGAATCCGTATTACTCATAAACGATAGAAATTGCATGAGAACCTTTACAATGACTTTAGATTTCCCTCCCCTATAAACTCTGAAATTTGGAATAGGGGCCACCCTGGGAGGGTTGGGAGACTGTAGAAACAGGACTCGTGAGAGGGAAAACATCTCTAGCAGAACCTCGCCTAATTAGCCCTCAAGGGTTGCTACCTCTTGGAGTCAGTAGCCTTGATCCTCTCTTGGGACCATATTTTGGGTGGGTGGGTGGGGGCAGGGAATAGAATGTGGCCACAAACAAAACCTAGTAAATGGCATGATAAAGGAAACATAGATTTACAGCAAAATATCTGAGTGTCCCTCCGCCCCCTTTGGAGGATCTGGTGCACTCATCAACCAGGCCAGTGATGGAATTTTAGGACCCAGGAGGCAGAAGCGAAGGCAGAGAGTCCTGATCTCCAGAGGGCCAGGGATGTCATTATTAGAGACCACATGGGGATCTGGATGGCAATAAATAGTCCTATGCCCAAGGGACTCAGGAATACCTGAATTATGCTTTCTCAAATATACTCCAACTTCTCCATCATCACTCTATCCCTTCCCCTGCTCTGCTGGCCTGGCTTCCTAACAGGGAGGTGTAGGGTCAGGAAACAACTCCAGCTAAGGCCTGGCCTCTCATTTCCTTGAGCTCCGTATCTCCAGTGACATTCTCCTCACTCAGCACCCTTTCCAATGGCCATCCTAGACTTGGTTGCTCTTAAGACTTTCTGTGACATTTGCAACCTTTCTTTTCCTTTCTTGAAATGCAGGCCTCTTTACTTCTTCCCTCTCTCTGAGGATATGTTCTTACCTCCTACTTAACTGGGAAAACAGAAGCCAGAACAGACACCTGATATACAACCAAACAGCCTCCATACCTGTTCTTTCCTTTTCCCCTGTAAAGTGGAGATGCCCATCCTTCCATCAGAGGTCATTTCCCACAGCTAAGTTTGGAATCATACCCACTATGGCTTTATCAGGAAACCAGGGTGGCTCTCCCGTGCCAATATCCTCTATGCTACCCCCGCCCCCCATCTACTGCAACCAACCTACCCCTTACCCTGAGGTACCACTCCAGCTACTGCCCTCTGTCTTTGCTCTCTTTAGCAGCCAGATACAATTTTTGTTAGTCTTTAAAATTACACTAGTGTTTTCTATAAATATATAAAATTACAGTTATTAGATATAAAAACACACTCATATTACATGAGTATAAAATGCCAAATAAATACTTTCTCTTCCTAGACATCCCCTAAATACAAATCCCAGAGATAATCACTGGGAAATTGTGTATGTATGTACCAATGTACATAGGTTCATAAGAATTTCTTACACAGGGCACGCTTGGGTGGCTCAGTTGGTTGAGCATCCAATCCTTGGTTTTGGTTCAGGTCATGATCTCATGGGTCCTGGGATCAAGCCCATGTTGGGTTCTGTGACCAGTGGAGTCAGCTTGAAGATTGTCTCCCTCTGCCCCCCATCAACTCCCATGTATGCACATGTGTGCACACACATACTCTCTCTCTCTAGAATAAATAAATAGATAAATAAATACAAGAATTTCTTACACGAATGGAATTATATCACATGCTGTTCTGCAACATGCTTTTTTTCTTTTACATATTTTAGATCTCTTTTCACATCAGTACATATAAATACACCTCATTATTGTTAATATCTGCAGTAAATTTTATTTTTTTTTAATATTCATGATGCTATCTTCAGTGACTAGAACAGCCCATAGTAGGCACTGTATGAATATTGGTGAATAAGTGAATAAGTTCCACTGCTTATAAGCACATCATATTTGAGAACAGTCCTCTATTGATAACCTGCAGAGAAGAAAAACAGGTGCTCCTTCTTTACTCAGCTGATAGCTTGCCAATTGCCAGACTAGTGAGTGCAGCCCCTGCTAAGTCACCGACTGACCACAGACACATGAGCTAGTTTAACCAAGACTGGTGGAGCCGGAGCCGTACCAGAAAGACTACCCAGAAGAATCCTTATTTATAAAGAGTTGTTTCAGGGAACTAAATTTTAGGATTGCTTTTCCACAAAGGCCCATCAAAATATCCTTGCCATTTGCTAGCAGTTTGTTAAGCAAAAGCACAGAAAGGATTGCAGTTCTCAACTTGGCAGTTATCAAGTGTGAAGCCCAGGCATCTCGTGGGGCTCATTAAATATGGGACACATTCAGCTTACAAGTAACTGATTGGGGCTTTTGACCCATGAAATAATTTTCTTTTCATTGTTTTGTTGAGGTGGTGGTTGGGGTGGCCTTTGTGGGAGACGACTCAGGCAAAACTGACAGACCTTGAAGAGGAACTCACCCAACACATTCTTCCCAGTCACAGGGAGGTAAACCTGCCCTCGGGATGTGGGTGGGGATGGAAAGGAAGTGTGATGGAACGTCTGTGCTCCAAGTGCTGCTCCAGAACCTCTGATACCAAGAAGCTTCTCTCTGTACTGAGCATGACAAGAGCTCCTCAGGCGAGTGTGGATTTCCCCGTGGTTGTGACAAAGCAGGCCAAGTGTAGGAGTAGGAAATGAAGGGTTTTTAAGACGTTCTGTTCGGTGCCCCTGGCAGAACTATTGTCCAGGGAAAGGGCAATGAGGGAGAGAAGAAGAAGCCTCAAAATAACTATTATATTTTGTCTTTTCTCAATTTCTCTGAGAAAGAGAAATGTAAGAAATTTGTTGAGGTAACAACGTTTTGAAGGGAAGTAGCAGTGGATAGAGACAATTTTTAGAATGTGGGGTTCTCAGAGCAGCAGAAGGGCAAGTCCTAATGCACAATGACTTGCGAGAATGCTTGCATCCTATTTGCTATTTTTGTCCCATTGGCCAAATCGAATCAAAGGCAGCCCAAACCCTCAAGGGATGAAAAAGACCCTTCCTCTAATGGGAGGGATTATTAAGGAGGTAAATACAGGCACAGAAAGCATCCATGGCCATTGCTGTTGTTGTTGTTTGCCATCTGCAGTAAGAAGGTGGCCTCCAACTCAGGCCTCAGCCTTACTCTGAAGAGTTTCCTGATCCGAGATGGTGAACCCACTCAATATACTCATTCCACTCCCACGACGAGCCTTCAGAGGCCTAAGTCACTCCTGCCTCATATCTACTTCCACAAATCTGCTCTGGTGTCCGTAGCACTAGACAGCTATTCTGTATGACTTGGGGTAAGAGTCTGTCACTCACAGTTATCAACATTCTGAATCAGGAATTTGATATTTAAAGTTTTGGTAACTCATCATTACTATGTGCATTTTTAAGAGCTTGGAGGAATTAGAGCAGTGAGTAATTTTCATTTCTATTACCTCTTCACTTAGAGTACTGGCATTCCTGTAATATTTCATATCCTACTTGTAGATAAATATCCTCCTCTCTTCTACCTGGCATGATGTTCTCTGCACATTTCTCCTTTATGTCTTCCAGATTCCAAGGTACACTTAAAAAAGTCAAGTGTACCTCTAGACATATGAAAACACTAACACATATTTTAATATTTGTTAACATTTACATTGTAGAAAGCCTAGAATTGCATTATATAATACAGCAGCCATTAGCCATATGTGGCTATTGAATACTCGAAATGTGGCTAGTTCAAATTTAGATATGTTAAAAATAAAAAAAAAAATACACTGAATTTTGAAGATAGGAAGAAAAGAATGTTAAATAACACACTAATAATTTTTATATTGATTACATGTCAAAATGAAAATATTTTTCAAATCTTGGGTTAAAAAATATATTATTAAAATTAATTTCACTTGTTTATTTTCACTTTTCTTAATGCAACTGCTGAAAAATTATACAAAGTGGCTCACTTTGGTTCTCAGAATTTGTTTTAGAATTCAACCTAGGAAAAATAAGGGGGAAGTGCTTATATTAATATCAGACAAATTAGATTTGAGAACAAAACATTATCAAAGATAAAGATTACTACAGAATAATAGGGGGTCAATTCATCAAGAAACCATACAAATTCTAAACATTGATGCCCCTAATAATAGAGCTTCAGAGTCCATGAAGTAAAAACCAAAAGCTGCATGGAGAAATAGATGAATCCACAATTATAGTTGGGAATTTTAGTATCTCTCCATCAATAATTGATAGAACAAGTAGATAGAAAATTAAGAAGGCCAGAGAAGACTGAAACAATACTAACAGCCAACTTGATCTAACTGACATATATAGGAAATGGCCTCTCAATAGCAACAAAACACACACGTATTTTTCAAGTGTACATGGAACATTCAGCAAGATACCACATTCTGAGCTACAAAACATGTATACATTTTGAAAGCATTCAGATCACACGAAGCAGGTTCACACTGGAATTAAGTTAGACATTCACAACAAAAGTATACTTGGAAAAGGCCTTCCAATACTTGGAAATTAAATAACACACTTCTAAATAACCCAAGGATCAAAGAAGAGCTTGAAAAGGAAATTAGGAAGTATTTTGTACTAAATGAAATTGTAGCACAATGTATTGAAATTTGTGGAATGCCAGTACTGGGGTCCTCATAGAGAAATGTGTAGTACTAACTGCTTATATTAGAAAAGAAGAGGGGGTGGGGCGCCTGAGTGGATCAGTGGGTTAAACCGCTGCCTTCGGCTCAGGTCATGATCTCAGGGTCCTGGGATCGAGTCCCACATCGGGCTCTCTGCTCAGCAGGGAGCCTGCTTCCCTCTCTCTCTCTCTCTGGCTGCCTCTCTGTCTACTTGTGATTTCTCTCTGTCAAATTAATAAATAAAATCTTAAAAAAAAAAAAAAAGAAAAGAAGAGGGGCGCCTGGGTGGCTCAGTCAGTTAAGTGCCACTCTCAATTTTGGCTTAGGTCACGATCTCAGGGTCATGAAATCAAGATCCATGTTGGGCTCTGTGCTGAATGTGGACTCTGCTTAAGATTCTCTCTCCCCCTCTGTCCCCCCATCTCTGTCTCTCTCCAGAAGAAGAAGAAGAAGAAGAAGAAGAAGAAGAAGAAGAAGAAAGATCTACATCAATGATTTCAGTTTCTACCTTAAGAAACTAGAATCAGAAGACCCAATTATGGGGTCTCTGGCTGCCTCAGTTTAGAGACCATGCAACTCTTGATTTTGGCATTGTAAGTTCAAGCCTCAGGTTGGGCACAGAGATTGCTTAAAGATAAAATCTTAAAAAAAAAAAAGAAATTAGAAGACACAATTAAACCCAAAGTAAGCAGAAGAAATAAAGATCAAAGAAGAAACCAATGAAAAAAGTAAAGAGAAGAATAAAGCAATGAAACAAAAAGCTGGTTTTTTGAGATCAGTGAAACTGATAAACCTACAGCCGGACGGGTCAGAAAGAAAAAAGAGAGAGAGAAGCTATGAATTATCTATATCAAGAATGAGCATCACTACAGATCCTGCAGTTAATAAAAGGATAAGAAAATCACTATTATGAAAATTAGTAAAGTCAATACTCTGTATGTTGTGAGTGTGGACAGAAAGGCACTCTCCCGCACAGTGAAGTAAACTGACCTGCAACTCCTTTGCTGAGCATATATCCAAGAGAAAGTCTCAACTGGTATCAGAGATGTGTACAAAAATATTCACTACAGAGTTGTATGGGGTAAAGGGGAGTTGGAGGCAACCATGTGTTCACCAAAAAGGAAATGAAAGGCAAATGTAGGAGATACATGGTATGGAATATTCTGCAGCACTCAGAAGCGAAGAACCTGAAGAACTTATTCATATCCCAAACCTGCATGCATAGTTAAAGACATCTATTTAAATTAAAATGAAATGAAATGAAATGAAAGTGAGTTCCTAGAAGGTGGAGAGTGGGAAATGGGAAATGGCAACCAAGAGATAAGAAAAGACAGAGGGATGTTTACAATGAGCACAGACTGTTTTAAGATCACAATGTCTTATGAACTAAGGAATGTACCTGGTGTCCAGAAAGAGAAAAACAATTTCATGAACACTACTATATAACTCATTGCCCTTCACAACCATTGGGATATCATAAAATGAAAAAGAAAACAACTCACTTTAGGGAGTGGACTTGTGCAGGGCACTTACGTTATATGACATAGCTATCCAAATGAAAATTAAGGCAAAAAAAAAAAAAAGGAGAATTAGAAAAAACTAATTTTTTTTTTTAAAGATTTTATTTATTTATTTGACAGACAGAGATCACAAGTAGGCAGAGAAGCAGGCAGAGAGAGAGAGGAGGAAGCAGGCTCCCCGCTGAGCAGAGAGCCTGACGTGGGGCTCGATCCCAGGACCCTGAGATCATGACCTGAGCTGAAGGCAGCGGCTTAACCCACTGAGCCACCCAGGCGCCCGAAAAAACTAATTTTTATAGGTAATTTTATTATCCCAAAAAGTAAAAAAATCTGAGTGAGTGGTATAAAATATCCATAGTTCCACAATCCCTATGTGTATTATCAAGTTTTACCAAAGTTATATATTACAATAAACAATGATGTTTCAACAGAGTTGATAAACTAAGGTTTTCTTTCTAGAGCCATAGATGAAAGCAAATCTTTTCTCCATCTTCTTGGGGAAAGAGGCATAGTATGATTTAAATAACTTTCTCTCTCTTGCTCCAGGTTTACAATCTCCATAGATAGTTTAGGTAAGTCCAGGACCACCTTGAGTGCTGAGGACTTGAGATAGAAATAAATAAATATTCAGACACTGTAAATATATAATATATTATATATATAAAAAATATATAAAAATATAAATAAATATATTTAAATAAATTTAAATATAAATAAATTTATAATAAATATAAATAAATTTATATATAAATATAAAAAATATATAAATAAATATATAATATATATAGATATATATATATATTTACAGTGTCTGGTTATTTATTTACTGGTTAGCCAGTAATAGCCAGTACATAAATATAAATATAGCTTATACACATACACACACGCACATATAGCCTGTAATAGCCAGCATACAAATATATATTTATATACTATAAATAGCCATATATATAGGGGTGTTTTTGTTTTTGTTTTTGCCTTTCAGGACTATCTCACCATCTTTAGAAGCTTCCTTTAAAGGAAAATCAAAAGAGTGATTTCTCAAAATTTCTCCATCTTGTAAAAGGTTGTGCTTCCTCAGCAAGTCTTGTGATAGGAGGAAGACTGAAGATGAAAAATGATCTCAGAATGAATTTATGGGCAGGGAATTCCAGAAAAGTACTTTGGATCCTGGTAAAATATTTCCCTAAGAGCTGAAGTCGTATCTGTTCTTAGGTAATAATCAGAATCAGCTCAAGCAGAGAGGGTGAGAGAACCCTTCGAAAATAGCTGAAACAACCACCGGCATGTCATTTGACCAACCAGAAATGGAACAAAAGCACATCGGAGAAACGGAGAATCAGAAAAAACACTAAGGGCCAGGATATCTGGTCAGTAGACTTTCCCGTCCACTGACCCAGGCTGACCTGTGATAAGATCTGTGCAATAAACTTTGGGGCCAATACAGACTCATCATAATGATGATGGAAAGAGCCAGTAAACATCTTATCAACTAACCCCAACAATAGAGATAGTCCTTTAAGACATATTATTACTATTCCTATTTTCTGAACCATCCTATTTTCCTGTAATTTATCTCAATGTGTCATAGGACATAAAATTCATTGAATGAGTATAAGGCACCCTCTCAGCCTCCAAGTTTTGTTCTCATGAGCAAAAGACACTCTGGGAGCCAGTCAACCATCCTACAGCCAGGGTCACACTGGATCGTGACAGTTTCTGATCCTTCTCCACAGACAGACTTCCATTTGATGTTTCTGGCTTTAGGCACAGAGATCTAATCAAAACACATTTTCTTAGCATCTTGAGTATCTCAGAGAAAACACATTTTTTAATACTGATGATATTATAATAAAAGGGGTAAGAACTATTGCTGGCTTCTACTTTATTTTTCCTGCCCTACTGATCCACCACTCCTTCCCCCAAACAATACCACCTCTACCAACACTAGGGCTGCCTGGTATTTACTGAGCACGGTGCTCTTTGCACATTACATGCATGATTTCGTGAAAGCCTTCAGGGACTCCATGAGGAAGGCAAGGCCCTGGGTTATTCCATTGTAAATACTAGGAAACTGAGAAACAGGAAACGTAAATGCTTTGTCCCAAACCACACAGCAACTTTTAAGTGGCAGAGCCAGAGTGTGAACGTAGGATTGCTAATTAATTCCAGATTCTGAGCTCCTTGGCACTACAGGACATATCTTCTCGCTTTGATTTTCCCCTGTGTAAAACGAAAACAATGACAGTGACTCAGCTCTCGGAATCATTGTGAGTAAAATGACCTAAATAACCTGCTTAGGAACATCTTCCATATCCTGCCATAGCAGCTGCTTGAGAAGAGGGAGGTCGACCCCACAGGCCAGCTCTCTCATGAAAGGCTCTGGAATGCAACAGAAGCTGAGGATGCTATTCCTTAGATATCTAGACTTAAATGGCGATCGACCAGCTCAGGCTCAAGCACGTGGGGTGGGGGGCGCGGTGCACGGGGTGTGGATCTTTTCATCAAGGTGCCTGTGATGACCACTGTGAAAATGTAGAGGATGTTGTAGCCAATCGGACCAGAGCACACGCATCCTCCCTTGTACCGGTACTCCCTCATGGTAGTGAGTGATCGTGACCTACTATTATCTTTACAGTGACCTTGTTGAATTCTGGGTGGTGCGGCAACCTGGATGATTAGAGAGACAGAGGAAGAGAGTTGTTTGTTTTTTGACTTATTAAAGAATAGCACAGAAGTAAGGGGATTTATTGGAAGACTTTTATCCTTCCTAATCCATGTTATTGCCCATCGGAGAACTTGGAATCATTCACAGAGCAGGGAGGTGCGTCATATTACCATGAGGTTGTGAATTAAGTGGGTATATGTATGCATGGATGGGGATCTGGGAAAAGGGGATGGACTCCTCACCTTGTACAAAGCAAATTTTTTGAAAAAATTTAAGTCTTCAACAAAATGTGTGCATGTTTACTATCGTGTGTACGTTTTAAGCATTTAACAAATGCTAACTCATTTAATCCCCCCAAACAACCCTTGAGGCAAGCATTATCATTATCCCCATTTTACAAACAGTGAAAACAGAGGTGGACTAGGCAGGAGGAGAGACGGTGCCCTTTCGCCCCTTGCTCTTGGCAAATATGCTGTCTCAGCTGAGAGAACAGCTTGTTGGGGACAGAGAGATCATCAGGCTTAGGGTCAGCATCTGAGGAGTCCTTTTTTTCTGAAACTGGAGTTACTCAAGAAACATCTGTGACAAGGAGATATTGTTCTGTGAGTCCCGGTAAGGATTGTCCATCCAGAATCCCCACATCCATCCCTTCCTCCCCATCACCGCCACCAATACTCTCTGGTTTGGAATCTTTTATAGAAAAGAATCTTAGGGGAAATTTTTTTCTTAATTGCTTGAGAGGTGAAATCAGAACTACTTCATATGAAAAGACATTGTATAAAATTTCATAAACCATTGTTAGAGCCTTTAATAGTATATTTTAGTGCATTGGTAAATACAGATACTTTTTTTTTTTTAAGATTTTATTTATTTATTTGACAGAGATCACAAGTAGGCAGAGAGGCATGCAGAGAGATGGGGGGAAGCAGGCTCCCTGCCGAGCAGAGAGCCCGATGCTGGGCTCAATCCCAGGACCCTGGGATCATGACCTGAGCCGAAGGCAGAGGCTTTAACCCACTGAGCCACCCAGGCGCCCCAACACAGATACTTTTAAAGAAAGAGGTTTTAGGGAAGATGTCGTATTGGAATTGAGAAAGCTTTCATAATTGTATATTTTATGTAAATAAGATATTGAAACCATTTAGCAATCCTGGGGTTTTTAGAAAACTTTTTCGTGGTTTTGCTCATTGAAAATGCATGCTCAGCCTTCTGCCCTCACGCTCTGGGTTCCTACCTCTGTAACTTTACTTCTGCAATCCTTTCTCCCTACCATTTCCCTGATCCTTTTCCCCATCAACTAATTTAATTCTCACCTTCCCTGTTCTTTTTGGTGTTCTTGGACCCAATTTCAACATGCATGTGGAGCAGCAGGGGGTGGGGTGAGGGCCCATTCTCCATACCTCCAGCAGGCAATCCTCCAGACAGCAGCCAGTGCCTGGCCACAGATAGTGTCAGAAGCCACAAGCGAAGGGTTCCGTCCTACCAGACTGCATCTGCCCCCAGCTTTATAGACACCAGTCTCAAGCCCAGGGGCTCACCTGTTCTTCTGACCGACTGGTATAAATCAGTCCACAAAATCCCCTCCTCAGGTTAATTAATTTGCTAGAGAAGCTCACAGAACTGAGAGAAATATTTCACTTCCTTTATCACCAGTTAATTATAAAAAGAAATAACTCAGGAACAGCCAGATGGACAAGGCCTGTGGGAAGGGGAGAAGCTTCCATGCTCTCTCCAGGAATGCCATTCTTCACGTCTCTATATGTTTGCCAACACAGAAGCTCTCTGAACTCTGTCATGTTGGGTTTTTATGGCAGATCCATTGTGTAGGCACGATTGATTAAATCATTGGTCATTGAGATTGATTCCATCTCTAGCCCCTCTCCCTTCCCCGGAGGTCAGGAGGGTGGGCCTGAGAAAGTTCCAACCCTCTCATCACAAGACTGGTTCCCCTGGCAACTATCCCTAGGTACTTTACAAAAGTCATTACTTAACAAACAACGCCTTTGATATTCTCACTTAGGGTAACTCCCAGGGTTTGCTGAGTTGTGAGTCAGGGACAGTGGTCATCCAAATGACCAAAATACATGTTTTTCTTATAAATCACAATATCACATCTGTAAACTCCTTGACTGCTTTCGGCACACAACAATCTTTGGTTTCTCTGAACTACGTATCGCTTGTTAGTAAAAACAGGATTGTTTATCTATGTAGGTAGCACTGTGTTAAGCACTTACGATATTCCATTTAATCCTCAGAACAACCTTATTAAGTATGATTATTATCCTCCTTTGTAGATGAGATTGTAGATTTACTCTGTAGATTAACAGAATAAATAAAGTATAAATAAAAAGAGTTAAGTAAATAAGTCACCCAAGGTCACTCCATGAATGGAGTACCATTGAGGTCTATTTGCCTCCATATCTGCACTCTTAACCAGATTCTGTTCTTTGTTCCACTGATTTGGCAATTATATTATGATGTATGTGTGCGTTTATGTATCTATGTCTATGGATACATCTATGGACATCTATGTCCATATATCTGTCTATGGATAGATAAATGGACAGATTTTTATTAAAATTTTTGCATTTTGAAAGCAAAGAGCACATTTCATACCTCCCCATGCCACAGGCTCTTTACCTGTTTCTCTGAAAAGAGTAGTTCCCCAATACGCAGTTGTGTGAAGGTAATATTACTACCTATACAGGAAGTCTAGAGCAGAAATATGGCATTTTCTGAGCTTCATACAAAATAAATTTCTATTAACACAATGGACACAGCTTGTTGCAATAAACTTCATGGAACATATTAAGGCCCATGCTTGCATCTTGTTGGGATCCTAAAGCATAACACATGAATAGTTTAGTCAAAATACCAGGCAGAGTCTGACAAATGTCAAAAGAGAGCAGACAAAACGTAATACAGGAAGAGAGAAAGAATTTCAAGAGTTAAATAGGTCAGGAAAATGCCTCCTGGTATCAGGAATTGGAATTGGATAGGTAGCTGCATTGGTGGAAGGCATTTTATATTAGGGGAGATTTAGTATTATTAGTAAGAGGGGGAAGGAATGAAATGTATGGAAATATTCATGGTGAATTAAAAGATGGACTTGACTAGAGAGCCATATGGGGCAGAAGTGAGGTAAGTTGAGATCAGAGTACAGCAGGTTTTGAACAACACACTGAGTAAAAGACATAATTCCCTAAACAATGGAGGAATGTCTTAGGGAATGAAAAGAAAAGAATTTATTCAAAAGATAATGGAATAATTCACAAGACTTACTGGCCAGTGGTGTATGGCTTTCCTTCATTGACTTAGTCAGCATGGAATAAGAAACAATAGACTTGAAAGATTAATAGAATAAATACATCACAACACACACACACACACACACACACACACACACACACGTGCAAAAAGAAGAAAGAGAATTTGACTACCTATTAAACCTGGTCAAAAATCTCCAGATTCAATTCTCAGCCATAAACATGAAGAGATTCACAATCTCACATTGACTCTTTTGCCTACATTTCACACCTCTCTTGATAATTTTCATCTTTTGCTGTAAAAGAAATTTTCAAAAGAAAGATGCCTCCATACCCTTTTTAGAAAAAGCTGCCTCAATGTCACCAGGGTATTAAGGCATTTCAAAAAGTCTAAAAAAGGACAGTTGCACTTTAATTTCTTCAGGCCCATAGAAATCAATAGGCTCATCTTCCCTCATATTTAATATCTTGTATTTTAATGTTATAAGTGCTGGTATGGGAATCTCTTGAATAAATATTTTTAAATTCAGGTTAAAAATTAACTCACAAAAAATCACATAAAGAAAGGGAGGGATTTATAAGTTCAAAAGGACTTAAGAGATGTGTCCACCGATTGCCATGTACAGACACTATTTGGATTCTAATATGAACACATAAACTGTTACAAAAATTTTTATGCGACCATCAGAAAAATTTGATGATAGATATTTGATCTCATAGAATTTTTATTTAACTTTAGGTATGATAATGGTTTGTGGTTATGTTTTTAAAGACAAATGCTTATCTTTTAGAGATACTTATTAAAATACTTAGAACGGAACTACAGTGTCTAAGATTTCCTTTTAAATAACTTACAATGGGGGCACCTGGGTGGCTCAATGGATTAAGCCTCTGCCTTCAGCTCAGGTCATGATCTCAGGTTGTGGGACTGAGCCCTGCATCGGGCTCTCTGCTCAGCGGAAAGCCTGCTTCCCCCACCTCTCTGCCTCTCTCTCTGTCTACTTGTGATCTCTGTCAAATAAATAAGTTAAAAAGAAACAAATAAATAAATGAATGAATAAACTTAGAATGGGCGAAGTGGGTGTAGGTATGGATAAAAGAAGATTGACCATGATTTGATACTTTTGTGGGGGACAGAGGAAGGTGGAGAGAGAGAATCACAAGCAGGCTCCACACTCAGCAAGGAGCCTGAGGAGGGGCTCTATCTCATGACCCCAAGATCATGACCTGAGGTGAAGTCAAGAATCAGTCACTCAACCAACTGAGCCACCCAGGCTGACAAGCTGATAATTTTTTAAGTCAAATGATGAGTACATGGAGCTTTGTATGTTTTAGGGGGGAGGGAAGTAGTTGTTATTGCCTAACTTTTAAAAAATCACCTTTAATGTGTAGATAATCATTTGTATAAAACTTAATGAAATATTCCAGTCACCATATTTCCTCATGGAGTCCTATGGGTATGAATATTTTTAATGTTGATTAATTTAACTTAATTAATAAATTAACTTTTTTATGGGAGATATAACTTGTTTTATTAATGTTAATTCTTATTAACAATGAAATTTTTTAATCCATGGTATAATATATTGTTTATTAATTTCCACTTTATTAATGGAAAGATTGAATTCCAAAATAGTTTCTAAAGGTTTTAATAATTTTAAGCATATGCTGTTACCATGAACAAAGAAAACAGTTTTTTGGTATACATTCCTAGGGCTCTCCTCCTATAAACAGATAAGAATAAATTGCAAGTAACTTCACCTTTACAAATATAAGTTCACAAATTTTTAAAGTTCCTTTATTTAAAAAAATTTTTTATCCCAGATATCTTTGTTTCTAATTGCTGATAATATTTTTAGCATCTATAAAGCCTAAGTGAACTTATAGTTATCACTAATCATTAGAAAATTCACTAAAGTCTAAATTCATGAGTTAGGTGTGTAAAAGTCTTATGTAAACTATCAGACATTTTGTAAATGAGGTTTTATTTTTTGCAGTTTTGTTAGTAATTTTCACAAATTCATCAACATTAAAAAAAGTCTGACATACCGCAGTCTGATCACAATTTTAGAATTCCCAGTAAGGAATACATTTGCAATGAATTGGTCTAACTACTTTCTCTTCACGGATTGAACACTTCTCTCTTGTTTGCCTTGGGCCCTAAGCACCTAACAGCCTTACTCCCCAGGCAAGCACCTGCAGAACCCTGAGGAGACTCAGAGCTGGGGAGTGGCTCCGTGGGAGCGGCCTCATGGTTCCTGCTGACCCTGCACCAGCAGAAGCTCAAAGGTCTCAGATTTCACCTGGAAATTTCTGGGAGAGTTGACTCGCAGCCACATGTGCCAGACTGGAGTTGAGCTGTGCCATGGTCAGCAAAGCCCAAGGGAAAAGTCCAAACCAAGACTGAGCTCTAGATTAGGGAGAAGCTGAGCAGAAGAGGCTGGAATTAGGGCTCCAGGAACCAAACCTCTCTTCCAGCGCCAGTGGTTGGATGCCAGGTGCAAGCAGATTTGTGTAACTCGACATGAGAGTATTTAAAAGAGTGACCCTAACTTTTCTTTTCATGGTATGAATGGGAAATTGCTATCTAGAAATGTAAATAATTGACTTCTGTGTAACAAACAGTGGACGGTAAAAGAGCACTTTGGTTCAGAGTGGGCAACCTCAGCCACCTTCAAAGCAGAACTTGAGCAGTCTAAAGCTGAGTGCTGAGCCCAGTGGAGTCTGAAAACGAGTGTGCGAGAAAGCTGTTCCTGAGAAGCATTACCTATTAGGAAAAGTTGGCACTTTGGTGAGGAGAGTGGTCTGGCAACAGCGGAATGAAATTTTTTTAAAAAACAGACAAAACAAAAAATGTTAGAGAAAGTTAAATCTTTGATACAAGTTCAAAAGCCTAGTGGGGAGAGAGAAGTCAGAAAAGGATCAGAGATACAGATGGGCCTGAAGAAAATTCCTCAGACAATATTTGAGTGGGACATTCATTTTTGTTATTCCTGAGTTTCCTAAGACACCTAATGAATCATACTCTGGTGCCCTTCTTGTCTGTTAGAAAAAAGAACCATGGTGTCTGAAGTATTGAGAAAGCAAGTCCCAGACATTGAAGGGGTTGGGAGTGGTGAATTAAAAGAGCAAAGTTCCATGAGACTGGATACCCCCAGTCTTGTGTCACGTCTCTGGCTAAAACAGCAAATGTCAAGTGTTTACATGCACAATCCTTATGTTTCATGGGAAGTAAGATTTGAAGATAGGCTCATCTGTATTCAAAGAAGACAATGAGTTGTTGTTGTTTTAAAGATTTTATTTATTTATTTGACAGACAGAGATCACAAGTAGGCAGAGAGGCAGGCAGAGAGAGAGTGGGGGAAGCACCAGAGGGTGATTCATTAGCAAAAGAATCCAAGACAATCCTAAACATTAGTTAGAAAAAAGCAAGCAGGGCCGCCTGGGTGGCTCAGTGGGTTAAAGCCTCTGTCTTTGTCTCAGGTCATGGTCCCAGGGTCCCAGGGTCCCAGAGTCCCAGGGTCCCAGGGTTGAAGGGTCCTGGGATTGAGCCCCACATGGGGCTCTCTGCTCAGCAGGGAGCCTGCTTCCTCCTCTCTCTCTGCCTGCCTCTCTGCCTACTTGTGATCCCTGTCAAATAAATAAATAAAATCTTTAAAAAAGAAAAAAGCAAGCAAATAAAAATATGCACCAGAACACTATTTTAAATTATTCCTTCTATCTGTTAAGCACCTACTATGTACTAAGCATCTTCCATAAATGCTTTCATTTAATCTTACAACAATCCTGGGTTTGTTTTTTAAGTAGGCCCCACGCCCAATGTCCCCAATGTGAGGCTTGAACCTACCACCCCCAGAGCAACACCTGAGCTGAGATTATGAGTCAGATGATTAACTGACTGAGCCATCCAGGTACCTCAATCCTGGGATTTTTTAAATCCTTTTCTCAAAAAGGGTTAAGGAACAAAAAATTTACAAACAATAAGTGGCTGAGTCAGAATCTGAACTGGATCCATGCTTTCCACTACAACCTAGTACTTCTAAAATAATATAAATTATGGTAAAAAAAAAATAGGTAACTGTTTAGAGACAAGGTAGAGATAAGGAACATAAGAAAATGCAGTTAAGATCCAGAACACAGAAACACTTTCTCCCTCCTCCAAACCACAAAAGGACTTAATCAAGAGCTATTGAGTGAACCAAGGTTGACACTGATACAATCTACGGATCCTGTTCAAAGTCTTACACTCAGTGTGGGAGTGTGTTCTCTTCTGTGCAGCTTTATCACGTGTGTAGGTTTGTGTATCCACCATCACAGTCAAGAGACAGAACGGTTCCATGACCACAAAGGTCCATCATGTTGCCTTTTTATGACCACATCCACTTGCCTCCTGGCCATCTCCCCAGCCCTAACCCTGGGCAACCATGAACCTGGTTTTCTTCTCTAAAATTTTGTCATTTCAAATGTGTACAGAAATAGAGGGATGTAGTACATAATCTTTTGGGATTAGGTTCAAGTTATTTTATGGGTCAATCATCTGTTCCTTTTAACTGCTGAGTAGTATTCCACAGTATGGATGTACCACAGTGTGTTTAAGCATTCACCTACTAAAGGACATCTGGACTGTTTCATAGGAATAAAGATAATAAGAACATTCATATACAGGTTTTGGAGTGAACATAAGTCTTCTTTTCTCTGGGATAAATAAAAGAAATGCAATTGGTGGGTCATGTGGTAGTTGTATGTTTATGTTTTTAAGAGACTGTTGGACTGTTTCAAGAGTGGCTGAACCATTTTACATTACTAGCAAGATGTGCAAATCACCCAGTTTCTCTACATCCTTGCCAGTGTTTGATCTTGTCACTGAAAGACCCCCTCTCCCCTTGCTAAAGGCTTGTTTAAGTAACCTGATGTCCCCACAGCACCCCCTATCCCCTTGCTGAAGGCTTGATTGTTCCCATAGCCGGATGGCAACACATACCAGGATGTCTATTGTCTGTGATCACCTGGTCTGTCAAAAGAAAAGACAAATGAGGAATAGAGTGTACACGGGACTTTCCAGAGTGCTGAGCCAAGGCCCACCAGAACAAACCGTTGTGTCCTTGCCTTAAACCCAGTGCCTGACAATGCTTGATTTAAGTTAACCAATCAGATCCCTGTAACCAAGCATCTGCTTCTGTAAGCTCGCTTCCCGCCATCCCAACCTTGCCCTATATAATCTGCTCCCCAACTTAGCCCGGGACGCTCAGCCCACAAAGGCTGATGCGTCCGCAGGCGCCTGTGTAACCAATAAACCTCTTGCAACTTGCATCCAGTGGAGGCTTGGTGTCTGCTTCTTGGGTGCGGATCGAGGGTCTTTCATCACCATTTTTAATTTTAGCCATTCTGATAGGTGTGTAGTGGTGTCTTGGGGTCTTCATTTGCATGTCTTTGATGGTTAATAATGTGAGACATCTTTTCATGTGCTTATTTGCCACTTATATATTCTCTTCAATGAGATGTCCATTCATGATTTTTGCCCATTTTCTAATCGGATTATTTGGTTTTTTTTTTTTTTTACTGTTGAGTTTTGAGAGTTCTCTATCTTTTCTACATATTAGTCTTTAGTCAGATATATGGTTTGAGAATATTTTCTCCTAGACTGTAGCTTATCTTTTACTCCTTTCACATGGTATTTTGCAGATAGAAAGGTTTTCATTTTAATGGGGTCCAACTGATCAATTTTTCCATTTGTGAATTGTGTTTTTGGTCTCAAGTCTAAAAACTCTTTCCTCAGCCATATATCCTAAGATCGTCTACTATGTTTTTTTTTCTAAAAGTGTTATAGTTTTGGGGTGCTTGGGTGGCTCAGTTGGCTAAACTTCTGCTTTCGGCTCAAGTCATGATCTCCAGGCCCTGGTATCAATCCCTGGGATTGAGCCCAGGGATCCAGCTTTGTGTCAGGCTCCCTGCTCAGCAGGGAGTCTGCTTCTCTCTTTCTCTTTCACCCCTCTGTCCTTCCCCACTGCTCATTCTTTCTCTCTCAAATAAATAAATAAATAAATAAATAAAATCTTATAAAAAAACAATTAAAAATAGTATGTGTTATAGTTTTATAATTTCCATTTAAGTTTTAGATTCCATAATATTTCTTCTGAGCTTTATTCTAAAAGTTTTTCTTTTCTTTTACGTTTTACATTTCAGTCCAAGATTCATTTTGAGTTAATTTTTATATGAGGTGTGATGTTTAGAGCAAAGTTTAGTTTTTGCCCCTAAGTATCCAGTTGCTGTACCATTATTTGTCCAAAAAAGCTAATTTTCTCCATTGATCTGCTTTTATATTTGTCAAAAATCAGTTGAACATATATATGTGTAGATTTATTTTTAATTGTCTAGCATGGGCTACCAATTTAATGAGTATTTATGGAGCTCCTACTATGAGCCAAGAATTCTAGGTGCTGAAGATGCAACACGATCCCAAGCAGACAAAAAACTTCTGTACTCAAAGAGCTTATAGGCTAGTGGGAAAGATAAATCTAAACAAAAATATAAATTAACACGTACCGTAAAGTCAGAAAAAGAAATACTAAGAAAATAATGGAAAGTGGTAGACAGTCATGTGTGAGGTGGGATGGGAGGCCTATATGAAATACCATGGTCAAAGAAGACTTCTCTGAATAACTGCCATCTGAGCAAAGACTTAAATTAATACGGGAGCAAACCATACAAATATTTAGGGGAAAATTTTACCTGAAGAGAACACAACATGTCTTGCAAGCTTAAAAGACTATGTGTGTGGGGGCGCCTGGGTCGTTCAGTGGGTTAAAGCCTCTGCCTTCGGCTCAGGTCATGATCTCAGGGTCCTGGGATCAAGCCCTGCTTCGGGCTCTCTGCTCAGCAAGGAGCCTGCTTCCTCCTCTCTCTCTGCATGCCTCTCTGCCTACTTGTGATCTCTGTCAAATAAATAAATAAATAAAAATTTTTTTAAGAAGATTGTGTGTGTGTGTAAGAGTGTGGAGAATATAGCAGTGTGGGTTTCTGTGGCTTTATCTTCTCACAGATAACTATTACAAATTCTAGAAAAGATAGAAGGTGAGGGGGGAGCCTACCTGAAGGGACCAGAGAGTGGACCAAAGCAGAGTGTGCTTCCCATTTGTTATGGCTGCCAACCTGAGAGAAGAGTCTATTTGGTGTGGTGGGGGACAGCTAAAATTTAATGGAAGACTGGCAGTCTTTTTGTCCTGAAGAAACAGAAACAGAGTTTGGGACAACAACAGCCACTGCAGAATGAAGGGACATCTGGAAATTAAAGACGCGGTGGGCGAGAGGAGGGCTGGGTGGAGTGGCGACCCTACTGTTCAGGAACTCTGCCCAAATGTCCACTGCTTTCTGAATTGCTCATTAGCAAGACAGACGGAAAACAACCCTGCTGAGGAAAAAGAACAGAACTCAGATTTGAGCTGCTGTTTAATACAGAATTTTCTGTGTGGATCCAAGTAAGTTCATTGTTTGCTTAAACAAACAAACCAACCCCTTCCTTTTAGGGGGATGTAAGAGAATCCATTCCCAATGTCCAGGATACAATCCAAAACTACTTGATATATAAAGAAACTACAAAACCTGAGTCAAATAAGCAAATAACAAATAATCAATAAATCCATATTATAGAAAAATTCCCATAATCCTAACGTAAGTTTTGTTTTTCCATTTTCTCATAAAACAGTTCAAAGGAAGAAGGAACCAAATCACATGGCTGGTGAGATGTAGAGGGCTAGAATAAGAGAAGAAGTCAAGCAACCAGTGATCTTTAGCCATGGAGAGAATGGTACTGTACAAGAGAAATATAATGACTTGGCAGCAGAGAATATCAGGATAGGCCCTAATGGTCTCTTCCTTTGATTTCAAGAGGTCTCAGTAAGTAACCTTTGTTCCCATCCAGGAATGTTCTAGGCAGGGCTCTGTTAGTCAAGGAGGCTGTCTCCGTCTTTATACCTGCAGTCGGGTTGTATACTGATGAGACGCACCTGTCCCGGATGAACAGGTTCGGCATTTATCAAAAGCAGCCACGGACATTGGGGAGGGTATGTGCTGTGATGAGTGCTGTGAAATGTGTAAGCCTGGCGAGTCACAGACCTGTACCTCTGGGGATAAAAACACATTATATGTTTATTAAAAAATTTAAAAATTAAAAAATAATAATAATTTTAAAAAGAAAAGAAAAGCAACGGAACACACCACCCTTCCTCAGTCAGGGACTTTCCACCTGCAATGTGTAACAATCCCAAACTGGGGAGAGAAGAGATGCCTCAACTTAAAATCAAGTCGGGAAGGGACGCCTGGGTGGCTCAGTCAGTTAAGTGTCTGCCTTCAGCACAGGTCATGATCCCAGGGTCCTGGGATGGAGTCTTGGATTGGACTCCCTGCTCAGCCAGGAGCCTGCTTCTCCTTCTGCCTGCTGCTCCCCCTGCTTATGATCACTCACTTTCTCACTCTTGCTCTCTGACAAATAAATAAATAGAATATTTTAAAAAATAATAAAAGCAGCCATGGTGGGGAGAACTGTTCCAATGTTATAAGGCTGTGCTCAGAAAGGAACATTTCTAGAATGTTCCTCATCCTCAGAAATTCTCATGAGATCCTACTCAGATGAAATGATCTCAACAGTACACTCACCGTGATGATTTTGAAGTCTGGAAACTTGACCTCTGCCTGGCTTGGAAAATGTAACTGACCTCTCTCCCCTATGTCTTGATCTTGATGCCTTCCTTCTGTATTTCTGTATCTTTTCTATAACCACGTGATTTGATTAAGCAGTTGACCTTCCTATCAATCTAGACTTCCTCTTAACAATACTGTAAATGCTCTCACTGAGTAGATCAGTGGTAACAGTAGGGGTGATTCAGAGTTGTCACCTCTAGTAGGTCAAAATCTCTGTGAAAAAAAAAAGTTGAGACAATGAAGTGGTATAATACTGTGCACCCAGATTATTTTACCATCCATTGTTTGAGATTCCTAAGGTCTTGAGGTGTCTAAAGGGAGGTAGAACTTACCAGTAGGACATAAAAACTATACACTTAGCTCCTAAGAATCTGGTCTGGTGGAATAATCTGGAAAATACTAACAACAAAACCTAAATGCTGGCTATTGTTCGCGGGACTAGTGAAAATCAATGAGCCAATAGGGGGAGCCAAAACAGCACAGATGAAACTCCTGGATACTGAGACTTGGGGTTCCCACAAAACTGGTGGTGTAGTAACCTTGGATATCAGGTGTAGCTGTAAAGTGGCAAAGAGTGGCAGCCAATAAACTTTGAAAATACGAACTTCATTGTGAGGAAAATGGCAATTTCTCCAGTATCAGAATGCACTATTAAGAATATTCTAAGTAACTAGGAAAATCTGCCATTACTTCCCCGATCACTAGGGTAGGGAAAATCCACTCTCTTCTCAGTCTTTAATTTCTATTGAAATATATTTTCCATGCAAAAAAAAAGTGCAATATCTTATAGAGCTAGTTAACTTTTCATACACTGAGCCACACCCACGTATCACTACCCCAGTGAAGAAACACCAAAACATTATCAGAATCTTCATGGCCCTCCTCAAGTCCCCTTCCTCAGAGGTATTTCTATTCTGACTTCAAACACCATGGATTACTTTTGCCTGCTTTTGTACATTACATAAGTTCAATAAAGCAGCAGGTGCTATTCTCTGTCTGGCATCTTTCCATAAACATTTTATGTTTTGAAATCCATCCATATCACCTTTCATTCCATTGTTGTATATTTCATCATGTGATGTCCCACAGTTGACTCAGCCCCTCTTCTGCAGGTGAGCATTTTGGTGGTTAGTTTTGAGCTGTTACAGATAGGGCTGCTACAAACACTGTAACACTTGTGTGTTGTTGAACAGATGCATGCCCATCTGAAGGGCAGTGGGTAAGGGTGGAATGCTAGATCACAGAATGGGCTCACGTTCAATGTTAATAAGTGCAACCAAAGAATTTTCCAAGGCAGTTGGACAAATTTGCACTTTCACCAACAGCTTTTTCCAGATTTGGGGTCACCATATGTTTCTGCTAACACTTGGTGTTTTCTCATTTTAGCAGTTCTTCTGGGGATATCCTAAAATTGCTCTGTGGCTTATTTTGGGGGGGTTGTTTTGTTTTATATAGTTGCTCTTTTATTGTTTCTCTGTACACAACCACTTTATCTATACTTGAAAGTTCTTATGAAAAAGCCTGATCCCTAGTGTATTTGAGAGGAGGATGTGTGTGTGTGTGTGTGTGTGTGTGTGTGTGTTTCCTTACCAACTTTAAATCTTAGGGAAATCAACAACTACTTAAATCATCCAAACCAAGAAACAAAATTCGGCTGCAGCTTCTTTACTTCTGCAAAGTTATATTACGCTTAAAGTTCATAGTCAAATAAGCAAATGCATTTCTAGACAGTTAATTTGTTTTCTGGAATTCTTATGCCTTGTAGTACATTGAAATACTGTTCTTTTGCTGATTACATGCATATTTATGGGAAAATATTTCATCAGTTTATGATGTTCATGCTTTCATATTAAAGGACTTTTATTTTTTAAAATTTACTCAAGTTGTTTAAAACTTTTAAAAAACCAGTTTACCTATTTCTCACGCCCACCCTTTACCTCTGTCAATCATCAAACTGTTCTCTGCATCTATGAGCTTATATATATATTAGATTCCACATATAAGAGAGATTATACAGTATTTGTGTTTCTCTGTCTGACTTATTTCACTTGGGCTAATGGCCTCAAGATAATCCAAGTGGTAGCCCAACCATACACTATTGTTTCAATTGTAATTTCCCTGATCATTAATGAAATTGATCATCTTTTTATATATCTGTGGGCCAGTAGAATATCCTTTGTTATGGAGGCTGCTTAGATCTTTTTTCCATTCCTCTAGTGGGTTCCATTCTAGTATATTTTTCTTATTGATTTGTAAGAATTCTTTATATATTTTGGATGTAAGCCCTTGGTTGGACATGGGTACAAATACCACTTGCCATTCTGTGGCTTGCTTTTTGGTATTTATACCAATGTGCTAGTATTGCCCTAACAAACTGTCACACATTGGTTGTCTTATACAACAGAGACTTATTTTCTCACAGTTCTGAAGGCTAGAAGTCTGAGATCAAAGTGTTAGCAGGTTTAGTTTCTTTCTTTTTTTTATTTTTTAACTTTATTTTTTATTTATTTTCAGCATTACAGTATTCATTATTTTTGCACCACACCCAGTGCTCCATGCAATCCGTGCCCTCTATAATAATCTGAGGGTTCTCAAGGGGCGGAGGGGTGGGAGGTTGGGGTACCAGGTTGTGGGTATTATAGAGGGCAGGTTTGGTTTTTTATGAGAGCTAGGAGGGAGAATTCTGTTCCAGAATATAGTCCTCTGTCTGCATGCACACATGTCCAAGCTCTGTGTATATGGGTCCAAATCTCCTCTTCTAATGAGGACACCATATGCTTGGTCTTAATACCCCATACTCAGTCTTAATCACCTATTCAAAGACCTTTTCTCTGCATACAGTTTCGTTCTGAGGTATTAGAGTAACTCAGGCCTGAATATACATCCCCCCTCAGGGGGGATGGGGGACACAATTTAGCCCAATTCATTGTTTTGTGTTTTTTTCTTTGAGATAAAATTAACATTTCACAAATTCACTATTTTAAAGTGTATAATTCATATGGTTGTGCGACCATCAAGACTATTTAATTCCAGAACATTTTCTTCACCCCAAGAAGAAACCCCAGGTCCCTTAGTAGTTCCTCTTCATTCTCTCCCCCCAGTCCCTGGTAACAGCTAATCTCCCTTCTGTTTCTGTAGATTTACCTGTTTTGGACATTTCAGAGAAATTGAATCGTCACCTTTGTGTCTGGCCCCTTTGACTTAGCACCACGTTTTCAAGGTTCATCTGTGTTGTAGCTGATGTTGATACTTCATTCCTTTTTATGGCTGAATAGTACTCCTGTGCATGGATAGATCACATTTTCTTTATCCACTCATCATGAGTTGTTTCCACTTTTTGATTATTATGAATAATGCTGTTATGAACGTTGGTGTGTTTATGTTCATATGAAGATATGCTTTCAATTCTCTTGGGTTTACAGTTAGAAGGGAATATACTAACTCTAATTTTTTTTGAGGAACTGCCAAACCTTTTTCCTATCAGCTACAGTATTTTCCATTCTTCCCAACAAAGTTTGAAAGTCATCCTAGAGGGTGGGAAGTGGGGTGTCATTGTGGTTTTGATTTGTGTTTCCCTAATGACTAATGATGCTGAGTAGCTTTTCATGTGGTTTTTTTTTTTTTTTTGCCATTTTTATGTCTTCTTTAGAGAACCTTAATGATGTCTTTAAATTAACAGACATGCTTATTTTAATATTGGATAATTTGTAACTTTTTTCATAATGCTTTTTATACTTCTGTATATAAGAAGTATTTGCCTACTTAAGATCACATCTTCTATATGTTACCTTTCACATGTAGATCTATAATGCACTTTGGATTTCTTTTGGGTAGCAGTAAGATAAGGATCAAGATATAATTTTTCCAGGGTGGTTCGAGCGGCCGAAGCAAGATGGGTCAGAGTCAGAGCGGTGGTCATGGCCCTGGAGGTGGCAAGAAGGATGACAAGGACAAGAAAAAGAAATATGAACCTCCTGTACCAACTCGGGTGGGGAAAAAGAAGAAGAAAACAAAGGGACCAGATGCTGCCAGCAAGCTGCCACTGGTGACACCCCATACTCAGGGCCAGTTAAAATTATTGAAGTTAGAGAGAATTAAAGACTATCTTCTCATGGAGGAAGAATTCATTAGAGTCAGGAACAAATGAAGCCTTTAGAAGAAAAGCAAGAGGAGGAAAGGTCTAAGATGGATGACCTGAGAGGGAACCCAATGTCAGTAGGAACCTTGGAAGAGATCATTGATGACAATCACACCATCGTGTCTACATCTGTGAGCTCTGAGCAATACCTCAGCATTCTTTCCTTTGTAGACAAGGATCTGCTGGAACCGGGCTGCTCCGTCCTGCTCAACCAGAAGGTACATCCTGTCATAGGGGTGTTTATGGACGACACAGATCCCTTGGTCACAGTGATGAAGGTAGAAAAGGTGCCCCAGGAAACCTATGTTGATATTGGGGGGTTGGACAACCAAATCCAGGAAATTAAGGAATCTGTGGAGCTTCCTCTCACTCATCCTGAGTATTATGAAGAGATGGGTATAAAGCCCCCGAAGGGGGTCATTCTCTATGGTCCACCTGGCACAGGTAAAACCTTATTAGCCAAAACAGTAGCAAACCAAACCTCAGCCACTTTATTGAGAGTGTTTGGCTTGGAACTTATTCAGAAGTACCTAGGTGACGGGCCCAAACTCATTCGGGAATTGTTTCGAGTTGCGGAAGAACACGCACCATCCATCATGTTCATTGATGAAATTGATGCCATTGGAACAAAAAGGTATGACTCAAATTCTGGTTGTGAGAGAGAAATTCAGCGAACAATGCTGGAGCTGCTGAACCAGTTGGATGGATTTGATTCGAGGGGTGACGAGAAAGTTATCATGGCCACAAACCGAATAGAGACTTTGGATCCAGCTCTTATCAGACCAGGTCGCATCGATAGGAAGATTGAGTTCCCACTGCCCGAAGAGAAGACTAAGAAGCGCATCTTTCAAATCCACACAAGCAGGATGACGCTGGCCGATGATGTGACCCTGGACGACTTGATCATGGCTAAAGATGACCTCTCGGATGCTGATATCAAGGCAATCTGTACAGAAGCTGGTCTGATGGCCTTGAGAGAACGCAGAATGAAAGTAACAAATGAAGACTTCAAGAAATCTAAAGAAAATGTTCTTTATAAAAAACAGGAAGGCACCCCTGAGGGATATAGTCCAACTTGAAACTATAGGCATATAGTACCAACCCGAGTTGGTACCTTTCACATGTAGATCTACAGGAGGTTCATATTTCTTGTTCTTGTCCTCTCTAGCAGACCACAGCTGCCTTCAAGGAAGTGGTCGGGGTTGTTCTGACCCCTTGAAGGGATGAGGTTGAGGAAGTTGCCCAGAGGAACCCATGTTCCAGTTGATCTTTCTTATTAGCAGAACCTCCTGGTGTACTTTTTTGAGCGTGTAGGATGCCCTTCAGGCTGCCTTCACCTGTTGGTCCCATGAAGTGCTCTGTCTCCAATAAAGCGTGCTCCTCAAAAAAAAAAAAAAAAAAAAAAAAAAGATACAATTTTTCCATATAGCTTTCCAACTGACCTAGAAAATATGTGTTGAAAAGAGTCCTTTCTCAGCACACTGAAGGGTCAAGTTTGTCACAATTTAATATTATATTAAATAATATATATAATTTGTATTCGCCTTGATATATTTACTTTTTGATTTTTTTTATTCAACTGCATAATTCACTTGATTCTATTTGTACCAACACCACACTGTCTTAACCTGTTTTATAACCAGTCTTGAAATCTACCAGTATTAGTCTTCCAGCGTTGTTTTGTTTGTTTTGTTTATCTTAACTATTCTTGGCCTTTTCATGGCTCTGGATTTCCCTATTAAACCCAGTAAAGAAACAGACCACTTGTTTTTGGTCCCATAGAAGGAATTACATTCAGCAGAAAATTTTTAGAACTGATCTTTCGTACTAGGTCTTAGATCATGGAACTTCAAACATCCTTGTATGAAATGATTATTGGACACTTACTGTGAACAAAGCCCACAATGAAATAGTAAGTGTATATGGCAAAAGTTAGTTCTGTCTTCAGTAGGTAGTGGTCAAAGATGTTTAAAAAAATCAATGAGCTATAAATGAGCAGTATAAAAATAATAGTATGTAGATAGAAGTTGTATCCAATTGGATACAAACTTAGAAGCACTCATTTATTTATTTTACATGATACACATAAGTAGTGGAAACTCAAGGGCACCTGGGAGACTCTGTCGATTAAGAGTCTGCCTTCACCTCAGGTCATGATCCCAGGGTCCTAGGATCAAGTCCCACATTGGGCTCCCTGCTCAGCAGGGGGTCTCCTTCTCGCTCTCCCTCTACGCCTCCCCTCTGCTCATGCTCTCTCTCTCTCAGATAAATAAAATCTTAGAAAAAGAAAGAAAGAAAGAAACTCAAGAGAAAAGAGAGAGTTTGATAGATCAATCCAGAGGGGATCACAGAAATTTCAGGAGACACTAAGCATCCCCAAAGAAAAGACGTGTCTCATTTAAAAATAAAACAAGCATACAAATAGTTAAAACTTATTGCCCATCTTGCTACAAAGAAATTCACCATTAGAAAAACCTTGCTCGTCCATACAGAAACACTAGCCAATATGTTAGGGTCTCATTCCTTCTTGGGGGCAGAAAGCAGAGAATATAAAAAAACTCTACCCTATATGTAATACTTTCAGAGACAGAAAAAATGGTCTTGTATCCGTAAGGAAAGAACAGGATACCATTTAAAAGTAACATGTAGAGGGACGCCTGGGTGGCTCAGTTGGTTAAGCAGCTGCCTTCGGCTCAGGTCATGATCCCAGCGTCCTGGGATCGAGTCCCACATCGGGCTTCTTGCTCAGCGGGGAGCCTGCTTCTCCCTCTGCCTCTGCCTGCCATTCTGTCTGCCTGTGCTTGCTCTCTCTCCCTCTCTCTCTCTCTGATAAGTAAATAAAATCTTTAAAAAAAAAAAAAAAGTAACATGTAGAGACAACTACAGCCTATTGGAAATTAAAATGAAATAATAGATTTTCAACATCAATAAAGGTCTTAAGATACCAAGTCAAGAAAATCTCCCAGAAAGTAGAACACAAAGAAAAAGATACTGGAGGTAAAGTAGGAAAGGTGAAAATAGTATTTTACTGACGCGAGTTCCAGGGGCAGGAGGTGGAAGGAAGAAAACAAAGAAGGCAAGACAAAATGAAACCAAAAAATAATGGAAAAAATTTCTAAATTCTGAAGCACATGTGTTTCCAGATCAAAAAAATCCCAGAAGGCACCTATGTGAATGCATAAAAAGCACCCTACAGTAAAACCACAGAGAGAAAGAGAAGGCACTAAAACCAGTGAGGGGGTGGGAAGAGCGTCAATAACACTGCATTAAGGATGGAAGTGTCATGGACTGTTGCATAACAGCACCGGAAGGCGAGGGACCGTGGAGAAACACCTTCAGAATTCTGAAAGAACCCTGACTTCTACATAAAAGTAATCTATCAATTAACTGTGAGGGTAGAAAAAAAAAAAAAAAAAAAAAAGATATTTTAACACATGTAAAGATGTTACTTCCCAGGCACCTTTTCTTAGCACTAAAAAAGATGAAGAAATAAGATAAAATACATGAAGACTTGGAGCCAAATTAATGAAAAGCGCAGCCAAGGGAAGGCTTCAGATTTTAAAAGTAAACAACAATTCATTTCAGAACCACTAACTAGAGGGCCTGGAAAGGAAATCTCCAGGAGGGGAGCGGCACAGGGAGGAGTGGAACTGAAATCGTATCTGACATGTCTCAGCATATTCAGAAATATATTGCCAGATCTACTGGGGCATGTAGCAAGCGTCAGCAACAGGAGCAGGAAACTAAGCCAAAAGCAAGATAAAATATTCAAGCCATAAAAATTAAAGCCTTCGCTTATTTGGAAATAGATTCAGAAGTCGTTGCTTGGCTTCCTGTGTTAGTAATCACTGTTAGCAATGATTGGGATTTGCTCAGTCATAATGAGGTAGACACTGAAGGTTAATTTAATCAAGAGTGGGAAACAACACTGAGGAAAGATGGAACCACAAACTCTATTTTTTTCTGGATAGTAAGTTGATACATAATGTTGAAAAATAATAAATAAACATAAGAAGGGTGAAAATACCATTTGGAAATCTGTAGATAAATATCCCAAGAAAGACCTTAGAGAGTTGAAAGTGGTTATTTTGGAGGCATAAGGCCAAGGGATGGATTGAGTGTGTCAAACTATTGGAGTTTTCATTACAAGTCTTTTTGGATGATTTGACTCTTTTAAATTATTTGCTTGTATTACTTTAGGGAAGTATCAAATTACTAAAAATTAGAGTTGCATAAATAGTAG
Organism: Mustela lutreola; assembly: GCF_030435805.1. Classification (NCBI taxonomy): domain Eukaryota; kingdom Metazoa; phylum Chordata; class Mammalia; order Carnivora; family Mustelidae; genus Mustela; species Mustela lutreola. The sequence continues at coordinate 42,672,730 of NC_081303.1, forward strand.
AGATTTAAGTAAGTTATTTAAAGCCATAAAGATAAAAAAAATAAAGCCATAAACATAAGTCATCAGTAAGAGAAAATAAAATTACATGAGACTGACTGATGGAGAGAGAGGTGGGGAAAAAGAGCTAGATTGGTCATTGTGTAGCAGGAAATCAAAATACATTCTTTAGAGAGAAGAAGTCAAATGATGTAGTGTGTGCTTCCTCTTCAGAATGATTAAGCTAGCCAGTAGAAAAACTCAAAACAATAGGACTTAGGTAGAAGGAGAGAAGAATTTCATTTTCTTTTTTTATATATACCTTTGTAAGGCTTGAATTCTTGTTCATATATACATATATATCACTTCTATAATTATAATTATGTGTAATTAACTGGAATTAACAAATAAAAAATTGTGGCATAATTCACATCAGTGCAAAAGTGTCTCCACACCGCCCTCCAGAAACTGCAGAGCAGGAAATATGGAAAGACTCATGTTGCAGAGAGTCTCCTGAATCTTCTCTATGGCTTGGTGTCTAGATCTGTAATGGATGGTGTTTGGCTTTTTGAGTACATTCGTGAATTTTTGGATATAAAATTCCCGAGACGAGGGAAAGATGATGAGTTAAAATGCCTTCTCTAATAAAGTGAGGGGAAATGAGTTTCTGGGGCAGCAGGAGCAACAGCAGATGAAGTCTGACAAGGAAAGATTTGAGAAGGGAAAACGGTAGACCAGAAAAGCCTGGAGACTGACAAGGTCATGCAAAGAAAGTAAGCCAGAAGATATTCCTGGTGCCAGGGAAAAGCAATGGTCTTTTTTTGTTTTTCTTTTTTTTTTTTTTTTAAGATTTTTATTTTTATTTATTTGACAGAGAGAGAGATCACAAGTAGGCAGAGGGATTGGGGGGGAGGCAGGCTTCCTGCTGAGCAGAGAGCCCCATGTGGGGCTCAATCCCAGGACCCTGGGATCATGACCTAAGCTGAAGGCAGAGGCTTTAACCCACTGAGTCAACCAGGCACCCCAAGGCAATGGTCTTTTAAGATCACAGTTCTGGAACATTCACTGTGGAATTCCTGTCTTGTGTACCCAGTCATATCACCCCTCTGTTAACTCCAAAGCTTTAGTATAAGTCAGCTGTGAAGCTTTCTCATGTGATGACTGTTTTAAAGAAATCAAAGAGAAGTGGCCATTTTCTTTATTATAGATCAGGATGTAGTGGAGAAGCAGAGGCCAGTATAAGTCAGCATGAACAGAAATGAGACTTCAGAGGAGGTGAAGGTTTAGAAGAAGAGGTGACTGTCAGAAAGACAAGTTTTCCAAGACTATCCAGAGCTATAAGAGGGACACATGAGGGATAAGCCCTGAGGAGCCCCACCCAGCCCCTCAGTCCCTTCTACCATTTTTGTGTGTTCCTCGGCCGGTTCCCCCGAGAGAGCTGGATGCCCTAGGAACTTGTGTGTCCCTCCCCCTGGGTAGCTTTTCACCCAGTTCCTTTACCTGGAATTGGGACAAAATGTAAGCAAATTCAGAGTCCAAAGTTCCCTTTGGGGACAAGGCTAAGCCACTTCCTGTAGGACTTGGCCCCATCACAGTCCTGGGCTCCTTCCCTGTCCTGCCCTCTCACCACACTCCTTTTCCTGTTTCTCTTTAGAACACTTCTTTTTATTATTTTGTTGTTGTTGTTGTTGTTTTAATATTTATTTATTTGACAGAGAGAGGGATCACAAGTAGGCAGAGAGGCAGGCAGAGAGAGGGGAAAAAGCAGGCTCTCCACTGAGCGGGGAGCCCGATGTGGGGCTTGATCCCAGGACCCTGAGATCATGACCTGAGCTGAAGGCAGAGGCTTAACCCACTGAGACACCCAGGTGCCCCAGAACACTTCTTTAATAAATTACTTGCACATGAATCCTTTCCTCAGGGTCTGCTTCTGGAGAATCTGGTCTAAGAGAGACACTAAAGTCATTTTAATTGAAATATGAAGAAAAGAATTAGAAGCCTTGGCCATACTTAAGGGTTGGGTGACACAAAGATTAGGCTTTCAAAGACTTTTGATGTAGTTAATATTTGGTGGAAGGGATATCGAGCAAAACCAAATGTCAGGAAGCAAGAAGTTGTTCCAGAGAAATACTGGTGATCAAATAGAGAAAGAAAGCAGGAGGGGTGCCTAGGTGGCTCAGTCAGTTAAGCGTCTGCCTCTGGCTCAGGTCTTGATTCCAGGGTCCTGGGATCAAGCCCCACATCAGGCTCTCTGCTCGGTGGGAGGCCTGCTTCTCCCTCTCCTACTCCTCCTGCTTGTGTTCTTTCTCTCACTGTCTCTTTCTTTCTGTCAAATAAATAAATAAAACATTTTAAAAAGAAAAAAAAAAAGCAAGCAAGCAAGAGACTTGGAGGAAGATGTGATATTTGGCCATGGCAGTGAAAGACAGGTAGGACGTGAAGATGTGGGGTAAAGACACCTTAAACAAGGCACAAGTATACATTTGCGAGAACTACATTCACCTTGTGATACAGTAAAATAGAAAAAGAAGTTAATTAAAGAAACATTAGGACGTGACTGGTATAAGGCCCTAGTTTTTCATTATACAGGCATCAAAGTGAAGACAAAGACACTGGATTTTTGTTTTTAAAGATTTCATTTATTTATTTGACAGGCAGAGATCACAAGTAGGCAGAGAGGCAGGCAGAGAGAGAGGAAGGGAAGCAGGCTTCCTAAGACACTGGATTTTTGTCATTGTTTATTTCTGTCATCGCACCAAGGCCAGGGCAGCAGAAGCACAGGCAGAGCAAAGGTACAAATCAACAGCTCCACAGTATCGGTGGCACTAAGGGTATCAACAGATTCTCCTAACACGGGTATTTTTTTTTTCCAATAAACAGTACTCAAGAAAGGATTAGTAGAGTTGTTAATGAGAGAAATGTACCGAATTCTCTATTTTTGCGGAGGTGGGGAGGGTAGATGTGCTGGTTTCGAAATGGTGTTCTCTTCACTCTTGCTCAGTTGTCCAATCTCCAGAGACAACTTATAGATCTCCAGGGCCTTTTTCACATCGTCTGGGTAAGGGAGACACTGGAAGAATTTACTGCCAGCTAACACTTGCTCACAGCCCATCTGGAATTCCTACAAGACATAAAAGGATAGAGGTAGAGACCTCTCCAGCTGTGAAAGTATAGGGTGTCTTCAGGATGCCTCAGCCATGACAGGAAAATTAGAGGATCCTGCCCATCCTCAGGACTGGTGGAGGAAACCCAAAGATACTCTGTGTCAGCAGCGTGCCCAGTGCAACACCAGCACTCCTCATGTGCAGCGGATCACATGGAAACAGGGAAGGAGGAAGGCTGCAGAAGACACCCAGGGGGTTCTTATGCGAAGGAACAGTTCTGACGGCTGTGCAAAAGCATAGTGCATATGGTAGAAAACACAGGGCCAGGGGCCAGGTCACCTAGATCTAGGGAGCCCTCCTCTCTAGAGGCTTGGTTCATCTTAGTATAAAATGAGTGAATTAGAACTCGCTTTAAAGAGCTCACTAAGTGTGGGGAGCTTGGGTGGCTCAGTGGGTTAAAGCCTCTGCCTTCAGCTCAGGTCATGATCTCGGGGTCCTGGGATCGAGCTCCGTATCGGGCCCTCTGCTCAACAGGGAGCCTGCTTCCTCCTCTCTCTGCCTGCCTCTCTGCCTGTTTGTGATCTCTCTGTCAAATAAATAAATAAAATCTTAACAAAATAATAAAAGAGCTCACCAAGTGCTTTGAGGCCAATTTCCAACGTGATTTAAACAACTCGTGCATGGGTCCTGATACAAGTCTGATTTCATCAATGTTCATTGACAGGGCTCTGATACCAGCTACAATTTTTAGAACATGACGGGACATCATGAAATGTGTGGCACTTACCCACTTACACTTGGGCACCGCTGGGAACCAGATGCCGTTCTCTGAGCAGGTGATTTTTTGAGAGCCAATCACACCATAACCATCATCACATTGGACAGTAACACTCTCAGGCTCAACATACTGGTCCTTATCCACAGACAGATCTCCATTTTTGATCTCTGGTTTCTGACACAGAGCTGTAATGGAAACGCAGTTTTGATCATGCTGTGATTCTCAGAATAAAATCTTACAAAAGTGAAGAATCCTGAGGGGATGAGAAACACTGATAATAGATTATATCTGCATGCTGAGAGCTGTTCTCTACCTCCATTGATTGTATGATCATAACGATAACATTAATAACAGTAATGTTATTTTTCATACTATTCTCAAGAGAAAACACTATTATTTTTCCAGAGATTTTATTTATTTATTTATCTATCTATTTATTTATTTTAGAGAAAGAGCACAAGCAGGGGAAAGGTCAGGGGGGAGGGAGAGAGAATTTCAAGCAGACTCTGCACTGATCATGGACCCTGAGACAAGGCTTGATATCATGACCCTGAGATCATGACCTAGCTGAAACTAAGAGTTGAATGCTTAAACAACTGAGCCACCCCAGCACTCCATAAAACGCTATAATTATCTCCATTTGGCTAGAGAGAAATATGAGGTACAGATGGTTTATGTGACTTGTCTTAGGATGCATAACTTTTAGGTGACATGATTATAATATTAACCTAAGGATTGTAGTCCTAGAATCCAAGTTTTTAAAACTGCTATATTTCAAAACCTCACTCTTTCTATGATCCTAAGTATATAATTTTTATTCACATACCCTTAACATCTTCCTGTGTTAAGTGGAGTTAATGGTGGGAAATTAACCTCTTGAGTTGATAGCAACTATGATTATAAAAAGGCACACCTAATCTTGGTGGTCAACCAGAAATCTTTTATTAGGGCGACTTCATCATGAGAAGATGAATGGTATGCATGTGGCTCTAATGGAGATGTCAGACACCTCAAGGAGATTTGGAATTTATCCATAACTGCAGTCATTTAAAATGAAGCAGGTGCTTACTAAAATGTTGCTAAACCCTCGCTGACAGTCTCGAAGATTGCTATCTTTGTGTAGAAACAGAACCATACATACATGGGCACTCCAATTGTGCCAAAGGAAGCAGTGGGAACTACAGCCCATTTAGTAAGTGGTACACAATTAGTTGATTGTCCACTGGGGAAAACCAAACATTGACCCCTACTTTCTACCATACATACAAAGGAATTTCAAGTGGGTTGGCGATATCATTGTAAAAGGTAAAACAATAAAGCTCTATAAGAAACATAGGAGAACATGTTTGTTGTTGCATAGAATACTGCCTTGCAGTAGGCAAATATTTCTGAAACAAGACAAAACAGTTTCCAACATCAAGGACAATATTAGTAATTTGAAATAAATTGGAATTTAGAACTTATGTTTGTCAAAACTAGAACACTTGGGTTGCCTGGATGGTTCAGTGGATTAAAGCCTCTGCCTTCAGCTCAGGTCATGATCTCAGGGTCCTGGAACTGAGCCCCACATTGGGCTCTCAGCTCAGTGGGGATCCTGCTTCCCCCTCTCTCTCTGCCTGACTTGTGATCTCTCTCTGTGAAATAAATAAGTAAAATCTTAAAAAATAAATAAAACTAGAACACTCATATTCTACTTGTAAAAACAAAATTTGTTGTTATGACCACTTTTTTTTTAAGATTTTATTTATTTATTTACACTCAGAGATCACAAGTAGGCAGAGAGGCAGGCAGAGAGAGAGGAGGAAGCAGGCTCCCTGCTGAGCAGAGAGCCCGATGCGGGGTTCGATCCCAGGACTCTAGGATCATGACATGAGCCAAAGGCAGAGGCTTTAACCCACTGAGCCACTCAGGCGCCCCTGTTATGACCACTTTTGAACAAAATTTGGCATCATCTACGAAAGATGACGATGTGTACAGTCTGCAGTACAGTTCTACTCCTGAGCTTATTCCTAACACAAATGCTCGCACATGATTAGCAAGAGACCTACACACAAGTGTTCATAAGAGCATTATTCATAATAGCCTGAATCACGAAAAACGTGAACTCTTATGAAATACATAAAATGTGGTCTATTTATCCAGAAGAATATTATAAAACCATGAAAATGAAGGAACTATCAAAATGTGCAAGGACATAGAAGAAGAAAGAAGCCAGGCACAAAGAGCAAGCATGACTTCCTTGATACAAAGTTAAAAAGTTGGCAAAACTTATCCATGGTGTTGGAAGGTACAATAAGGACAATAAGGTACCCCCCCCAAAACTGAAAAGGCATTTTGAGACCAAAAAACAAAAGCAGGGCCACACCATGCAGTTTACAGAGTTTTCTTCAGAGTAACTTACTGATGGGGGGAAGGGGGAGAGTCAGGCCGACAAGGACCCAGGCCCTGTACAGCTCTTCTCCAAAAAGTCTGGATTTCAGTCCACAGATTTTTTAGAGCGAGGGGACACTGTATTTCAGGACACTGCAGGGATATCTAGGGGCTCACGTGCACCTAATTGACAGCTGACCTTTATTTAGATCTTGTGGTGCCATCTCTACCTCAGAAAGAGGGAGGACTATTTTATCTCAGATTCATGCGAGGCCAAAGCGAACCTTCCCCTACACCGACCTGCCTTGGTGGGCGTTTCTGAGGTATGTATGTTACTCTCCTGTGGGTCTGGAGCACATAACCACAAAAGAGGTCATCAAGCGTACATGAACAAGATGGAGGGCCAAAGATGGAGCCAGTATTTTCAGCGCTCCTACACATGGTGTTGGTAGAATGACCTTCTTTGGGGAGGAGAGTCGGGAGTAACTGTGGGAAGACATGAGATGCTTCAAGGGGAGGTTCACATTGTGATAATTGTTGACCTTCACCCTTAAGATTTGTACACTGTTTTGCAGTATGTTACATTTGAATTAAAACTTTTATTAAAAAAAAAAAGCAAAAAGTGGTCCTCTAGATTACCTCTGAAAACATACACGCTGGTAACAACGGTTACTTTCAAGACTGAGAAGCTAGGTAATGGTTCAAACTTTGAAAATAGTATACCATATGCATGCGTTAACTACACGAAATGAATAAATAGTACAACAAAATTTTTTTAAGTGTTTCTCCTGGCTGGAAAGAGACTAGAGTCAGAGCCATCACAGAGGCTCTACATTTCCAATCAAGGTCATCAGTGAGGTTGAAATTACCTTTACATTGAGGGGCTGGAAGTGACCAGTGGGAGTTCCTGCAGGTGATTTTAGACTCTCCAACCAGAACATATCCTTCATCACATTCATATTTCACGACAGTAGTATAGGAGAAAAATGAACTCACGTCTTTATGGGATCCATGGGCAATGCTCGGAAATATTCTGCAATCTTGAATGGTAAAAGAGAAGGGTGGGGACAATGAGCTAGGGTCTAATTTAATTAACAATTCAGAGTGAGGGACTCTTCTTATTTTGTTGAATGAAGTAATTAAATTACACTGCAGAGGTATATTTCAATTCCTTAACAAAATCAATAGGAATGGTTTACTGAGAACTTAGCTACTTGCTAGGCACTGTGTTTGTTAATCGTTTTAGATATGTTAAATCAATTAATCCTCACAATAACTCTTCGAGGCAGTACGATTATCACTCCCATGCTAAAGAAAAGGAAACAACCTTAGAGGGGTCAGATGTTGCACATAAGGTCACAGCTAGGAGGTGTCAGTAACATGAATCAACCTCAGGGATTAAGCTCACGTGTGTATCAAAATCAACTGGTACTTTCTGGAATCCTGCTATTTTCTGCAGTCTGTAGTGATCATTGGATGCTTACTTTATAGAGGCATCAATAGATATCTGAAGGCCATACAATGGAAGTTTTGTTTGAAGAACAGTATTCTTGCACAGTCAAGTAACATCCCAGAATTGATGAAGTAGGCAACTCAGAATCCCTTAGAAAACTCCTATCTCTTTCGCCCAAATCAAAGGCACTAAAAGGTTAGGAATCTAACTTTTAAATTCAAATTAGTCCCAGGTGAGGCAAATATGTGGATGCATTTCTCCTTCAGACTGACAGAGGGGCTCTAAGGAGCTCACTGAGAAAGGCCAATATATCCCTTTTCACTTTGCAGGGATATTAGACACAGTGGCCTAATATCGAGCTCCTGCCTGGGAAATCCAAAATGCAAACAGGGGCTGTCTAGTGGCTCTGTTGCTGAGGGTGAAGGACATAGTTCTGCTGCTTTGAGATTGGCCCGTACTTCTGACATTATATGGAACAAAGGATGAGTGAGTACTTCCAGTGAGTTGGAAACGGGATGCATGAAAAAGACAGGCCTGGTGGTTTCTCTTCAGACCTGTGCAAAAGGACCTCCTGAGGCTGGAAGAAAGCTTCAGTGAAAATAAATCCCTAGGAGTCCCTAGGTCTTTAGGAGATAGGAAAGAGAAAGAGATCATCCAGAATCAGAGATGGATCCTAGGATCTAGCAGACCAGGGAATTGCAATTAGTTTCTCAGTGATGAGGAAGGACCCATCAAAAAACAGCAACAACCAACAACAACAAAACACAAGAGAGAAAGCAAGCTTGAAACACTCTTGATGCAAAGAATCAGCTCAGGTCAAGCACTATTTCCCTTATCTCTGCTTCTCCCAAAGCTTTAACTCTGAAGGATCCAGAAGGCATAAGAACAATAATCCCAAAATAAGTTCTGCTTTAGTATCAAGGAAAAAGAATTCACCTGTGCATGAGTCAACAGCTTCCATATAGCATTTCTTAAACTGCAGATTAGGCCCCTCCACAGAAATATAAAAAAAAAAAAAAAAAAAAAAAAAAAGCTCTTAATTTTTATGACCAAACACACATGCAGAGTTCTATACTATGCTTCTCAGGCAATATCAAGGAGGCATAATTGCAAGGTACTTAAAAAGATAAGATGTAGCCCTAGTGTAGGAGAGACGTTAGGGTTTGAAGTCAATGGCCAAGGAAGAGTTTTTGTGGTGTATTTGGTGCAAAAAAGTGGTTTTATGAAAGCATGGGGACAGAACCAATGGGCAGAAAGAGCTGCATTGGGGTCATGAGGAGTGACTAATTTTATACTTCCAAGTTGGAAGGGGTTAGGAATAATATAAGACTCTAAGGAATATGGAAGCAGGGTTTCCAGGACCTTGAGGGGGGTGGCTATTGTTGGGAAATGTCATTTATTACTGTCTAATAAAACCTTAGTTATGAGACTCTTCATATGTATATCAGTGGCCCATATGCTTAGGGGATGAGTGCCAACATGTATCTTGGGAGGTTTGGAGATTAAGGAAGTGTCCAAAAGAATTTTTATATGTTAAAGTAGGCTTACAGGATCGGGGCGTGGGGGGGGTGTCAGTCTAGGATTACCTTTTCCCCATGGCAAAGTGTCAACATCAAGGCAGCTGAGTCCCTAGAGAAGTCTCACTCTGCCTATCTTAAGGACTTGTCAGTGGGCTGTAGATAGTAAGGAAACTTAATGATTTTTCTTCTGCCTTGGTTTCCCACATCAGCCACATACATAGTTGTACTACAACTCTGTATCAGTCCACTCTAGTGCCAGATTAGGTCAGGAAATTAGTTCTATAGGAGAAGGTGTTGGAAGGATGGAGGGAAGGTCTCCAGGAGTAAGATGAAAACAGATCTCAAAGGATGGGTGGAAGTTGAGTGGTTGGTAAGATAGGTGAGGCCGAGCAATACTGGGGCCATGAGAAAAGTCTGGCATCAGAAGCCCTTATGGTGAGGGAAAGGACCTTCAGATCAGAGCACACAGACATTAAGTATCATTTCAGAGGGTTGGGGCCATGGACAATGGGAAGCGATGAAGGAAGAGAAGGAAAAAGGAGAAGGGAAATAGGATCATAAAGAAATAATTGAAAGACATGACAAATTTGATTAGGTCTTCCTCTATCACCCCAGATTGTGTGAGAGGGGAACTCAGAGATGAAGTTGAGAAAAGTCTCCTGAGCATGAAGTCCTTTATCCTGCCACTCAATAATAAATTAACATTCATGCATCTGATGAGAAAAATCTTTTTCTAAACATTGCTTCCTTAATTAACCCATGCTTTCCCCTGACCACTCTCAGTGTTGAAGAAAGCATGGCTTCCACGTTTTTAAATCAACAGGCCAGCTCACCTAGGAGCAGTCAGTTATTATTTTAGGGTTGGGGTTTTTCCCTCTAAACTATCTCAAATCCTCAACTTTTATGCCATGATAGCTGTTTCAGAGAATATGTTAATAAATATTTTTAGGTATGAAAATTAATTCTCTCAGATAAAAAAATAATGTCAGCTAAGAAAAGAACACAATATAACTTTGGTCAAAGGACATTTCCATTTAAATAACAGAACAACAAATAAATTTCCACAGCGGCAGGCCTTCAGGTGGTTCTGGTAACTTCTCTCAGATACTTTTGTTTCTCATTCTGACAAAAATTTCCCTCTGTTTCAATAACAATGTCTTACATTTATATAATGGTTTACAATTCATAAAGTACTCTATAATTTTACCTCAGAGAATTTACTCAGTATTTGATAACAGAAAATGTATTTTAGAATTTTTATTTCTCATTAGGTTTTAATCCCAGTATAGTTAACATACATTGCAATAGTAGTTTCCGGTGTACAACACAGTGATTCAATATGTCCACACAAAACCTGGTCTCATCACCAGAAGGCCACTCCTTAATCCCCATCACCTACTTCACCCGTCTCGCTGCCCACCTACCCTCCTGTAACCATCAGTTTGTTCTCTATAGTGAAGAATCTTTCTTGGTTTGTCTCTTTTTTTCTTTCTTTCATTGTTTTGCTTCTTAAATTCCACATATGAGTGAAATCATATGACACTTGTCTCTCTCTGACTGACTTACTTGACTTAGTATTATCCTCTCTAGCTCCATCTGACAACAGAAAATAGTTTTGCTTTTCAGATGGAAATTATTCCTAATCAATAAATAACTAAGGTTATGGATGGTATAATTAACCTATTTGGAAAGTAAATTTGTTCTATGCATCTTGGAGCATTGAAATATAAGAAACTAATTTGAAAATTCATGATTATTTTTTGCTAAAGCCGCCTCATGAGGAATTTTGCATATCAACACATTTTTATTCTATATATAATAATAGCTTCTACCTGAATTAAAACTATTTCCTTTTTATTCTAAAATTCTTCATTTTTATTAATACATAGTTCACTATACTCTCTCAAAAAGATTATGAATTACCACTATTTGGTTATATTCAGTTAATTCTTAATTGGGTATTTGTCCTGCATATCTTAGAGAAACTACCCTCCTTTCCCTATAACTACTGTACTCACCACACAAGCCAGAAGGGCACAGCAGTAGGGTCAAGACTCCAAAGACATACAGTGCTGGGAAACTGCTCTGCAACTTGGAGGCCATGGGTCTCAGAGGTGCCATACTGGGGCTCAGTGTTCTCAGACCCTTGAACTAATCTGAAGAAAAGAATTCTCAGTAACAATTGAAATGGTGCCTAAGCCAGGGTAACCAGCCTTGGCAAAGTCTCAGTTGTGTGTCACTAAAGGGGAGGGACAGGGGGAGTGACAAGAAGACCAGGTGCTGAGCACAGCTCTAACAAGGGTCAGCTGATAAGGCCCCATTCTTGGAGAGAAGAGTCTGGAGGTTGTTAGGAGAGCCCTCTGGGATTCTGTGTGTAGTTATTGTTGTTATCCTAAAACTCCCTTGCTGTTCAGATGGGGCACGTGGTGAGTTCCTTTCTGGATATATCCATGATTCCTCTGAGTAAACAAGAGCAAAAAAGCACAGGGGAGTGCAGCCCATGACGCTCAGTGTGTGTGGTGGGTTCTGCAGGAATTTGAACCCATAGCATGAGAGAAAATAGAATGTCTGCCAAAGGGTGCCTGTTTGAGAAGTGGTTTCTGTGATGAGAAGTAGGTGTAACTTGCCCATAGAAGAATGGATTTTTTTTTAAGCTTGAAAATTAAATTTCTTTCTAGGTAGCACATAGGCTAGGCAGAACAGAGTAGTATGAGTCTCTAGGTGTGGAAAATCTCAAGAATGCAGTCCACACAATTACAATTATAATTACAATTACAATTATTATACTACCTCAGGGGAAACGTCTTTTCCCTAATTCCTGGGGTTTTTAATGGAGGGTATGTGATTTGGTGAGTGCTGTGAAGTGTGTAAACCTGGTGATTCACAGACCTGTACCCCTGGGGATAAAAATATATGTTTATAAAAAATAAAAAATTTAAAAACAAACAAACAAACAAACAAACAAAAAAACATCAAATGATTCACTCCGTAAAACTGACTATTTTAGTGTAGAAGCTATTCTAGCCTGAGTTTGCAATACAGAAAAAGGACGCATTGAAAGTTAAGTGGTTGAAGATGATTAATTAAGGAGAAAGGAAGATTTATTATGACTCTCAGAATAGCTGAATGATTCTGGATCCTGGAGAACCTAGCATTTTGCTTCTAAGCAGTAAACACAGCTGGATGGAAGGCACATTTGTTATTCATCTTAGACTGGTAACCTCTAGACTAAGTGTCCCATAACCATCTGGGATTGCCTGGTTATTCATCCAGATTACTTCTTAAATTTAGGAACTTAAACTTTGGGAACTTCAACTTAAAGAGTTAAGTGGGATGGATGAAACTATCAACCTGAATTCTATATCTTGCCCACCAACTGGGAATATCTGTTCCTTGAAGAGACAAAGATGGTTGTCTAAGCAAATGAGCAAATTCTGAAAATTGTCCTCAAGTGATCTTCACTACTCAGCTGAACTGGAATGATTGCTACATACCAATAATAGCCAAAATGCTTCTCTCTCAGAAATAAGAGTTACCAAATATAGCTGAACAAAATTCTTTGGAATATTAAGGTAAGCACAATTAAAATTCAACAAAAGAAAGCAAGTAAATTCACTGAATAGTTGCTTCCTTTAAAAAGAGGAACTACAGGGACACCTGGATGGCTCAGTGGGGTAAGCCTCTGCCTTCAGCTCTGGTCATGATCTCAGGGTCCTGGGATCGAGCCCTGCATCTGGCTTTCTGCTCAGCAGGGAGCCTGCTTCCCCCCACCCCGTCCTGCCTGCCTCTCTGCCTACTTGTGATCTCTGTCAAATAAATAAAATCTTTGAAAAAAATAAATAAAAAATAAAAATAAAAAGAGGAACTACAATAAAGAGATTCATGTAATTTAAATCATTAATCATATGTTTTGTTAACCTGCCTTTAATCTTTAAGGTCTGTAACAGAACTTTACATAAATTATTATAATGAGTTCTGAAAAACTCCTGTGACATGGCTCTTGCCTACCTTGTTGCATAGATGAGGAAACAGGTTCAGATAAATTAAGCAAATTGTCCCCCAAACTCTGCAGATAATTAGTGGCTAAGCCAGATGTTGACCCAAGACTGATAATTAAAATCCAAGCTTTTTCTTTAAACCAAAATAATTTGTATTTTGGGGGGCCAGTAATGATTTCCTGTCAGGACACTGATTCAGCCATATGGGAGTATATCAACATTCTTGGCTTTTACCCAATGGTACACCCAACTTCCAGATGCTGATGGAGCTGCAACTAATGGCTTAGACCCATGACCTCCAAAGCATGTACTGTGATGATAGGAGCCGCCTGACTCCTGATATAGAAAGTTATACCCTGCTCCCTCAGGAGCAACCAATGCCTGGCTGAGCTTGGGATACCAAAGCCCTGATTCCTTGATTCAAATCTGGACAACTCTGTGATACAGTTGATGCCCTAGAGCCCACTGTGGATCCGATGAAGGTTACACTTAACCTGACAGTCAGTTTTTGCTCAGTTCTTTTCCGTCTTGTTGTTTCATTCCCTTATAGTTCCTTCCCCGCCCCACCCCCAAAATCACACTATCAAAAGTTCATATGCGTCTGAATCCCTTCTAGAGACATTGACTGAAGACAGTTTATACCACAAGTGGATCTAGGAAGCAAGCTCTAAGAACGGGATTCTAGAATTGGATCACCCACTAGCCAACTGACAATCAAGACTCCCTCACTGGAGAGGGGTGAAGTATCAGTAGCCCTGGCTTATTGTAGCATTGCAACTATGAACATTTTCACCTGGTAAGCTGCCATGAAGCATAGATGGAGAAAAACACATTGGCCAGTGAAATACCTCTAACATTTGAGCGTTGCGTGGAAATAGGACTGTGAAATTGGGTGGCTGAGGACTATTGATGCAAGCTCAGCAACCTCTTAGCTGAAAGTAAAAGTTCAAGGCACTCCATCACAATTCAAATCCAACTGTGAAGTCCAGGAGCCCCTCTCTGCCCCCATTAGTATTTAAAGAAACTCTTATGTTAGCTAGCTTGGAGACTGTGCTAAGGACCAGGGTCAGGATTTAATCATAAAACAATAGTAAAACTTCAGAAAAAAATAAATTCTTAGCCTTGGCAAGTCTCTACTTAAAGTTAGGACCCTAATGGAGGGAGGGACACCCTTAGACTTGGCGTTAGGATATGCAGGTAGATGCACTACAGAACTTCAAACTCCAGATTTACCTAAACCCAAAGAGCTTATAGAATTGGCCCAGTTTCCCTTGTTATAAGATAGTGCCCCTGCTGCTTGAAGACCAGCAGAGGAATCAGATACACTGGGTATCTTCTAAGGTCATAACTGCTTTCCTCAAGATCTGCCCCATCTCACCTCCAGGCCAAGAGCTGAAATCAAACCTCAGTATGAACTGGCTAAGGACATGCTGGACCTACTAAGAGAGGAGAGGAATCATATGCAGGATCTGCAAGACTTAGCATGTAGGAGCTGCTGGGAGAGTATGCCTTGGAGGGGACCATAAAGCTGGACAAGGGAGAGTTTGTCAGGCTTGGGACACTGTTCCATGACACAAGATAACAACTCAAGTGCCCTGGGAATCAGCTCTCGTGTGCTTCTGGGATGCTTTTGGAAGCTCGGGGAAAATGATGGTCCAAAATGGTATAAAGATGCCAGAACTGCTAAGGCAGACTAAATAGGAAATGATTAAAGACTCAGAGAGCTAGACATGTTAGAATGATCTATTTTAGGGGCACCTAGGTAGCTCAGTTGGTTAAGTGTCTGCTTTTGGCTCAAGTCATAATCCCAAGGTTCTGGGATCCAGCCCTGCACTGGGCTCCCTGCTCTGTGGGCAGTCTACTTCTCCCTTGGCTCTCTCTTCTGCTCGTGCTCTCTCTCTCTCTCAAATAAAAATAAAAGAATTATTTATTTTATTAAAACCAGAAGACCTACCTGCTATTTTCTTCATGAGAACCCTGAGGATGACCATTTACCAGGACAATAAGGAACGTCCCAGCAACAAGGACCAAGATTATAGAGAAACTCTATTCTGGCTAGCTAACTGTAGGTTGCATTTTTGGCAGTAGATATTATCAAATGTGACTGTCTAATAGGAGTGGGGATTAGAGAACCCCAGGATAGCAAGGCTAAGTAACAGCACTCTACCTCCAGAAGTGGACTGGATAAAAAGTAGTTGAGGGCCATGACTGAGTTATGTAAGAATATGCCTGGGATGCAAAATCAAGGAAGATGCTCATTCTCAGGGTTGTGCAGGTACAAACCCTCAAAATGAGTGCCTCTTTAATGGTGAGGCATATACGGTTGCAAGGTTGGAAGGCAGCCAGGGGAGAGAACTTCCTGACCTATAGAAATCTCTGAAGAGGTTAATAGAATATGGTGTTCCTGAGGGTAAGGATTGGCCAACATAGGCATTGCATGATACGTAATCAAAAAAGTTCAAGAACGAGTGATCCAAAGACTGAGATAAGCTGCTCCAATGAAAGTCATGATCTTTTGCCCAATTATGCTTTTTTTTAACTTGGCAATTTTCTCACCCATTCTCAAACATAAAGACAGATTCCTTTGCAGAAGGACCATGTAACACGATAGCAAGTATATACACTAACATTTCTTCAATCCTTTACCAAAGGAAACTTCGGTGATTTGCTTTAGTGAATGTGCACTAGGACCTCTAGAGATGTGTTGGATCTGAGCTGTCTGTGATGCCTGGGAACAAAATGAACCACCACGACCCCAGTTAAAATAGGAGCTACAGGAGTCAGGCAATAAAATGATCCCTAGTTCATGTTTATCTCACCATGATTCATTGAGTTCATGGACCCACAAAGCAGTCATTTCTGTGGCTCTCAAGTGTACACAGTTTGTGGCAGTTTGTAGGACCTTTACATTAGTTCTCTGACCTTTGAAATAAGAACTATCAATGTAAGAAAACCCATGTAAAAAGATCTACAAATGATATTAATACTGAAACACTGCATGATTTTCCCTTAAGATTAGGAATCAAAGCAAGGATATCTACCCTCATCATTCGTATTCAGCAATGTATTGGAGGTCCTAGCTAGTGCAGTAAGGTAAGACAGATAAATAAAGGGCACTCAGTTTGGAAAGGCAGAAACAAAATTGTGTTTATTTTCAGACATGATTGTTTATTTGGTAAATGCCATAGAATGTATAGAAAACCTTCTCGTACCTATGAAAGAATTTCATAAGGTCACAACAGATGGCCAATATATAAAACTCAGTTGTGCTAAAATCAACAAGTCAGGAAATGACAGATGCTGGCGAGGATGCGGAGAAAGGGGAACCCTCCTACACTGTTGGTGGGAATGCAAGCTGGTGCAGCCACTCTGGAAAACAGCATGGAGGTTCCTCAAAATGTTGAAAATAGAACTGCCCTATGACCCAGCAATTGCACTACTGGGTATTTACCCTAAAGATACAAACGTAGTGATCCGAAGGGGCACATGCACCCGAATGTTTATAGCAGCAATGTCCACAATAGCCAAACTATGGAAAGAACCTAGATGTCCATCAACAGATGAATGGATCAAGAAGATGTGGTATATATACACAATGGAATACTATGCAGCCATCAAAAGAAATGAAATCTTGCCATTTGTGACAACGTAGATGGAACTAGAGTGTATCATGCTTAGCGAAATAAGTCAGTAGGAGAAAGACAACTATCATATGATCTCCCTGATATGAGGAAGTGGTGATGCAACATGGGGGCTTAAGTGGGTAGGAGAAGAATAAATGAAAGAAGATGGGATTGGGAGGGAGACATACCATAAGTGACTCTTAATCTCACAAAACAAACTGAGGGTTGCTGGGGGGAGGGAGTTTGGGAGAAGGGGGGTGGGGTTATGGAGATTGGGGAGGGTATGTTCTTTGGTGAGTGCTGTGAAGTGTGTAAACCTGGTGATTCACAGACCTGTACCCCTGGGGATAAAAATATATGTTTATAAAAAATAAAAAATTCAAACAAACAAACAAAAACAAACAAACAAACAAAACTCAGTTGTATTTCTATATACTAGCAATAGCAATAAAAACTTGGAAATCAAAATGTAGAAAGTACTACTATCTCAAGGGCAATTTGCTAGGTGACAAAAACCGTTTTCAAAAGATCACATACTGTATAATTTCCATTCTGTAAAACTTTGTCAAAGTGACAAAATGATAGTAATGGAGAAGAAATTAGTGGTTATCCTCATGGGAATGGTGGGCCAGGAGAAGAGTGTGAATATAAATATAGAGGGGTGGTTCAAGGAGAATCCTTATGATGAAAGAATAAAAAGAATATGTAAATAGTGTAGAGTTTCCACACACATTGAGCTAATGTCAATGTCCAGCTATTATCAATATCATTCTAGTTCTCTAAGATATAACCATCAGGAGAAACTAGGTCAACGGCACATTGGACCTTGTGATTTTCTGTGAATCCATAATTATTTCAAAATGAAAAGTTTTTAAAATGACACAACTCTATATGGTACCTGGTAGCTGGAAACTCTGAAGCATTCATGAAAGAAAGCAGAGAAAGCCTGATTAAATGGAGTGATGTATTGTGTTCATGAATTGAATTGAAAGACTCAATATTATTAAGATATCTGTTCTCCTCAAATTGACCTAGAGATTCAAAGCATTCCAATCCAAATCCCGGCAGATGTTTTGTAGAAACTGATGAACTATTCCTAAGAGGAATATGAATAATCCAAGGCCCTAAAATAGCCAAAACAAACTTTGCAGAATAAAATTAAGACTCATACTTCCTGATTTCCTGACTTGTTATGAAACTACATGATCAACACATTGTGGTATTGGCATAGGAATGGACTTACGGATCCATGGAAAAAATAAAGTCCAGAAATACACTAACACACATACAGTTCATTTTAGACAGAGGTGCCAAGGTAATTAAGTGGAAAAAAGACAGTCTTTTCAACAAAAAGAAAAGAAAGAAAGAAAAACTGACAACTCTCACCCTTTACCATGTGCAAAAATTAACTCAAAATGTATCATAGGTATAAATGTAAAACTAGCCAATTTGGGAACTACTAGTTTAAAAGAGACAGTATTTATTTATTTCTCTATGTATTCCACAGTCTATTTTCATAACAGAAAAAAAGCTTCTGTAGAACTAAGATTTGGTTTTACCAATGTAAATATTTGATCCATTTTAGTTTGACTGAAAATAAAAAATAAATTACTATATAAATTAAATTTTAGAAAATTAACTTCTACCTCTCTTGGTCTTAATTTTTATTTGTATTTTAGCAAGTTTAAATGATGCATATCTACTATAAACTGCTATATTCTAAATTTTAATTATTGCGTTTCTCCTGGTTCCTGAGCTAAACATAAAGGGAAAAAAAACTCCTTAAGAAAACTCTTAAGCAAGAAAAATTTTCAGTTATATAAATTTGCATCATTTAAGTGTAAATATTCATAATGGAAGATAATCTTATTTTTAAGCCTAAAAATATTGGCATCAGTTGCTGATCTGTTAAAATGATGCAAGTACAGGATTAAGAGCTCTTTACAGGACTATTTGTAAATCAGAGATTTTTGGAAAACAGTGTTCCTTTTCTGACCATTTGCATCCGTCATTAGAAAACAGCAGCTTAGGGCACCTGTGTGGCTCAGTCATTAAGCATCTGACTATTGATTTCATCGGGTCTGATATCGTGGATCTCAGCATCCTGAAATCCAGCCCCAGGGTCAAGCTGCTAACTCAGCATGGAATCTGCTTGAGATTCTTTCTCCCTCTCTGTATCCCCTCCCTGTCATATGCACACTCTCTCTTGTCTCTCTAAAATAAGTAAATAAATCTTAGAAAAGAAAAGAAAATGGCAGCTTAATCCATAGTTACCATTCATATATATTCTTTCTCTCTCTTTTTTTTTTTCTCTCTCTTTTTAAAAAATTTGATTTATTTATTTGACACAGAGAGAGAGAAATCACAAGCAGGCAGAGAGGCAGGCAGAGAGAGACGAGGAAGCAGGCTCCCTGCTGAGCAGAGAGCCTGATGTGGGGCTTGATCCCAGGACCCTGGGATCGTGACCTGAGCTGAAGGCAGAGGCTTAACCCACTGAGCCACCCAGGTGCCCCTATTCTCTTTTTTATACATAAATTTTCATCTGAAATCTCTGATCTACCAACTGCCCTCTCCCCAACTTTCTAGGGATGGGAGAAATCATTTCAAGAAGGAAAGTAAAGGTTATCAATGCTGACAGGGTGAATGTTGCATTAGGAAAAGGCCGAGGGGTTTAGGGAGAAGAAGAGAGGCAGTAGTCTCATTTTGCATGGTAAGCATTAGAGTTAGTAAAGAAGCAGGCAGGAAACTGGAGAATCTTCTTCAGAAGAAACTGAACAGCAATAGAGAAGACACCGACAAACACTGCTATTTGGGAAATCCTCTGAATGTGTAGGGCTATCAGTAGATTGCTAAAACAGAGGCAGAAGTTTATATCTCTCTTATGCTACAATTCTGAAGTAGAGGCATATTCGGGTTGGTTATCTGCTCTGCCCAATGAGGTCATCCAGGGATAGGGTCCCTTCCCTCTTTGCCCCTCTAACATCCCCCGGGGCGTTGCCCTCATCACCACAGTGGAAACTGGCTGGCCAGCACCCTGTCAGCATTTCAGTGTGAAAGAGGAAGTGAAGGTAAGCAGCTTCCTTTTCAAGAAAGTTGAGTAGGAGGTTGCACCCATTAGGCAGTTGCTCCACATGTGCCCTGCTGATATTTAAAGGGGTGAGTGCAGTTCTATTACTTAAAGGAGGTAAATCCTGAAAATGGATACCCGGAAACAATTAGCAGCCCCTCTGTAGCTCCCCAAAAGAAAAAATAGCTTACTGATTAGTCTCCCCAAATACATATAACTTAGATTAGCTTCTGTGGGTCTTGTCCTTAAGAATGAACGTATAAAGGACACCTGGGTGGCTCAGTGTGTTAAACATGTGTCTTCAGCTCAGGTCATGATCCCAGCGTCCCGGGAGCCCTGTGTTGGGCTTTTCCCTCTCCCTCTTCTTGCCACTCCTTCTGCTTGTGTTGTCTCTCTCTTTCTGTCAAATAAATAAATAAAATCCTAAAACAAAAATAAAAACAAAAACAAATAAACATGTAGCCTAGAATCATCAACAACAGATGTTTCCAGAGACTAGAAATTCCAAAGAAACTATTATTAATATTCTGTATGTGAATAGTCACTATATCCATTAAGAACAGAACACTTTTTATTAAAAAATGCTGTGAAGATTTTGTAAAATGTATAAGACAATTAAAATACAAAAGCAAGGAAATATTCCCAAAGAACATGCAGGAGGGTCAAAACAGAGATGATGGCATAGGAAACAAACAAACAAAAATACAAGAAAGTTATAGGATTGACAACGAGGTCCAACATGTGATCAGTAGAATATCCATAAAGAGGAAGAAAAAAATAAAGATGAGAAAATTACAGAGAAAACTATACTCAAGAAAATTTCTAAAAGACAGTTTCAAATATACAGAAGCTCATGTTTTGCTTTCTAGATAATCATTTCCTAGGCAGCCCATTGAGGATGTTCTCTAAGAAATAGAGGAAATAAACCAAAAAGTGGAGAACGTGAAGCCAAGAAGCAAAAGCAAAGCAGGAAAACCAGTGTACAGATGTGAGAGCGTGAGAACCCCCACTCATACTGAAGTGTGAAGCAGACACTGCCAAGTTCCTGTTGATATCATCCGGGCTCTACTGCACACTCTGGGACAACTTCGAGATGGTCAGTATCAGCTTTGTTTGCCCAGGCTTTTTCAAAAACTGCTGAAGGTTATTCTAACAACATGACAGCAGATCAAAAATACTAGGTAATTAACACTTCCCAGTTGCAGACCTTAATATCCTGAATATCCGTAGAAGTTAGTGTATCAATACCCCAGCTCCCTTGCTCTTTGAGTAAGATAACTCTCTGGTATGTCTTTGACATCCTTCATAGTGTCTCTATGGGTTCAAGTCACCCACAGAGGTCTGTGACTTGACAATGCATCCCTTTATTGGCTGCCTTCCCTCCTCTGTCTCACTGCTCAGCTCAATTTCTCAAATATTCGTAAAAACAGTTTGAGCACATATGGAACGATTCAACAAGTATTCTGAGTGTATAATGCATTTAAAATATCAATTATCTAATTATCTAACACTCACTGAACTCAAGAATGAGTTTTTGCAAGCAGAATGCAATATGATACAATACAAAATGTAAATTAGGTTTCCATTCTTTCCCCCACCCAAATGTTTATTCTAATGTAAGTGAAGAGTGGACGACCTTGTTTAAGATATAAAACTAATTCAAATGGCACTTACCAAAGAAAAGGAGCAGTGGTGTGTTTAAAAATTGTTGTTTAATGATCGAAGACTTCTGAGTGAGGCTTGGTGGCAACAAGAGGGAGATGAGGAGGGTGTTGACACTTTCACTAGGGGGAGGAGGTGAGGGAAGATCCACAAAAGCAACTCCATGAGGCAGATAGTTACCCATACCTAACCCTAAGGAACATTAACATCCTCTTTTCCGGACCATGCAGACCTTGGAGGTTCATAGGAAGCACCATGGCAGGAAGCTTGGTACATAGAATGGGCATCTGTTGGTGTGCCCGTCCAGGGTGGTCCCCAGCATCTTGGGGATGGTGGTGGGGGTAAAAAAAAAAATATCAAGAAGAGACGTGTTGCCAAGGAAGAAGTACATGAGGCTGTGGAGGGGAGGGTCCAAGAGGACGGCCGGGATGATGAGTAGATTCCCCACGTACCCAACCAGATTCATGCTGGAGGACAAAGAGCCCCTGCTGCCCCGGGGCTCCTCAGCGAGGCTGAGGGGGATGAATGCAACGATTCACATCAGTTTGTCTGTGTCCAGACAGTTCTAGAGCCAGAAGGAAAGGCGTGAACTGTGAGTGGACTCCTGGGGAAGAAATGGATTCTCGGATTCTCGCATCAATGTCCTTCCCACCCTCCATCGTGCATCTCATTAACCCCCTGAGCTTTTCTGGTTCCCTCGCTGTTTTCAGGGGACTAATCATTCTAACCTCTTAGGATCATTACAAGGATTAGGTGAGAAAACTATGTATAAGGGACTTAAATCCGTGCCTGACATATAATATGGGCAACTACTTTTGTTAGTGGGAACTTCCAGTGATGCTATCAAAATAAAGAGTGATGTGTAAAACAAAAATGAAATGAAATAGAATAGAATAGAATAGAATGGCCATCTGTTTGGTATTCCTTTGTTTACAGTTATAAAGCTCCTGCTAACAGGAGACCATGTTGAGAATCCAGTTTTGTTTTCATTTTTGTTTTTCTGTGATACGTCTGCCCACCTCCTGATAAGGCAAAGGCAACTATTTTTCTGTATGTCCTAAAATCTATTTTTAATGTGTGGTATAAAATTATTCAGGCTCTTGCCCTTGCTCATCCCCAAAGCATCAGTGAGCATCCAACTGAACAAATTCCTCCTTATAAATTCTTCTGATAAGGCTTTTCTGTGTCTTTCAGTCTCACCTAGAAACTTAGCAGGCTTCTCTATGTTCATGGATCATATTTTCAGTAAATAAAGTGGAAAATAATATTTAAGATGCACACGAGAGGTGCCTGGGTGGCTCAGTAGGTTAAATGTCTACCTTCAGCTCAGGTCATGAGCCCCATATTGGGCTGCCTGCTCAGCTGGGACCCCACATCTCTTTCTGCCCATCACTCCTGCTTGTGCTCTCTCTCTGTCAAAATAAATATATAATATAATAAAATAAAAAATTAAATGCCCACTAATTTAAATGACCAGTAGCTGATGTTCTACCCCTGAGAAAATGCCTGAGGCAGCCTTGGGGCTCATGGTGCACCCTCACACCCTAAACCAATAGGGAAAACTGGACATTTGCCATAATGGATTTTTAACTTATTTATAAATTGTAATCAAGTTGTTTTTCAGGCAGGTGTAGTAAATATTTGGTGAGACTGCACGTAACAAAAGCCATCTATAAGCCAGGAGTCCAGTCGTAGGTGGAAAGTCCAATGACTCTCTAAGAAAATGAAAAGAATTCTGTTGGAGCCAACTAATGCCAAATAATGCAGGGGTCTGATGAAGGGAGAGTTCTGAGTAGAGAAAGAGGGACAGGCCAGAAGAGAGGTTGAAGGAGAGCCACAGAGAAGAGGGAAGTACGGCACAGGCCAGCTGTGATCTGCCCCGGTCCCTACACAGAAGGATGCTGCTGGCCCCCCAGGGTACCCTCCTCTACCAGGCACTCTGCACCTGACCTTGAGCCCTGCCTCCAGAGCATGTTCAGTGGGGCTACAGGGTTGGCTGCCAAAGCTGCTGGAGCCAGGCTTCACTCATGGAAGGACAGAATCGGTGGAAAGATGCCCCACGTCCTCACCCCTGAAAGGACTACGCAGAATGTATCCCCCATGCTCTCGGAGCACAGTCAGCCTCCCTGAGCCCCCGTCACCAAGCACAATAATCACCCCAGTCAATCTCCTTCCTTCAGCGGTCCTCCCTTCTCACTATCCACTCGCTAAACACTGCTTTCCAGGGCCATCCTCCAAGGAAACCAGTGACCCACAAATCCTTGTCGAAGAGGAAATCCCAATTAAAATCTACAGATTTCCTACAATCAGGAGCAGGCCAATAGCTTTCAGGACGGTCAGCAGAGACCTCTGTGTTGGGTCGGATTCTCTAAGTTTCTGTTGCCTCTAAAGTTCAGTGAAAGCCTCTGAGCCCCCAGGGCCTGTGCAGAGTATATTTGGGGAAATAAGAACAAAAGCGGCCCGTGCTCCCCCGCAGAGGCCTATGAACAAAGAGGGAAGAGACAAGCGAAAGGGCTGGGACACAAATGAGAGATTTCAGAGGAGGCAACCCTTGGACGACGTGGCAAGTAGAAGGAACAGCAGTGTCCAGGGTACCCCAAGATGTACGGGTGATGGATGAGGGTTTCTCCTCATGGGTGGGGCACCTGCTCAGGCCATGTGACTTTTCTTGTTAAGGACCAGGGAGGACCTGGGGACGCACAGGTGACCGCCGGGTGGGCCTCGTGCATCAGTCTGTCAGAGTTTGTTTTCTCAAAATGGAAGAAGGAGATCCAGGCACAAACACAAATCCCTTTCTTGTCAGGCAGATGTCGAGACGTAGCATTAGTTAGGCAGAGGGCAAGGGCACAAGGGTTTGTAAAGGGCAGGACTCCCTTCAAATGGGGAGAACAAACTAGGAACATGGGGTGTGTTGACATTGACTCTAAATACTGAGGAGTTGAAGGATTAGCACGTGTGCAAGTGTGCAGTGAGGCAACCAGGGAAATGCTTGGCTGTGAGCCCAAGTCCAAGACCCTTACACTCAGGAAGTGTATTAACTTTCTGGAATGGGTGTGTTTAGGGACCTCATTAAGGACAGAGTCCTAATGACCACAAAGGCAAAATCATTTCTGATACATAATTTCTTTACTTGAAAAAAAATGTGCACTTTGTGTCCAGAAAAGGAAAACCACCAGCTACAAGATCATCAATAACTCTACAGTCACAAAGCACTAACTGTGAACAAATTATCCTTTCTAGACATTTACTACCATAAATGATGGTGCAAAGGGGAGAGTAGAGCTGATGACCTGAAGGGATCTGTATTGTATTGAAGGTGGCACATTTTTCTCTCTCTTTTAGGGGAAATTACAGTGTTGTCTCCATAGTATATTTCTTTTCCTTGTCTCTCTGTAGTTCCAGTAGTTCGATCTCCAAAGAAAACTTATACAGCTCCATGGCCATTTTCACATCCACTGGGTTGAGGAGACACTGAATGATCTTTCTGCCTTTGCGGACATGTTCACAGCCTTCGGGGATCACCTGAAAGAGAGTAGAGGATGGGTGTGGTTGAGTGGCTTCACTTCAAAAAAAGAAGGAGCAGGATTGAGGAGTGACTCTTGGCAATGACAGGACTATAGCTCAGAGCCAAGACCAAGCCCAGAACTGCCTGGTGAGCAGGAAAACCAGAAAACATCCTGGGTCCCAACATGGTCCTTCCTGGAGGGATATGGATCTGTTCTGAGAGAGCTTCGTAGGGGGCTTCTGTGAGGACAGAGACATCCAGATGTTTCTGAGACCATCCAGAAACGGAACACAGCATATTATATAGTCTAGAAAAAGTCCCAGGTACCTGAGGCCCTCTTCTCCCTAAGGGGCTTCGTTTTTCTTTCTCCTCTAGTAAGAGAGGAAAGCTTGCCACTTCTACTGAACCACAGTGTTCAAAAAAGAAAAAAGTTCCTCTGAAAGACTCAGAACTGGCTGTTGACAACTCAGATCTCACCACTGGGGGCTGGGACAGTGTTTAGAGGGAGGCCCCTATTTTAGGACTGGCTACCACAGGAGCTTTTCTTGAATCATGTCACTTACCCACTCGCACTTGGGCAACTCAGGGTACCAGGTTCTGCTCTCTAAGCATGTGACACTTTGGGGACCAACCAATTCATAGCCAGAGTCACACTGGATGGTGACATTTGAAGATTGAAGATATTGATGCTTAATCACAGACAGCTTTGCATGGGCTATTTCTGGTTTTGGACACAGAGCTACAACGAAAACACAGTTTTAAGCAATATGTAAATCTAAAGAAAAAGACATGACAACAGGTTAGGATTATAAGAATTAACTATCACAGGTGCTGTGAATTGTTTTATCTTTGGTTTAGGTAACAGTAATATTTGTTAGCATTTTGGTTGAGCATTGGCCACACTGATATATCAGACTCAGGCTGAACATTTTATGTGATTCAGCTCTGTGAGGTAAGGACTGTTATCACTCCCATTTTCTGGGAGAAAGTTGAGATACAGACAGGTTAAGAACCTTGCCCAAGGTCTTCATACTTTTTAAGAACATGATAGGATATTTTAAAAAGCATGTGACCCCCAGTCCTCAGCTATCAAAGTAAGTATCCCTTATCTCTCGATCCCAGCAAGACATGAGCTATGAAATGTTCCCTCCTACCGAATGGCCTCTGTGTGTAATGGACTATGGTGGCCAATCATCCCCGGAGTTGCTGATGGCAACATGCTATTAACCTGTGTGCCTGTAAAAGTCAGACATGACCTTTACCTGTCCTGTCCCCACAACACAGCAGGAGCCTGTGAGGCCTTGCATGAGGCTGTGATGGAAGTCTTTACCACTTCGTGATGTTTGCAATTAGCCCATGAGAGCCCACATTCATGCTAGAGCAAGCTTGCATGAAAATTTTGCCACAGGCCATAGATGAAATGGGTCATGTGCAGGATTTTTCTGGAAATATACAGGAAAGTGGGCATAGGGGCTGAATTTTTGTCACTGGGGGAAAGAGGAAGGGAGGTTGATGTTTATGTATTCCCTTTGTACTGTTTGTGTCCTGAACACAGTCACGATTTCAAATAAATCAAATCAAATCAAATCAAATGCTTCCATGCTTTTGTGACCCTTCCACCCACCTGACTGAAAAGGGAACTGGAGTTACCTTTACACTGAGGGGCTTCAGGG